>NC_080836.1:11877499-12187499 GCF_030435755.1 Ochotona princeps | reverse complement strand
ACTCCCTCTGAGAGTGCCATGGTGCCTCCTTCAGGTCCCTGGAGAAGAGCTGCTGATGCATGGGGCTGCTGAGCAGAAAGGATATGAACTGGGATCATATGGCATCCCAAAAGGTACAAGGCCTTTCACAGGACGCACCACCCAGTGCTGCCCAGCAGGGGGCACTGTCTGTATGGTATGCAGATGTGAGTGTGTGTATGGTATGTGATATGTATGCGGGGGTGTATTTGTGTATGGTAGATGCGTGTATGGCATGTGTGCATGTGTGTGGTGCACGAAGCATGTGTGGTGTGTGGCATGTGATATGTGGGGAACATGCATGGTGGTGAATACAGTGGAGGGTTGTGTGGGTGTATGGTGTGTGCAGCGTGTACAGTGTGTGTGCTTGCGTGTGTGTGTTCTGTGGTTTCAAGCTGCTGGGCAGAGGTTAAGGAGACCCTTGCTTCTGGGATGACCAGGGCCTGGTCTGTAGCTCCCTCTCCCGGATGTTGGGAGGACACTGACCCAGGTGCTGGCTCGCCCAAGAGCAGCGCGCACTCAGATGTGAGGGCACGCACGGCTGGCTGCAGAGAGACATGCTGGCAAGCAGCTCTCTGGCTAACTGGGGAGCTCTGGGGCGAGCCTGGAAGTGTGCGTTCACCAAGTGCCCAGCGGCCTCAGAGCTTTCTGTGGAAGCTGACCTAATTTCCCTTCCCATCTGCCTCTCCTTGGCCAAACTGTGTGAAGAACCTGATTTTTTTTTTTTAAAAGATTATTTGTCTTAAAGGCAGAGTTGCAGAGGGAGAGGGTGAGACGGGGGAGATCCTCCGTTTGTAGATTTGCTCCCATATGGCTGCAATAGCTAGGGGCTGGAGCAAGTTGAGACTCGCCAGGAGCTTTTTCAGGGTCTCCTATGCTGGTTGAAGGGCCCAAGTGCTCGGACCATCCTCTGCTGCTTTCCCAAATGCATTAGCAGGGGGCTGGATGGGAAGCAGAGCAGCCAGGATTTAAACATGGTGACAGAATCCGCTGCACCATAGCAGCAGCCTTAAAGATGGGTGCTTCTTCACTCTCCCAGCTGGTCACAGCCCAGACAGAGCAGACAGCACAGCTTTGGTCATGGCAGGCATGGCCCCAGCCTAGCCTCTGTGCCCATGGTTGAAGGACTTCACCACTCTGAATGACCATTTGCCACCTGGACCCTCCCCACCTTCTCTTCAGATGTTCCACGGGGATTAAACGAAATAACGGAAAACAACAGCATCCCTCATCTCCACCCCAGGGAAGGGAGTTGCACAGACATTGTGTTGCGGGGGTATGGTGGGAATGCCTCTGGCTGGGCCTGTGCCAAGTTTTTGTCCACCCCCCTCCCGTCACTGCAAGAAAGGATTCAAAGAGATGTAGGTAAAGATAAGTGTGGAAGCAAGGCTGAGTAAAGCAGAAGTACACACTCCAGGCATGATTGTGAAAAGCTGGATTGGAAGAGAACGAGTGGCAGTTGACAATATACAGGAGTTAACTGTCCATGTTCATGTCCCTTTTGTTGGAAATCTCTGAAGTGCCATGTGGCAGGTGCATGACGGTACTGGGGAGATGAGGTGCATGATGGGAGTCAGGTTCAGGTACATGATGAGAGCAGCGGGTCAGGTGCCTAATTGGAGTGGGCGTGCCAACCAAGGTAATTCTATTATAATGACATTATAATGATTTAAAGGTTACTATCATGCAATCACCATGGATACAAGAGGCTGGGCAAAACAAACCAAGGGGCAAAGCCACCGTGTTGCGGTGGTGAGGGCCTTGGCCTCACCTGGGTGATGTGGACCTGGTACCATTTTGAGTTGCTGGAATCCCAGGCTTCCCTCCCAGACCCCAGGCACTTCTGCTGCCTGGGCTTCCTGAGACGCATTCAGCTTCTGTCCCGTGCCCTGCCCCTGGGCAGTCAGTTCCACCTTCCTTCAGCTGATCTGAGCTCTGCTGAATTCTCCCCTTTTGCTCAACTGCAGATCTCACTGAGGCAACATGGAAGGGAGGCATGTGCATGCAAGTGCATTCCTGGCAGCGCCACCTGCTTAGGCGACAGACTGCTCCTGACATTCATCGGGGCTGGCGGGGGGTGGGGTGGTTGGGGGCTGGGTTTCAAAACAGGTCAAATGGGAGTTGGGAGCTGGAGGAAGTGGCAGGCATCCAGGGTTGGCAGGTGGGTCCAGGCCAGGGCACCTCTAAGCCAGGAGCCCCTGTGCACACTTCCTGCAGCCCTCAAGCCCCTGCCCCTCACCCCCCAACCAGGCACCAGCACACAGCAGTCAGTGAGCCTGACCCTCCCTCCAGCTGTCCAGTTGCGAGTGGGCACCCTGAATGGAGGAGGTCCTGAGGACAAGACTGGAGTGATGAGGCCTTGTCTCTTACTGGGGTCCCAGAGCTATGAAGGCCCTGCCAGGCATTCAAGAACGCTATTTTGGGCTCCGCTCCCAACCCTGACTCACATCTCTGTGACCTGAGACTGGTCCAGAAAGGGTCATGCTGAGCCGGCTTGGAGTCAAGTCACTTCCTGACAAGTGAGCCTTGGGCCATGACTGATGAATCCAAATGAGGTTGGACTTTCTCAGGTTTCAAGTCCATGCTGGGCACTTGCTCCTTCAAGGTGCTTTTGACATATGAACTCACTGAGTCCCCAGAACCACCCCAGGAGGTGAGTCTTGTCATCACTGTCATTTACATAGTGGGAAAACCAAGGCACAGAGAAGGGAGGTGATGTGGCAGGGAGGCCAAATGCTTCTGGGAGAGGCCCCTGCAAATTGATTCCCTGGTCTCCCAGGACCTTGCCTCTAGCCCTTTCCTGCTTCAGTAAATGATCTAGCACACACAGGGTTCAACCCAGAGAGCTGCTCGCAAGACCTGGAACCGGAGTGGGCCCGCGTGACCCGCTGAGTTTCAGCCTGGCCATCGGCCAGCTCACTGACCTGCAAAAGTGAGGCAGGCCCTGCTCGTGGTGAAAGGTGATCTTGGTCTTTACACCTGTCGCTGAAGCCAAGGACAATTCAACACCTTTGCCAATTCGAGGGCTTGGAAAGTCAACGTGGGAGCCAATAAATACATGGGGGGGGGGGGGCTTTGGAAAGTTTGTTCAAGGGTGGCATTGGGCACACAGCAATGGCACACTGCTTGGGTGCTTGCATCCTGTATCAGAGTCTGGATTTGCACTCACATCCAGGTTCTGGTTAATGTGCACCCTGGGAGGCAGTCGATGATGGCTTAAGAATCGGTTTCTTGCCACTGATGGGGGGACTGCGACTAAGTTCTGGGCTCCTGGCTTCAACCTGGCTCAGTCCCAATTGTGATTCACACTGGAGAGCGAATCAGCAGGTAGATCTCTCCTTGTCCTTCCAAAAAGATGGGGAAAAAAGTTTTTGGAAAAATAAAATTGAAAGATAAGTATTTGGGGACAAAAAACATCCCTCGCCCTCTGCAGATTTATTTATTGAAAGGCAGACAGACAGTGAGAGGGGGAGCTCTTCCATCTGTTGGCTCAGTCCCCAGATGGCCACAGCAGCTGAAGTTAAGCCAGTCTGAAGCCGGGAGCCAGGAACTCCATCTGGGTTTCATCCATGGGTGGACTGGGGCCCAAGTATGTGGGCCATCTTCCGCTCCTTGGATTGGAAGTGGAGCAGCTGGTACTTGAACCGGCATTCTGACACATGATGCAGGTGGCCCGACCAGTAGCTTAACCTGCTGTGTCACGATGTCTGCTTGCAAAACAGTTGTGAAACCCATGCATCGTGTTCCTGTGCATTTCCCAGGAGCTTTTCATCTTTGCTTAATTTTATTGATTGGAGAGGCAGAGACAAAACACAGAGAGCTCTCACCTTGAACAGCTAGGACTGGGTCAAAGCTGAAGCTGGGAGCTGGGAACTCCATCCAGGCTTCCCACATGAGTGGCAGGGCCTCACTTGAGCCGTTACTGCTGTCTCGAAGGGTCTGCACTGGTGGGGAGCTGGAGTCAAGAGCCAAACCCTGACCCTCTGATATGGTATGTGGGGGTCTCAACCAGCATCTTAGCTTGGGTAAAAATGCCTGCCCCCACTCCAGGAACTTTCTGAAGTCTTTGTATTCATGGATTTTGTGTGTGCCAAAATCCCATCTCCCACAAATCTTTTGAAGAACTCTTACAGTACGATTGATAGGGCTGCATAGTAGCAAGTGTAACTGCAATCATGCTATGTGCTTGCCATGCCCCATTAGCCGGCCCAGCGCCTTGCCTGGGACGCTGCCCTGGTCTCCTTGAGTGTGGCTGGGGAGGCCTTTCTCCAGAGACTGTTGCCCCGGTACCTTCTTAGGGAGCTCAGTGTCTAATTCCAGGTGCTGTGGCACCTCAGGTGAGTGGCTTCTTTGTTAAACCAGAGGTCAGTTTCCAGCAAGTTCTGCAGATGCAGCACCTCTGGGCCTGAGTCAGGGTCACAGCTCTTTTCAGGAGGTTGGGAGCTCAGCTCTGACAGGGAGAGGGGCCACTGCTCATGGACTTGAGAGTGGCCCCAATTGTAACAGTGATGGTGATGCTTTACGGAGCAGCACTCCTATTCAAATTCCTGGGAGCTTCCAGTCCTGGCTGCATCCCAAAGACACACAAATGGCCTCCTTGCTGCCCTTTGCCCACCTGGTTCACATGGGGCAGTGGTTGTAAGTACAGATGGCAGAGCCAGAGCCCACATCCAGCACTGGCCAGTGGGGAGTCACTTGTTCTCTCCAGGCCTGGATTCCCCACCCTGCCCTCCCCGTTTGTAAGATGGGAGTTGGCAGGGTCAGCAGCGTGACATACTGAGTAAAGCAGCTGCCCAAGATGCCAGCATACCACATGGGCGGCAGTTGGAGAACTGGCTGTTCCACTTCCAATCCAGCTCCCTGCTAACACATCTGGGAACATAGCAGAAGATGGGTAACCAGGATAAAGCTCCTAGATTTGGCCTAGCCCAGGGCTGGACGTTGCTGCCATTGGAGGAGCGAACCAGCAGATGGAAGATTCATCCGTCTCCGCCTCTAACAATGTGGAGATGGCATAGCCCTTTTGGGCTGCTTTCTAGACTGCTAGAACACTTGCCGGAGGCATGGCTGCACGGTGAGCAAGGCACAGTGTGACCTGGCATAAAGCCGACATCCCAGGAGCTTTCTCTCCTCCACCTTTTTGTATCAGTCTGCTTACTGCTGTTCTAACAGGATGCCTGAGCCCAGGCCACTGTGTAAAGGAAAGATGTTTATTTGGCCCATGGTTGTGGAGGTCTGAAGGCATGGTGCCAGCAGGCTCTGCATGGTGCTAGCCATGCCCAGGGGGTGTGGAGCAAGCAGGACAAGGACAGCAGCAGCCAGCCACTGCCCTGCTCTCTCCTCCCTGGCCCAGGGCTAGATCGCATCAGGATCTCTGGCCCGCTTTTCTTCTACCCTCAGCCAGTTGCCGGGAATGCCTCCTCACCCACATCCCGTCAGGTCCAGGCACTCTCCTGGTGCCCACCAGCCTTGTAGCCACATGCACCCGCAAGACTCTGACTCACACAGTCCCTTAAAGGTCCACCTTACAGAAGCCTCAGGCCCACGCACCAGCGTCCCATCATGGCCCCTGGCACCTTTTATTAAGCTCTGCCCTGGGATTAAGGCTCCAGGCACGTTGGGGAGCCAGACAGTTCACAGTGGTGGCTATCACCAGGGGTGGGGAGGTGTGACCAGCTCCCTGTTTGTGTCCCAGACCTCACACAAGCCTACTGTCCTGTGAGCTGGTTCACAGGCTGCCGTGTTTCCCAGTGGAGCTTGGCTTCATAGGGCACCACCTAGGGCTGTTAACCTGGGCCTGTGGGTGCAGAGCCCAGGGCAGTGTGCAGCTATACCAACCAGAAGTGTGCAGGGTAAGACCAGCACTCATGAGTGCCTGGGTGCAGCGTCCCCCCCCATAGCTGCTGCACTGAGTCCCGGCGAGCGGTGTAGGGTAAATGCTTGATGCGGAACCAGTGTCTGGGGACCACGTTCCCACTGGGAGTGTATAGCTGCTCCTGGTGCCGGCCCAGGAGCCTGCGCAGGGCCAGGTTACACCTCCCCACCCCTGGTGATAGCCACCACTGTGAACTGTCTGGCTCCCCAACGTGCCTGGAGCCTTAATCCCAGGGCAGAGCTTAATAAAAGGTGCCAGGGGCCATGATGGGACGCTGGTGCGTGGGCCTGAGGCTTCTGTAAGGTGGACCTTTAAGGGACTGTGTGGGTCAGAGTCTTGCGGGTGCATGTGGCTACAAGGCTGGTGGGCACCAGGAGAGTGCCTGGACCTGACGGGATGTGGGTGAGGAGGCATTCCCGGCAACTGGCTGAGGGTAGAAGAAAAGCGGGCCAGAGATCCTGATGCGATCTAGCCCTGGGCCAGGGAGGAGAGAGCAGGGCAGTGGCTGGCTGCTGCTGTCCTTGTCCTGCTTGCTCCACACCCCCTGGGCATGGCTAGCACCATGCAGAGCCTGCTGGCACCATGCCTTCAGACCTCCACAACCATGGGCCAAATAAACATCTTTCCTTTACACAGTGGCCTGGGCTCAGGCATCCTGTTAGAACAGCAGTAAGCAGACTGATACAAAAAGGTGGAGGAGAGAAAGCTCCTGGGATGTCGGCTTTATGCCAGGTCACACTGTGCCTTGCTCACCGTGCAGCCATGCCTCCGGCAAGTGTTCTAGCAGTCTAGAAAGCAGCCCAAAAGGGCTATGCCATCTCCACATTGTTAGAGGCGGAGACGGATGAATCTTCCATCTGCTGGTTCGCTCCTCCAATGGCAGCAACGTCCAGCCCTGGGCTAGGCCAAATCTAGGAGCTTTATCCTGGTTACCCATCTTCTGCTATGTTCCCAGATGTGTTAGCAGGGAGCTGGATTGGAAGTGGAACAGCCAGTTCTCCAACTGCCGCCCATGTGGTATGCTGGCATCTTGGGCAGCTGCTTTACTCAGTATGTCACGCTGCTGACCCTGCCAACTCCCATCTTACAAACGGGGAGGGCAGGGTGGGGAATCCAGGCCTGGAGAGAACAAGTGACTCCCCACTGGCCAGTGCTGGATGTGGGCTCTGGCTCTGCCATCTGTACTTACAACCACTGCCCCATGTGAACCAGGTGGGCAAAGGGCAGCAAGGAGGCCATTTGTGTGTCTTTGGGATGCAGCCAGGACTGGAAGCTCCCAGGAATTTGAATAGGAGTGCTGCTCCGTAAAGCATCACCATCACTGTTACAATTGGGGCCACTCTCAAGTCCATGAGCAGTGGCCCCTCTCCCTGTCAGAGCTGAGCTCCCAACCTCCTGAAAAGAGCTGTGACCCTGACTCAGGCCCAGAGGTGCTGCATCTGCAGAACTTGCTGGAAACTGACCTCTGGTTTAACAAAGAAGCCACTCACCTGAGGTGCCACAGCACCTGGAATTAGACACTGAGCTCCCTAAGAAGGTACCGGGGCAACAGTCTCTGGAGAAAGGCCTCCCCAGCCACACTCAAGGAGACCAGGGCAGCGTCCCAGGCAAGGCGCTGGGCCGGCTAATGGGGCATGGCAAGCACATAGCATGATTGCAGTTACACTTGCTACTATGCAGCCCTATCAATCGTACTGTAAGAGTTCTTCAAAAGATTTGTGGGAGATGGGATTTTGGCACACACAAAATCCATGAATACAAAGACTTCAGAAAGTTCCTGGAGTGGGGGCAGGCATTTTTACCCAAGCTAAGATGCTGGTTGAGACCCCCACATACCATATCAGAGGGTCAGGGTTTGGCTCTTGACTCCAGCTCCCCACCAGTGCAGACCCTTCGAGACAGCAGTAACGGCTCAAGTGAGGCCCTGCCACTCATGTGGGAAGCCTGGATGGAGTTCCCAGCTCCCAGCTTCAGCTTTGACCCAGTCCTAGCTGTTCAAGGTGAGAGCTCTCTGTGTTTTGTCTCTGCCTCTCCAATCAATAAAATTAAGCAAAGATGAAAAGCTCCTGGGAAATGCACAGGAACACGATGCATGGGTTTCACAACTGTTTTGCAAGCAGACATCGTGACACAGCAGGTTAAGCTACTGGTCGGGCCACCTGCATCATGTGTCAGAATGCCGGTTCAAGTACCAGCTGCTCCACTTCCAATCCAAGGAGCGGAAGATGGCCCACATACTTGGGCCCCAGCCCACCCATGGATGAAACCCAGATGGAGTTCCTGGCTCCCGGCTTCAGACTGGCTTAACTTCAGCTGCTGTGGCCATCTGGGGACTGAGCCAACAGATGGAAGAGCTCCCCCTCTCACTGTCTGTCTGCCTTTCAATAAATAAATCTGCAGAGGGCGAGGGATGTTTTTTGTCCCCAAATACTTATCTTTCAATTTTATTTTTCCAAAAACTTTTTTCCCCATCTTTTTGGAAGACAAGGAGAGATCTACCTGCTGATTCGCTCTCCAGTGTGAATCACAATTGGGACTGAGCCAGGTTGAAGCCAGGAGCCCAGAACTTAGTCGCAGTCCCCCCATCAGTGGCAAGAAACCGATTCTTAAGCCATCATCGACTGCCTCCCAGGGTGCACATTAACCAGAACCTGGATGTGAGTGCAAATCCAGACTCTGATACAGGATGCAAGCACCCAAGCAGTGTGCCATTGCTGTGTGCCCAATGCCACCCT
Organism: Ochotona princeps; assembly: GCF_030435755.1. NCBI lineage: Eukaryota > Metazoa > Chordata > Mammalia > Lagomorpha > Ochotonidae > Ochotona > Ochotona princeps. The sequence goes on along the minus strand of NC_080836.1, from coordinate 12,178,871 downwards.
TGAACAAACTTTCCAAAGCCCCCCCCCATGTATTTATTGGCTCCCACGTTGACTTTCCAAGCCCTCGAATTGGCAAAGGTGTTGAATTGTCCTTGGCTTCAGCGACAGGTGTAAAGACCAAGATCACCTTTCACCACGAGCAGGGCCTGCCTCACTTTTGCAGGTCAGTGAGCTGGCCGATGGCCAGGCTGAACTCAGCGGGTCACGCGGGCCCACTCCGGTTCCAGGTCTTGCGAGCAGCTCTCTGGGTTGAACCCTGTGTGTGCTAGATCATTTACTGAAGCAGGAAAGGGCTAGAGGCAAGGTCCTGGGAGACCAGGGAATCAATTTGCAGGGGCCTCTCCCAGAAGCATTTGGCCTCCCTGCCACATCACCTCCCTTCTCTGTGCCTTGGTTTTCCCACTATGTAAATGACAGTGATGACAAGACTCACCTCCTGGGGTGGTTCTGGGGACTCAGTGAGTTCATATGTCAAAAGCACCTTGAAGGAGCAAGTGCCCAGCATGGACTTGAAACCTGAGAAAGTCCAACCTCATTTGGATTCATCAGTCATGGCCCAAGGCTCACTTGTCAGGAAGTGACTTGACTCCAAGCCGGCTCAGCATGACCCTTTCTGGACCAGTCTCAGGTCACAGAGATGTGAGTCAGGGTTGGGAGCGGAGCCCAAAATAGCGTTCTTGAATGCCTGGCAGGGCCTTCATAGCTCTGGGACCCCAGTAAGAGACAAGGCCTCATCACTCCAGTCTTGTCCTCAGGACCTCCTCCATTCAGGGTGCCCACTCGCAACTGGACAGCTGGAGGAGGGTCAGGCTCACTGACTGCTGTGTGCTGGTGCCTGGTTGGGGGTGAGGGGCAGGGGCTTGAGGGCTGCAGGAAGTGTGCACAGGGGCTCCTGGCTTAGAGGTGCCCTGGCCTGGACCCACCTGCCAACCCTGGATGCCTGCCACTTCCTCCAGCTCCCAACTCCCATTTGACCTGTTTTGAACCCAGCCCCCAACCACCCCACCCCCCGCCAGCCCGATGAATGTCAGGAGCAGTCTGTCGCCTAAGCAGGTGGCGCTGCCAGGAATGCACTTGCATGCACATGCCTCCCTTCCATGTTGCCTCAGTGAGATCTGCAGTTGAGCAAAAGGGGAGAATTCAGCAGAGCTCAGATCAGCTGAAGGAAGGTGGAACTGACTGCCCAGGGGCAGGGCACGGGACAGAAGCTGAATGCGTCTCAGGAAGCCCAGGCAGCAGAAGTGCCTGGGGTCTGGGAGGGAAGCCTGGGATTCCAGCAACTCAAAATGGTACCAGGTCCACATCACCCAGGTGAGGCCAAGGCCCTCACCACCGCAACACGGTGGCTTTGCCCCTTGGTTTGTTTTGCCCAGCCTCTTGTATCCATGGTGATTGCATGATAGTAACCTTTAAATCATTATAATGTCATTATAATAGAATTACCTTGGTTGGCACGCCCACTCCAATTAGGCACCTGACCCGCTGCTCTCATCATGTACCTGAACCTGACTCCCATCATGCACCTCATCTCCCCAGTACCGTCATGCACCTGCCACATGGCACTTCAGAGATTTCCAACAAAAGGGACATGAACATGGACAGTTAACTCCTGTATATTGTCAACTGCCACTCGTTCTCTTCCAATCCAGCTTTTCACAATCATGCCTGGAGTGTGTACTTCTGCTTTACTCAGCCTTGCTTCCACACTTATCTTTACCTACATCTCTTTGAATCCTTTCTTGCAGTGACGGGAGGGGGTGGACAAAAACTTGGCACAGGCCCAGCCAGAGGCATTCCCACCATACCCCCGCAACACAATGTCTGTGCAACTCCCTTCCCTGGGGTGGAGATGAGGGATGCTGTTGTTTTCCGTTATTTCGTTTAATCCCCGTGGAACATCTGAAGAGAAGGTGGGGAGGGTCCAGGTGGCAAATGGTCATTCAGAGTGGTGAAGTCCTTCAACCATGGGCACAGAGGCTAGGCTGGGGCCATGCCTGCCATGACCAAAGCTGTGCTGTCTGCTCTGTCTGGGCTGTGACCAGCTGGGAGAGTGAAGAAGCACCCATCTTTAAGGCTGCTGCTATGGTGCAGCGGATTCTGTCACCATGTTTAAATCCTGGCTGCTCTGCTTCCCATCCAGCCCCCTGCTAATGCATTTGGGAAAGCAGCAGAGGATGGTCCGAGCACTTGGGCCCTTCAACCAGCATAGGAGACCCTGAAAAAGCTCCTGGCGAGTCTCAACTTGCTCCAGCCCTAGCTATTGCAGCCATATGGGAGCAAATCTACAAACGGAGGATCTCCCCCGTCTCACCCTCTCCCTCTGCAACTCTGCCTTTAAGACAAATAATCTTTAAAAAAAAAAATCAGGTTCTTCACACAGTTTGGCCAAGGAGAGGCAGATGGGAAGGGAAATTAGGTCAGCTTCCACAGAAAGCTCTGAGGCCGCTGGGCACTTGGTGAACGCACACTTCCAGGCTCGCCCCAGAGCTCCCCAGTTAGCCAGAGAGCTGCTTGCCAGCATGTCTCTCTGCAGCCAGCCGTGCGTGCCCTCACATCTGAGTGCCGCTGCTCTTGGGCGAGCCAGCACCTGGGTCAGTGTCCTCCCAACATCCGGGAGAGGAGCTACAGACCAGGCCCTGGTCATCCCAGAAGCAAGGGTCTCCTTAACCTCTGCCCAGCAGCTTGAAACCACAGAACACACACACGCAAGCACACACACTGTACACGCTGCACACACCATACACCCACACAACCCTCCACTGTATTCACCACCATGCATGTTCCCCACATATCACATGCCACACACCACACATGCTTCGTGCACCACACACATGCACACATGCCATACACGCATCTACCATACACAAATACACCCCCGCATACATATCACATACCATACACACACTCACATCTGCATACCATACAGACAGTGCCCCCTGCTGGGCAGCACTGGGTGGTGCGTCCTGTGAAAGGCCTTGTACCTTTTGGGATGCCATATGATCCCAGTTCATATCCTTTCTGCTCAGCAGCCCCATGCATCAGCAGCTCTTCTCCAGGGACCTGAAGGAGGCACCATGGCACTCTCAGAGGGAGTAGGTGCCACAATGGCTGTGCCCTTTATTGCACAGGTAGATCAAGCCACTGCCAGGTCCTGTTCCTATCAACTTTCCAGCCCTTGGGAGGGTCCGTGGTCTCATCACCGCCTGCCCTAACCCATGGGCATACTCACAGAAAGGCTTGCCTGAGAGGGCCTCAGCGAGCAGACGGTCCATTCCCACCTTCCATTCCTCCCTTCATCCCTGGCAGGATGGACTCCAGACAGAGGCCCCTAGTAAGGAGGGTATGGGGCAGAACCAAGTAAGAGACAGGTGTCATGGGAGTCAGGCGTGAAGCCCTGTGACCAGTGCTGCCGCTGGGGAGGTGGGAAGGGGTGTATTTGTTAGCACTGCATTGCGGTCCCCAGTCTACCATTGTCCCACACACTGGGTAGCCCATGTAGAGACTACTTTTTCTTTGGTGAGATTTATGTATTTTTATTGGAAAGTCAGATATACATAGAGAAGGAGAGACAGAGAGAAAGATCTTCCGTCCCATGATTCATTCCCCAAGTGGCCACAATGGCTGGTGCTGTGCCAGTCCAAAGCCAGGAGCCAGGAACCTCTTCTAGGTCTCCCACATGAGTGCAGGGTCCCAAGGCTTTGGGCCATCCTCGACTGCTTTCCCAGGCCACAAGCAGGGAGCTGGATGGGAAGTGGAGCTGCCGGGATTAGAACCGGACCCCTATATGGGATCCCGGGGCGCATTCAAGGCAAGGATTTTAGCTGCTAGGCCACCACGCCGGGACCAAGAGACTCCACGTTTCTATACCGATTGCACACTGCTCCCTGGAGCACTGGCCTGGCCACAGCATGCTTCATCAGCAGGTGGTGGGATGCATCCTGCAAAGTATGAGCCCCAAGGCCCAACATGGCCAAATCCACAAGACCCTGGACCACACAGGCTGGAGCCGCCAGAAACACCTGGAGCATGGGTGTTCAAGGATGCCCTGCTTTCTCTGCTCACAAAGCAACAGCTCAGCAAAGCTGACAACCATGGGATGTGAACAACAGCACCAGGCAAACGCCCGATCTGGAAGCTCTTTGCACCAGGTCTATGGAAAGCTGAGAGCAAGGCACACAGCTGAAAGGGGCTTGTGTTCCCCTTCCCCTGTTCCCATGGCAACCTGACACACACTGCCCCGCCCCCTTCACGCTTCATCTCCTCAGCTTCCCTGTCGGTCTTGTTCCCAACAGGACTGTGGATGCCTCCTGGGCTGAACCAGACCTCCCTCCTTATACCTTGAGCACCTCCTTCTCACAGCTGAGCCTCAGGGCTCAGGAGCTACTGAGTGGACAAGGATGGGCACTTGAGCTGATGGAACAAGAACCCACAAAGCCTGAGACCTGTGGACCTGACAGCCACCCTATACAAAAGCTTTTCCTTTTAATTAACTTATTTGAAAGGCGGATTTATGAAGAGAAGGAGAGACAGATAGAAAGATCTTCCATCTGCTGGTTCATTCCCCGAGTGGCCACAATGGCTGGAACTGAGCCAATCTGAAGCCAGGAACCCAGAGCTTCTTCCAGGTCTCCCACACAGGTGCAGGCTCCCGAGGCTTTGAGCCATCCTCTACTGCTTTCCCAGGCCACAAGCAGGGAGCTGGGTTGGAAGTGCAGCAGCTGGGACTAGAACTGGCTCCCCTAAGGGATGCCAGCATTGGCAGGTAGGAGGTTAGCCTGTTGAGCCACAACACCAGCCCCAGAAGCTTTTCTTTCAGGAATAAAATGTTTTTAACTTTGAGAAACAGAGAAGTCTCATGGTGTTGCTTCATTTCTAAAATGCCCACCACAGCTGGGACAAAAACTAGGAGCTCAGTCCTAGTCACACTAGGGTGGCAGGGACCCAACTGCTTGAGGCATCACTGCTACCTCCCGGGGTTTGCAAGGGTAGGAAGCTGGAGCCAGGGATCAAAGCCAGACATGCTCAGGGAAGATGTGAACATCCTAATTGCTAGGCTCAGGGCCCAAAAGACCCCTAGAAGACCCTAGAAGCATTGCCTGAATAACTACTGTATACAAGTCACACTGGAAATGCTGGGCTGGCAGGGGTAGGAACTACAGTTGGTCAGTTTACAAATACCATCATGTATTTTTTTTATTATTATTATTATTTCTTTGAAAGGTAGTGACAGAGAGAGCTTCTATCTGCAGGTTCACTCCTCAGATACCCATAATTATTCAGGACAAGGTCAGGCTGCAAGCCAGGAGCCCTGAGCTCCATGCGGGTGTGGACTTCAGCCATCATCCTCTGGCTTACTGGGTGTATGAGCAGGAAGCTGGATCAGATGCCGAGGAGCAGGGACTGGAGCCAGCACTCCTATATGGGACGGTGACATCGCCACTGGCAGCTCACGCCCCTGCCCCAAACATACGCCCCACAACATGTGACTGTTTTAACCTGACAACACCCCGCTAAGTTGAACTGTGGCTCATTGATTCTGTCCCCACAGCGGGCTTAGAGAGGTTCCATGAGGAAGAGCACAGAGGCCACTCTGTGGTTTGGGCCCTGAGTCCGCTGGCTCCTAGCCATGCAGTCTTGGGAAGCCTCAGTTATCTGACTCCACAAAAGGTGGGGGTGGCTGAAGGCTAGCTCCGCTTGGACTCTGGTTGAACAAGAGGTATTCAGAGGCAAGCTGGACCAGGGAGAGGTGCCACAAGGCAGGGCCACCTCATCCCTGTCCAAGAACATCCTGCATGGCCTGACCCAGAGGGAACATGATACATAAATGAATGAATGAGAATATACAGGAAGCTGGCACTGTGGGATAGTAGGTAAAGCTGACACTTGCAGCGCCAGCACCTCATATGGGCACCAGTTCGAGTCCCGGTTGCTCCACTTCCAATCTAGCTCCCTGCTACAGAGCACCCTGGGAGGCAGTAGGTGATAGCGCAAGTACTTTTGGACCACAGAGACATAGATGGAATTCCTGGCTCCTGGCTTTGGCCTGGCCCAGCTCTGGGCACTGTAACATTTTGGGGGAGTGAACCAGCAGCTAGAGGATCTCTCTCTCTCTCTCTCTCTCTCTCTCTCTCTCTCTCTCTCTCTCTCTCTAATTCTGCCCTTCAAATAAAAATAAACAAAACTTGAAAAGCACATACTCTTTTAAAAACAATTCTCTGGGGCCCAGTGTGGTAGCCTAGTGGCTAAAGTCTTCACCTTGCATGTCCAGGATTCCATATGGATGCCAGTTTGTGTGCTGGCCACCCCATTTTCCATCCAGTTCCCTGCTTGCTGCCTGGGAAAGCAGTCGAGGATGGCCCAAAGCCTTGGGAGCCTGTACCTGTGTGGGAGACCTGGAAGAAGCTGCTGGCTCCTGGCTTCAAATTGGTTCAGCTCTGGCTGTTGCAGCCACTTGGAGAATGAACCAGCAGAGACAGGTCTTTCTCTCTGTCTCTCCTCTCTGTAATTCTGACTTCCCAAATAAAATAAATAAAACTTTATTTAAAGAAACAAACAAACCATCTTCCCTGCCCTTGCAGTCTAGGGAGGGGTGCAGGCAATAGAAGGTTGTCTGTGATGGTGGTGAGGGCAGCTGTGGGAGGAGGGCCAGGAAGTGCTGGTTTGCGAGCAGGTATTTTCCTACCTAGGGTGGCCAAAGATAACTTGACCTGAGAAGGTGGAAGCCTGGGGAGCAGGAAGGACAAGGTCAATGGGCCTAGGGCAGGTGCTTGTGAGGTTGGAGTCAGGGTGGGGGATGGGAGAGGGGACAGATACATGCACCGTCCTGAGATGGAAAGACTTGGATTTTTCCTGCCTTCACCTGGAAAGCTTCCTTTCATCGTGGCTTTGTGGTTGAGATGGGTCGTTCCTCTGAGCCATCCTGTTGGCATTGGAAGCCATACACCTGGAGAAGATTCTACCTTCTAGCCAGCACTGATGGGTCCTGCTTAGTTTGGGCTTCCCCAGTCGCAGGGACAGGTCACATAGAATGGGACACTAAACTCAGTATTTCATGGGACTGAAGGCTCAGGGTTGGCTCACGGGCTTCGTTTCAAGAGGCCAGTTCAATGGACCGCCAGGGTGGGGAGCAGGCACTGAGCCTGGGGTCTAGGAGGCCCATCTCCCCCACCCAGGACACAAGTTCAAGTCCTGGTTCCAGCTCCTGATCCCAGCTCCCTGCTGAGAGACAGTGGTAGGCTGAGCAAGTGGGATGTTGACCCAGGTGATGGCAGCCCACACAGGAGGCCTCTACTGGGTTTGCAGCTGGGCCCCATCTCTAGCCTTGGCCTTCCCAGGCACTAGAAGAATGATTCAGTCAATGAGAACTTTCACTTCTGCTTGCTCTCTATCAAACAGATGTTTTCAATTTAAAAACAGTAAGAACTAAAGAATATTCTTCCCCACCTTCACTGGCCGCACCTGCTGGCCCCACACCTGGCTTCATCAAGCAGGTTGCCTTTCTCTTTGCCTCCCACTCTGCCCCGCCTGGGCTGCTGCAAGTCCCCTGAACTTCTCCCATATCTGTTTTCTGTCTCTTTTCCTCCACAAGGGCATGTGTCTGATCCGCTTCCTTCATTCCTGCAGGAGCACACAGCAGTGAGGGGTGGCAGCAGCACGAGACCCCAAGATGTTCACAAGGAGCGGCATTATGCGCTGTTGGCTGCCTGACACTGCGGACCCCAGGTGCTGATGAAGAGGCCCCCGGGGACATGGAAGTGAAACAAAAGAAGGGGACAGGAGGCAGGGCATGAGCAGAAAGTGGGACCCTGCCCTCTAAGAGATTTCACACTGTGGGGCGGAGCGGGGGAGAAGGAAGGGTGTGGGGGAGGTGGCAAGGATGATGACTGCAGACGGGATGGTGTCGGGCAAGAGGTTGGCTTCTCATGATGCGTGGCACAGTTGGGCTACTATGCTTGGTGACAACCAATCATGCATTTCGAAGTAACTGGCTTAGATGATTCTCAAGCCGAAACCATGGTGAGCGCCTGAAGTGATGGATGAGCCAGCTGCCCCGAGCTGATGCGTGCACACGGGAGCCGGTATTGGAAGGTCACACTGGGTTCTATAGATAGGTACAATTATTATGTGTATCCAAAGAGTTACATAGAGAGAGTTACTGTTCCACAGGCACTCATGGCCTGATTTTGTTTTCGAAAACTCCTCAGGAGGGGACATCACAGTCCCTTGGGCTTGGATACAAGATCTGGGAGGAAACAGTGGGAGAGCAGAGGCAGTAGAGGTGGGGAGGCGGAGGGGGAAGGAGAGGATGCAGGAAGGAGTGTCTGCTGCTCAGGCTGAGCGTCCTCAGGCTGGGTGAAGAGGACAAGTTGGAGCGGAGGAAGAGAGGCTCCAGTCCCTAGCATGAGGCAGGACCCCAGGGGCTGGTGGGGTTTGACAGCATAGGGTGTCAGGCCTGGTCTCCTATGGCATCATCCAGCTGGGGCAGGTGGGAGGGGAGCTCAGCAGCTGTCTCCTTGCCCATTCTTGGGGGGAAAATCTGAGGTCCCTGGGCCATGACCCCCATCACACTGGAGGGTTCCTGTGAGTCCAAACGCAGCAGGTATAGGAGTCCCTCCATCAGTCACGGCGTGGGGGTCAGGAGGGGAGTACTCTGAGTGGGGCGAGGGAGCCTCACTGGCTGATTCCCAGCAGTGCCCAGAGGGAGGCGACCAAGAGGGCTGGTGGAAGGTATCACCTGCATGATCACAGTGACGTTCCCAGGGAAAGGCCAGGGGAGCATGCCCCGAAATGACCGAGTGCAAGTTCCTAACACTCCTGGGTGCATTCAGAGTTCCAAGTAGAAACGTATCGATGAGAAGAACACCAGGCCACTTTACTGGTCCTCCTTCTCCCCACCCCAGTGGGGTGTGAGACATGCAGGGAGACAGAGGCAGCAATAGAGGGAGGCAGACAGAGTAGCTGCAGGGCGGAGCTGCCCTGTGGTATGACAGACAAGGCACCACGAGCGCTCCCGCCAACTCCTGCGGATCTCTCACCCAGGGATTGTGTTTCCCGCATGTTCTTGCCCTGGTCCAAGATGAGAGTTTAAAGCATAAACAGAATGCAACACTGGGAGCAGGATTTGTTTACTGAGAGATAAGAAGAGGGTGAGAGAGGAGAGAAAGAGAGAGAAAGAGAGTGAGCAAGCAGGTTAGCCCTCTGTTCCCTTCCAGCAGTCCCCTTTATGGTGTAAGAGACCATGTCTTAATTGACAGGGATGTTTTCACAGTTCTTCCACATGGAGCTTAGTGTCCATGTGTTTGTCCCCTTGGCGCTGGTGGAGATGCAGGTGCACCATGGGCACGGGGTGTGCTGAACTGGCATGAGGATGTAGGACGCAGACAGAAGCTGTGGGGACAGCTCCTAGCACTTTCATTCCCTGCCTGCCTAGGCTTGCACATGCACACATACCATATGCACGCTGTACACACCCCACATAAACCCTCACATCATAAACACACAGCTTACACTTACACACATACACACACACTCACCTGGCAATGCTGTATATTCTGAGCCCTAACACAAGGGCTCATGTCTACATCCCATAGGGCTTCTGGGGGGTTCACAGCCTTCTCTCCCAGGTACCAACTCCATTCCTTCCTCCTTAGTACCCATGGAGACTCCAAGTGCAGGAGTCAGAGCACAGGCCTGACTCCTCTGCAGTGTACTCCGTTTGTGTGCTCCCCTCCTGGTATTTAAAATCCATAGCAAGGGGCCCGGCGGCATGGCCTAGCGGCTAAAGTCCTCGCCTTGAAAGCCCCGGGATCCCATATGGGCGCCGGTTCTAATCCCGGCAGCTCCACTTCCCATCCAGCTCCCTGCTTGTGGCCTGGGAAAGCAGTTGAGGATGGCCCAATGCATTGGGACCCTGCACCCACGTGGGAGACCTGGAAGAGGTTCCTGGTTCCCGGCATCGGATCGGCATGCACCGGCCCGTTGCGGCTCACTTGGGGAGTGAATCATCGGACGGAAGATCTTCCTCTCTGTCTCTCCTCCTCTGTGTACATCTGACTGTAATAAAAATGAATAAATCTTTAAAAAAAATAAAAATAAAAAAATAAAAATAAAATCCATAGCAAGGCGAAGACAGAGCCTGCTAGTGGCTTCCAACCCAAAAAGGATCTTAGAGAATAGCTCAGCCCAGCCTCAAGGCTCCTGTATTTCATTCATTCATTCATTCATTCATTCATTCACTTCCCACACATCCTCCATGCCTGCACTTGATCAGACTTAAGTCAGGAGCCAAGAACTCAATCCAGGCTGTGTGACTTAGGGGTGGCCCAAGTCCTTGAGCCACCCCTGTTGCATCCTAAGGTGTGCGTTAGCATGGAGCTGGAGTTGGGAGTGGAGCTGAGGTTGGAGCGTAGGCACTACTATCTGGGATGTGGGCATCGCAAGTGGATCATCACTGTTACTGGTCCCTGATTCTTCTTTTTCATGGTTCAAAATGTTTGCCTCCTTTATACACCAGCATCCATGTGGTGGAGAATACTGAGGCCCAGGGAGGGTGAATGATGTGTCTGGAGGATGTACAGCCAAAGTTGGTACCAGAACAGGCATTCGCCATGGGGAGGATATTCTCTGGGCTCTGCAACCCCATATGTGCTTCATTCTGTGGCTCCTGTACTGTGCTGTGAATATGAATGTGACCCAAAAGGAGGAAACATGAGTGTGCGCTACCCCTGTGGCCCCATCAGGACAGAAAGACCAGCCCGGGGCTAGAGTGGGGTGGTGGGAGTCATGGAGAGTGGATTGGGCAGCATTTGATTCTTAGGTACAATGGCTATGCTGAGAATGTTTTGTGCCTGGGGATTGGTGTGGTGGCAAAGCAAGCAAATCCTCTGCCTGTGGCACCATTATCCCATATAGGTATTAATTCATGTGTTGACTGTTCCACTTCTCATCTAGCTCCTTGCTGATGGCCTGGGAAAGCAGCAAAGGATGGCCCAAGGACTTGGGTCCCCTGCACCCCCTTGGGAGACCCAGAAGAAGCTCCTGGCTCCTGGCTTTGAATTGACTCAGCTCCAGCTTCAGCCATTTTGGGAGTGAACCAGCAGATGGAAGATTTCCCTTTGTGTCACCCCTATGTAAAACTGCATTTCAAATAAAAAATAAACCTTTAAAAAAAGAAAGAGGAGGAAGTGGTGGTGAAGGAGGAGAAGGATAGTAATAAGAAGAAAATGCTTTATGCCCAGCCATCTCCCCAGAAGGCACTCAGTTAAGGGTTTCCTACCAGCTCTAATCCCGTGGGGGAGGAGGGGAAAGCAGGGGAGGGGGATGGTGACCTCCAAGCACAAAGACTCCAGCTGTCAGAGCCAGCAGAGGCAGAAGACAGGGCCCAGAGTCCTTTCCCCATGGGAGGTGCTGCCCAACCCAAACTGCAAAAGACAACCCGCAAAACCCACATAAAAGAGAGTTGATGGCCACTCATCCTCTTCTATCCCCACCTTCCCCACTATGTGATGAGGCAGGCTGGCCCTGGTTTGGGACGTTGGCAGGGGAGTGGGGAGCAGGTGCAGGGCAGCCCACACAGTTGGCTTTGAAAAGGCTCCAGACAGCCCTGGGATGTTGTCTGTGCCCAACCCCTTCCCCAGCTCACGTGCTAAGGAAGCAGCTTTAGCTGGGTCTCTTGATGAGGAGGACAAGGTCTTCTCACTGGCCAGATAGCTGGGCTGGGGACATGCAGTGGGAAAATACACAGGCAGCAGTTGACATGCACACAGTCACTAAGACACAAGAGGGAGTCTCAGCTTCTAGAAACCGTGTGACTCCTACAGGGCACAGAGAGTTGATGGCGCTGTACAAATGGCCGGGTTTTCTCCACCCTTGGGGGCCTTTGCGGTATGGCTCCACCTTCACTCTACTAAGGCAAACCTCCTCAGCCGACTTGAAATCCACTTTGGTCTTGCCTGGAAAGCTCCCACTGGGTGAATCACTGTACCCAGGCAGCACCGAAGAAAACAAGACCTAGGACATGCCAGGTACTAGGCAGCAACAAAGCGAGGACTCTTGGTGGCTTTCTCTGCATGACAAAGAAGTCTATTTCCTTCCCAAGGTCAGCAGAACAGACTCCCTGAGAAGCCTAGAGAAGGAGCAACATGCAGGTGCATCAGCCAGAACCCAAATGTTCCAGGACCCTTGGCACCCATAAGCACTGGAGGCCCCAGAGGGGGAGCTTTGCCATGAAGTTCTGGGCCCACAGCCCTGGCCACAAGATTTCAGAGTGCATTAATTCCTTGGTGAGACAGAGATCCTGGGAAAGGTTTCTTGGGGACTCCCCGACTGGACTGCTGGACTGAGCACCTGATCATAGGGAAAATCACACAAGATGTGTGGTCCAACCTTGCAATAAATGTATCAGCACTGGGCCCCCTAGTTGCATGGTCAGTGGACAGAGTGCCCAGAAGTACACAGGGGACATGCCAGCCAGCTCATCTAGGCCAGCAGGGGACATTAACTGCCTCATCAGAGGATGGGAAGCACAACAGGTAGGACAATTCCTGCTGGCCAAGCTCTGCAACATGGTCCTGGGTCTTTAGATGCACTAAGGTGGACTTTGTCAATCAACAGACCTTGAAAAGATTTTCTCAACCCTGGAACAATGAAGCCAACAATGTCTCAGGGCTATCAAAAATCACTCAAGTAACATCCTCTGAACTCTCTTCTTCCACGTCAGGGTCTCTAGGGCATCATCAAAGAACTGTCTCCCATCCCCAGGTGCTGATATGGTTTGACAGCAAGGAGCAGCCCTCTTTCCTTCCTCCATTCTGGACATAGGAGGAAAGAAAAAAAAAGCTTAAACATCTGTCCCATTCACCTACCTCTATGTCTGAGCCTTCCCACCATATCATGGGCATGCATCTCTCTCAACTATGTAAACAATATTAAAAATAAAACGTGTGTGTGTGTGGACACACACATTCTGGGGACTGAGAAGGAGGGGGGGAAAGTGGAGGAGGTGGGCCCAGGGAAGCAGACACCGAGATGTGGTCCCTGAGGCCTTGGCCTTGAGGCACCTGTATCCCTCAGGTGTCTGTTGCTTACCACTAAAGAACCTGCCAGAAGCTAACTTGGGAAGATAAAGGCTTCCTTCCACTCACAGTCTCTTTGGGGCTCACAGCCCCAGGCCACTGCTCCAGCATCCAATGAGGGTACTGGGTGGCACAGCCCATGTTGTGGGATCATCACAGCAAGCTGGGAAGCAGACAGAATGTCTGGGCTACATGTGGCATCTGTACCTAACCCTCTCCCCAGAAGTCCCTGCAAAGACACTCTCCTGGTGGCCTTCAGGGATGTCATCATCCTATCAAGCCTTCATGCTAACTTGCTGGCCATCAGCATAAATCCATTCACCACACTTCAAACATGTGGGTCTTCTGGGGGACACACAAGTTAGCATCCATGCTGTAGAAGCTCCTCTTCCAAAGCCCGGAATCAGGAGCTTGCTTTGGGCTTCCCTTGTGGGGAAGGGGGCCCAAGCTCCTGGGCCCTCCTCTGCTGCTTTCCCAGGCACTAAAGGCAGAGACTTAGCCTGCCACACCACAGAGCCAGCCCCTACAGTTCTTCTTGAAATGAACAATGTGTTGACATTCAGTGCCAAGGGACAGAGTTGGGGGCATGACTTTACCCTGTTAGCTGCAAGGGGTGCACTGTCCCTACAGAATGAGGTAAACGAAAAAATAGCAAAGCCACTTGTTCTGGAATGAATGTGGCCTCCCCTGCCCCTCTCAATTCTTGTGTTGAAACTTAGACATTATGCTGATGCTTGGGGATGGGGCCTTTGGGTGGGGTAAGTTTATTTTTCGTCCTGTTTTAAGATTTCTTTATTTTTATTTGAAAGGTAGAATGACACAAAGAAGGATATACCATCGAAAGAGAGCTCTTCCAGCCATTGGTTCACTCCCCAAAAAGTTGCAACGGCTAGAGTTGAGCCAGTTCGAAACCAGAAGCCAAGAGCCTCCTCCGGGTCTCCCATGTGGGTGCAGGGTGCCAAGCACTTGGGCCATCCTCTACTGCTTTCCCAGGCACATCTACAGGGAGCTGGGTCAGAATTAGAGCAAGGGGGACATGAACAGGTGCCCATATGGGATGCAGGCACTGCAGGCAAGCTTAGCCTACTATGCCACAGTATAGCCCCCCCATGGTTATTGTTGGTTTTGACCTTTATATTTGACCTTTATATTTCTTTGAAAGGCAGAGAGAGTTCCATGTTTTACTCCCCAAAAGTGCCTATGGCAACTGGGGCTGGATCAGGAAGAAGCCAGAAACTTGGAGCTCAAGCCAGATCTCCCACAAGGATCCAACCCCTCTAGCAGCTGCCTCCTAAGGGGTATGCCTTAGCAGAAACTGGAATAGAAAGCAGAGCAGAAACCCGAACCAAGGCTCCCAGTGTGTGACACGGGTGTCTCAAGTTGTGTCATCTTAACTGTTGTGACAAACGCCAGCTTTCATGGTTAAGTTCAGGTGAGGTCTGGGGTGGGACGGTGCGATGACGCCCTTCAAACAGATGCCGAGGTGCCAGATTCCCCTCTCTGTCATAGCAGGAAGGTAGCCATCTGCAAGTCAGGAAGACAGCCTCCCCAGGAACAGGATCTGCCTGTGCCTTGTCCCTGGGTTTGCAGCCTCCAGAGCTCTGAGAAATGTCTCCCTGTGGCTGAAGCCATCATCTGCAGCGTTCGCTTACAGCAGCCTGAACCGCCAGAGACGCTTCAGGGAGCTTGTTAACACCAGCACGCGCCAGCGATTCCAGTCCAAGTCCTACAGACCAGGCAGGCACGCCTGCCTCATCGCTGATTGCTTCTTCCTGTTGGGACTGCGGCATGAAAGTGTGAGCAGCGTCAGCAGGAAAGGCAGGGTGAGCCGGCTGCATGTGCGATCAGAAGCCAGGGGCTGAATCTCACCGGGATATGTATTGTGAATCATCGCTTACAGGGTCTGAAAACACACACCAGGCAATAACCATGTATCATCTAATTCTATGGAGATCTATAAACAAAGCACAAAGACTTTTCTAGAAATAACAGGCACTGAATGGTTTTCTCTGTTGGAGGAACAACACAAGGCCCAAACATGTTTCTTTTAACATTTATCTATTATTATTATTATTATTATTATTATTAGGCAGATTTACAGAGAGAAGGAGAGACAGAGAGATCTTCCATCTGTTGGTTCACTCCCCAAATAGCCACAACAATTGGATCTGAGCTGATCTGAAGCCAGGAGCTCCTTCTGGGTCTCCTACATGCATACAAGGGCCCCAAGAACTTGGGTCATCCTTCCCAGGCCATGATCAGAGAACTGGATCAGAAGTGGAGCAGTTGGGACTAGAACTGGCATCCACATAGGATGTCAGCGCTTATGAGTGGAGGCTTGCCCTACTATGCCATGGCATGGCATTGGCTCCACCTATTTCTCAAGCCAGGAGGTTCATTATGCTATAATATAATTATTGTAAAACAAATTCCTCACACAGCAATATTTTATTCAAAAAGCACACATCAGACCTGGCACGGCAGCCTAGGGGATAAAGTCCTCGCCTTGCACACGCCGGGATCCCAGTGAGAGCCGGTTTATATTCCAGTGGTCTCACTTCCCATCCAGCTCCCTGCTTGTGGCCTGGGAAAGCAGTAGAGGACAGTCCAAAGCCTTGGGACCCTGCACCTGAATGAGAGACCCCGGAAGAAGCTCTGGGCTCCTGGCTTCAGATCAGCTTAGCTCCAGCCGTTGCAGCCACTTGGGGAGTGAATCAGCAGAGGATCTTCTTCTCTGTCTCTCCTCCTCTCTGGTAGCTGACTTTCCAATGAAAACAAATAACTCTAAAAAAAATTAAAAAAGAAAAGCTCACATCAATTTGTCAAGGAGCCTGCTTTCCTGTTCACATGGAGCACACTACCACCCAAATAATTTTCCATTTCCTAGAAACTGGCTTCTCACCTTATTTGGAAGCAGAACCTGGCCCAGTGCCTTCAGGAACAGCAGGTAGTTTGGGCTGTCCAAGCCTAGGGGACAGGGCAAGTGATGGGACTGGGCAGGTGTTGTGGCTGAGCATGGAGGGCCCTGCGCATCCTGTTGGAGCATTTTGGTTTTGTGGGGAAAGAGGAATGATGTGGGCAGGTCAGAGGCACAGAAAGCACTGGAGAGGCAGGGAGGGTGGAGTGCTTGGTCGTGGGAGGCAGGTGCAAAAAAGGGGCTTGGGCAGGAGGACAGATCTCCCCAGCCTGACTGTCCCACCTAACCCCATCGCTGGTCTATTGGAGGAGGGTAGCCAGCTCTAACGGAAGATGGCGTTTTCCCCGGGTAAAAATGGAAGCAGCCAGCGATTGCTATTTATAAAAATAACTACAAAGGCTCGACAACCCAGAGAGAATGCTGAAAAAGTAAATTGAGGGCTGTTGGGAAAAAGCTCAGTGAGTCTCATCTTCAAAGCATTTCTGAGACATGAGCTCATGTATCCTCCAAGAAACACAGAGAAGAAGGAGAGTGAGAAAGGAGATGGGGAAAGGGGGAAAAGCCCTTCCCCCACCCCAGCCCCAGCAAAGACAGCAGAGAATGGCTGAGGGGCCATTACGGGTGGGTGCCACTCAGAGGTGTATCCTACAGCCAGCACAGCCAGGGTGTGACAGGCACAGGGTGGGGTGGGGCTGGAAGACCATGTGGGCAACTGTGCTGGGTCACCATGTTCCCCAGGGGGCTGCTGAGATCCAGATGCTCAGACAAGGAAAGGTGGGGGCGGGGGAAGTCTGGGCTGCAGGTCAGAGGTCAGGCCAGCAGCAGGGAAATGGAGGGGACCCCTCTGGGGCACAAGGGCATACAGAGACACACTGTTAAGCCCTAACCAGAAGGAGAGCAGATAGAATATATGGGTCGTGCAGGGATGAGAAGGCCCCTGAGTTTTCACTGTTGCAAATCCCATAAACCTAGAGCATGGAGCTTCCTACCCCTTGTCCAAAGAGGAAATAGGGATGGGATGGAAACCGATGCTGCACCTGCCTCCTCTGGCAGCCTTCCAGAGGGGACACGTTTTTGGTCTGGGTTTTCCAGCAGCCATAGTGGACTCTTGACGGCAGTCCGTGTGCTACTTTGTCAGGGGCTCATCACCTGTCAGCTTCTATGTACCCTGGGCTTCCTTCTCCATGTCTTGTTTCCCAGGACTTGGCTCACTCCAAGGCAGCAGCTGGCTGAGCACCCCCTGGCAAAGCCCTCGCCTGTGTTGTAGGCCAGCATCCCAAGAAGCATGGGTTAGCTGAGCAGTAGGGTAGCCCAACTCACAGTGCAATGCCCCAAGAGTAAAGAAGGGCAAAGACACACTTGCAGCAGGTGCATGATGCAGAGTATCTATGTGAGTCTCGAGGGCAAGGGATACATCAAGGAGCACACCTCTCCTGCAGTGGCTGCCCAGGGGCACCTCCCAAGCCAGGTCAGGCAGGGACTCTTGCAAACCAGCCCCCACTCTTCAGGGGCCACTCTGATTTGCAGTCCCCAAGTCCCCCCCGTGTTCAGCAATGACAATAGCAGGGGGCTGCCCTCCGTGAAAGCGGTACCAGACCTGAAATTGTCAATTCAATGCCCTGGTCCTGCATGAGCATTGGTTGCCGAGGTGGAAGCTGATTTCTTTGCTTTCAACAGAAGGCGTATTTGTATGTGTGTGCATATGCTTGAGAGAAATTTACTGAAAAGATGTGGGTACGAGACCAGCTGGCAGCACTTGGCATGCCAGCATCCTCTTTTAGCAATCTGTCCCCAAGTTCTTGTTCATAATGCTCCGGTTCCCGCCAGGGGAGACGGTGGATGGAAGGACCTCACAGAACCAGATCCATCCTGCCTGGGAAGCTCCCGGCTCCCCTCCAAGGCCCAGGGGGACCTGGCTGGGGAGAAAGGAAGGCAACGAATCCCTTCCAGGGAAACTTCAGGATCATTTATCCAAGCCAGAGCACAGACTCCATGGTTAGCAGTGAAAAAGCAATCTACAACTTTTTAGGGGTCTCTAGTCCAGTCTCTTCCTTCAGGGCCTTGGTTATTGTATCTGCTTAATGGACATCATCCCTAACACCTAATGTTATAAGCAACTATTTTATTCAGATTGGACAGTTTCTCTGAATAGATACAGCATAGTAGTGCTACACAGAGGCAGAGGCCATGACAGATGTTCTGAAATGTGAAATTCAAAATTGATAGGCCAGCAGGGGTAGGGATGCAGTGCTATGGCATAGCTCATTATGCCCCCATGCTGGCATCACATACACCCGTCGGTTTGTGTCCCACCTGCTCCGCTTCTGACCCAGCTTCCTGCTTATGGCCTGGGAAAGCAGCTGAGGATGACCCAGGTTTATGGGCCGCTGCACCCACGTGGGAGACCCAGAGGAAACTCGTGACTTCAGACATGCTCAGCTCTGGCTGCTGTGGCCATTTAGGGAGTGAACCAGCAGATAGAAGATATATCTTTCCCTTTTTCTTTTTCTCCTCTCTCTGTAACTCCAATTTTCAAATAACTTCATCTTTAATAATGATGATGATGATGATGAAAACCCGGAGAGTCTAAGAGCACATCTTCTTCCTTTACATCTCTCTCCATTTCTCTTCTTCCTATTCCATCCGTTTATCTTTGCGGCAGGAAAGTAGCTTTTTAAATTCATTTTTAAATTTTTTATTGGAAAGCCAGATTTACAGAGAGAAAGGGACACAGAGAGGAAGATCTTCCATCTGCTGATCACTCCCCAAGTGGCCACAATGGCCAGAGCTCAGCTGATCAGGAGCCAGGAGCTTCTTCCGGGTCTGCCACGCGGGTGCAGGGTCCCAAGGCTTTGGGCCGTCCTCTCCTGCTTTCCCAGGCCACAAGCAGGAAACTGGATGGGAAGTAGAGAGGCTAGACAGGAACTGGCACCCATATGAGATCCTGGCATAGGCAAGGACTTTAGCCACTAGGCTACTGCACCAGGCTCTTATTTGTTTTTTTAAAAAGCTCAGGACAAAGTAAGTTGACACCCTAGATTAGGGAAGGAAGGAAAGAAGTAGGAGGCTTGAGGCAAAAAGCTGACTTCTGCCCAACTGCAGGCATTACCAACTGTTGGGAAAGACCAGAGTCCGCTTCTCTGTAAAAAAGGAGATGATCTCGGACTTAACTTAGCGTAGTTAAGCCTCCTCATGTGGTGCCAACATATCCATAGGGTGCTGGTTTGAGTCCCAGCGATTCCTTTTCCAATCTAGCTTCCTTTTTGTTTGTTTGATGATACAGATTTTCCATGAATTTTTTGAAGATTTTCTTAGATGCATGGATGTGAAAATCCATTGTACCAAACTACAGCTTTCTCTGAAATTACACAGGTGAAGGCCAGTGTGGTGGCTCACAGGCTAAGCCCCTACTTACAAGTGCTGGCATTCCACATGGTCACGGGATTGTGTCCTGCCTGCTCCAATTCTAATCCAGCCCTCTGCTGACAGCCTGGGAAGGCAGCAGAAGACGGTTCAAGTTCTTGAGCCTTGTGCCCATTTGGGAGACCCAAAAGAAGCTCCTTGCTCCTAGCTTAGGATCAGCTCAGCTCCAGTGATTGGGACCATTTGGGGTATCAATCAGCAGATGGAAAATCTCTCTCTAATTCTGCCTTTCAAATAAAAAGAAATAAGTGAATCTTAAACAAAAAATAAATACATAAAAACAGATGATCCTGTTCACTTGACATGGGTGTTAAACACAAATGCTTAGTGCCTGAGATAACTGAGGCATAATCAGCTGCATCATGTCTGACACACAGTGGGTATGAGGTCAGATGCACAGTGCCTGTCACGTGACAGGTACATCACTGAATGCGAAGTGTGATACACAGTAGGGACACATTCTTGCCTTCTTCCTCAAAGGTTTAGCTCCTCAGGGCAGAGGGCAGCACCTTCCTCTTGGGTGCCTAGCACATGACCAGCATTTACTAGATTGCTTGTGACATGAATGGACATGAGAACATTCCTCCGGAACCCTTGCCTTCTCCCTAATTTTAAGAATTATGCAATGCACCACGTTGCCTGTGCTTGCTTTTGAGGCTAGGAAAATCTCAGTTGGCTAACCTGTGAGTTTCAGCTATCACAACTATTTGGCCCTCACACTCAACACTTTGAACTGGACCTGGGATTTTCCATTCCTATTTTCTTTGGGCCTGCTTCTCTGCCTCATGTTTTGGTTTTGCTGGCATCGCGTGGCTCTCAGTGTTCTAGCTGTGGGCCACCTCGGGGGAGGGAGATGGGGCAAAAGCCGAGCAGTAGACAGATCACATTCAAGCTACAAGCTGTACAAAAGGCGCTGGAGACAACAAGCTAGGCCTTCCTGCTGTTGTGAAAGGGTGGGCTTTCTCCCAGGCTGGAGGGAGGAGCACCCAGTCTTCGTAACAGGCTTCACTCCAGGAGGCCAGGCTCCAAGGGGACACAGTGGCCCCAGGGATGCCCAAGCAAAAAAGCCTCCTTTTAGACTTCAGCGAACGTTACTCAGTTGGCAATGCTAAGCTGACCATTCTTCCTGCTTCCGGCGGTCAGGGAGGGGTGCTTGTGTGTGTGGGCAATGAAAGCTATTCCCTCCATGGCTTCCCTTTCAAGCCCTTACAGCTGGAAGCACCTTACAGCCAAGTTCTGCCCCTTTCAATGCAAGTTGTCACTCGCACGCCAGGATCTGCTGATAGATGGAGACTAGACATCCAATATAAGAAAAAGTCCTGTCACACCACTCTGCTTACCCATCACTAGATGCTCCATTTCACCCCCAAAGAATCTGACTGCTTTTCCTTTCTTCAGCTGCAGCTCAAACAGAACGCCATCATTGAGAGATTGAAGGAAAAGTGATCAAGGGAAGTAAAAGAAAGAAATGCAACTTTGGAGCAGGCCTCTCGTGTGTTCAGGGAGATCTTTGTAGTGCACAGAACTGGAGAGCCAGAAGGAAACGTTAAGCTTCCCTAGAGCTGCCAGCTTTGCTTCATTTGAAAGAGCAAGAGAGAGAGAGTCAGGGGAGACTCATTTTAAATCTGCTGGTTCACTCTCCAAGTGCCTGCAGCACCCAGGCTCCGTTGGGATCTCCCACAAGGAAAACAGGAACCCGAATTCTTGGCCCATTGTCTGCTACCTTCTAGGCACACATAAGGAAGCTGGATCCAAAGCAGAGAAGCCGGGACTCCAAGCAGGATGTCTGCATCCCAAGTGGAGGCTTAATGCACTGACCACTACACTTGACCTGATTTTACAGATTAAGAAATAGATGCTTTGGGGGCTGGGAGGGGCCGGGGGTTGGCTGATGTAATGGCTCAATTGGCTAATCCTCTGCCTGAAAGTACCAGCATTCCAGATTGCCGCCGGTTTATGTCCTGGCTACTCTACTTCCAATCCAGCTCTCTAGGTATACCCTGGAAAAGCAGCAGAGGATGGCGCAAAGCTTTGGAACCCTGTACCCATGTGGGAGACCCAGAGATGGCTATTGGTTCAGCTCAGCTCCATCCATTGCAACCTTTCAGGGAGTGAACCAGAAGGTGAGAAACCAGCCTTTCCAATAAAAATAAATATGTTTTAAACATGAAAGAAATAGGGCCTGGCATGGTAGCCTAGTGGCTGGAGTTCTCACTTTGCACATGCCAGGATCCCATATAGGCGCAGGTTCTAATCCCGGTGGCCCCACTTCCCATCCAGCTCCCTGCTTGTGGCCTGGGAAGCAGTAGAGGACAGCCCAAAGCCTTGAGACCCTGCACCCACATGGGAGACCCAGAAGGGACTCTGGGCTCCTGGCTTCTGATCGGCACAGCTCCAGCTGTTGTGGCCACTTGGGGAATGGATCATCAGATGGGAGATCTTCCTCTTTGTCTCTCCTCCTCTCTGTATGTCTGAATTTCAAATAAAAATAATAAAAATAAATTTTAAAAAAATGAAAGAAATAGGTAGGTGCCCAGAGAGGGAAAATGATTCACCAAAGGTCACATTCCTTGGGTCAGGGCAAGGACAGTTCTAGACCCACATCACCTGAACCATAAGACATTCACTCTTCAGCAGGGTATAATTCCACTAGACCATACGCCCTTTCTGCATTGTAGACAACATCACATTAACCCTGCTCTGCTCGCTAAGCCATTGTAGACCTTGCCAGTGCCATTTAGGAGGGCATGTCAACAAGCTCACAGGAAAACAGAGTGGAAAATAGCATGTGCATTTCCTGTAGGTCTTTCAAAGTTGCCCAGTGTTTATTCACCAACTCTCAGAGGACATGCAGTGATTAAACTACATGATGCCCTTGGAGAAGGGCACACTGCTGACCAGCTTCATTGCCTCCACGTTATTTTTTAAGCCAAGAGTCCAACTCACATAATGAAAGGGCCCACATTGTTCCACCAGCATTTCCTAACTCACAAATAAACTGTGTCCTAACAGTGCGGTTGGAATTTGCTATTTAGAACCAGGACATGTTTTTGGCTCCATCCCAGTCCTCAACCCTGAGGTTAGGGAAAGGGGGAGGGAAGTCACATGATCAGCATGGGTAGAACCCCAGGTCAGGTCCCCAAAGCTGATTTCACTGATAAGCAATCATAGTAGAGCCCCCGTAACCCTTCCACATATTGTGTCAGTGAAAACATACAGTCTAAATTTGGGGGTGGGAAGAGCCCAGGGCCTCCCTCCCAGTTGCCTAGTGGAGCTGGAGGGTACGTCAGGCACAAGCCAAAAGTCTGTGCAGAATCAAGAACTGAGGATGGGCTCTGGATGAAGGCGCAACTGGATACGTTCCTTAACCTCTCCTAGTCCGAAAGACCAAAAGGAGAGCAGTCTCACCACAAAGGGCCAAGGACAGAAGAGCACCATGCACAAAAAAAGTTAATGAAATTCTTTTTTTTTTTTTTTAGATTAACCCACTGCTTTATTTTTTTTTAAGATTTATTTATTTTTATTACAAAGTCAGATATACAGAGAGGAGGAAAGACAGAGAGGAAGATCTTCCGAATGATGATTCACTCCCCAAGTGACCGCAACGGCCGGTGCTGCGCCAATCCGATGTCAGGAACCAGGGACCTCTTCCGGGTTTCCCATGTGGGTGTATGGTCCCAAAGCTTTGGGCCGTACTCGACTGCTTTCCCAGGCCACAAGCAGGAAGCTGGATGGGAAGTGGAGCTGCTGGGATTAGAACTGGCGCCCATAAGGGATACCAGTGCATTGAAGGCAAGGACTTTAGCCGCTAGGCCACGGCACCGGCTTCAGTTAATGAAATTGTAATTAAAGTTTTGATGTATTTGAGAGGCAAAGAAACAAACACATGGACGGAAGAGTATTCAAAGCTGAGCCCAGCGTGATGGCTCCATGGCTAATCTTCACCTTGCAAGGATCCCATTTGGGCGCCAGTTCGTGTCCCTGTGGCACTGCTTCCCATCTAGCTCCCTGCTTGTGGCCTGGGAAAGCAGTGAAAGATGGCTCAAAGCCTTGGTACCCTGCACCCGCATGGGAGACCTGGAAGAAGCTGCTGGTTTCGAATCAGCTGAGCTCTGGCCATTGTGGACATTCGGGGAGTGAGCCAGCAGATGGAAGTTCTTTCTCTCTGCCTCTCTTTTTTCTGTAAATCTCTTTCCGATAAACATAAATAAATATTTTTTTTCTTAAGAAAAGAAAAAGAAAAACATGTTTGCACCAAGTGTATCTGTTAAGTCTTGCATAGGTCAATGAGTCCTCACTGATTGTTGCCGCTGCTTGGCAGGAGGGAGGGGGCAGATGAATGGGCTCTGGGGGGCTGGGTTACTCTCTCCGAAGACTGAGAATCTGAGCAGGGTTGGGGAGACAGCTCTTGCCACAGGCGGATGGGCAGGGGACCAAGGGAACTGTGGGTTCCTAGCCTCTGTGCCCTTGGGCAGTAGAACTTGCCAGGGAGCAGCTGTGGCTTCACCCCTGGCTGAGAGTAGGCGGAGGCCACCGCAGCCAGAGCCTGCACACTGTTCCAGAAAGGGTTGGACTCTGCAACATACAATTGCCAGCCATTTCAACCTTCCCATTGCCCTCTGGGATTGCCCCTCCCCATCCCTGGGGACCTCCCTGGCAGCTCCCAGCATGCTCCTGGGCCCTGGCAAGTCCCATTTCGGGGGCTGACACATCCAAGCTGGTGCCATAATCACACTGCCAGTTTTGCTGGATAGCAAGCTGCTGTCCTCACCTTATGCACTGCATTCCAGAGCCTCCTCCCCTAACTGAGGCTGGACCCATGGGGAGAAGGCATGGGGCAAAGCAGAGCGCAGCAGCACGGGGCATCTGACACACAGAGTCAGGGGTCTCTCATCCCTCTAGTTCGGGAGTGGTCCCCAGGGGGCCACTGCCACTTGTCTTGAGATAAAAAAGGAAGCTCCAGAATACCATTTGCAGTTGTCCCAGTTTACCTAGAGCTTACTGGCTACTCCCAGCATGCAAGACCTCCAGCACTGTGGCCAAGGTGGTCCCGGGTACAACAGGAGCTGCCTCTGACCTGGAAGGGGGGTGCCCACCCTGCTACACAGTTATCTTAAGAACCCCCTTTCCGTGGCTCTTCAGCCTAGAAGTACTGGGGGCTGGAGCAAGCAGGCCATGCTCATACTCTCATAGCAAGTGTTGCATAAATGGTCTAATTCGCTCTCCATTATAAGCCCTTGGGCATCTTCTAGATGATTCTCTTGGGAGCCTTGGCCTAAACAGAGACTTATCCTCAGCCAGTGCCTGCAGACATTTCTGCTCCTGAGCTTAAGAATATCTCAAAAGGACTCTCAACATACACCTGGAGAGCTGGGGTACAGTTAGCTAAGCTTTCTGGGGCACTTTCCTTACTTGTGTTATTTTCAGCAGCTTACCTGGCATGTCCATGCCTCAATCTGCTCACACTGTTAAAAAAAAATCACAGTGCCTACTAGATACAGTTATTTGAAGTCTTGCAAGTACTAACAAAACACATGGTCTGGAACCTGTTAACTGTGCAACAAATGCTAACTGCAACCAACATGCTCATAGTAAGCTGGGATTTGTGACATAAAAGCTTTAAGAAGTTGCCAATGTGTTGCAGGCATATTTTTCAATTTCAAAGCAACTTGATGAGTTGTTAGTAGCAAAGACATCAGAGAAAGGACATGCATTCCTACAACAGTTGGTGGGAGTGAAACTCTACAGTCTCTCTGGAAGGTCATGTAGCAATAAATTTCAGAAGACTAAAAAAAAAAAATGCTCTGGACCCAGCAAGTCCACTTCTAGGAATTTAGCCTTAGGGATATTTAGAGAACTGGCTAAAGAGTAATATGTAAGGCTATTCATTAAAGTGATCTGAAATAGGAATGGGCTAGAAGCAACCTAAATGGCTTAGCATTGGAAATGGGCTAAATCCTGCATCATTCATGCAATGGAATGCCAGGCAACTACTGGAAATGGTGTCTTAGATCTGTATTCATGGACATGGGAGAATGTTAAACATAGTGCATGTGAGTATTGAGTAAAGATGTAGCTATTTATTGGAAAGGCAGAATTATAGAAGTGCACGCACAAGAGAGAGAATCTTCTATTTGCTGGTTCACTCCTCAAACAGCTGTAATGCCCTGAGCTGTGCTGATTTGAAGCCAGGAGCCAGTAACTTCCTCCAGGTCTCCCATATGGGACCCAACGACTTGGACCATTTTCCACTGCTTTTCCAGGTGTATTAGCAGGGAGTTGGATCAGAAGTGGAACAGCTGAGACTCGAACTGGCACCCATATGAGATGCCTTATATGCTTTTTCACAGTGTGGAGCCCCTGAGTATACACTTTAAAGTAATGTATAGCCTAAGATTTTCTTGATCATGGGAATTACTACAGTCTAGCTCAGCTCAAAATGTATATAACATTTTGTATCTTAATTTTTTAACATTGTACTTATACCATTTTGTAACATATATCAAGGCTTCTGAAAAATTCAATCATAATAACATCCATCGAGTTGATGTTTCATCTTAGTACAATGCACTTCATTTTAAAAATGTGGAGGCTAAAGAATAGTGTGTGTGAAGCTCGTATTTTTCAGCTTCAAGACCGTTTTGCTCATGTTGGTATTTCAAGCTTCACGCAGTGGTAGTATCACAGTCAATCTGAGGTGTGAATGTATGAAAACTTTGCCCAATATTAACATCCCAAAGTCAAACCACTATAATAAAAATGTGTTTATAGAGAGACAAATATTTTTAAGACTTGCAATACATATTAGAATCCTTCAACATGTTCATGGGAAATGGAATTAAGAGTTTATTTTGGCACAAAAAATTTGTTTGAAATCCATGCAGTTTTTCATAATATACATTTTTCATAAAATTTCGGAAAACTTTTTATATGCCTCCATTTCAAAGTTTGGGGGCAGGTAAGCAGGGTTATATGGCAATACAGGCAACCAATTGGGATCTCTGTCATATCATATTAGAGGGCTGGTTTGAGTTCTGGCAACTCTGTCTCTGATCTAGCTTCCTGTTAAGGCATACTGGGAGGCAGCAGATGATAGTTCAGGTGCTTGAGTCCTTAACACCCATGTAGGAGACCCAGATGGAATTCTCCTGGCTCGTTGTCGCAGCCTGGCCAAATCCTTGCCATTGTGGCCATTTGGGGATTGAGGGAGTCTGTCAAGGATGTAAGATCTCACATTCTTGCTCCCTCCCTCCCTTCATCTCTCGCCCCACCTTTTTTCTCTCACACTCTGCCTTTCAAGTAGATGAAAATAAATGATTTAATCAAGAAGTCAACTTTTACACCAAAATAAATATCTCTAAATATCTTTTTTCTTAGTTTTAATTTTTTGTTTATTGGAAAGGTAGACACTTGGGCCAACACCTGCTGCCTCCCAGGTGCATTAGCAGGAAGCTGGATCAGAAGAAGCAGAGGTGGGACTCAATCCCAGGTAGCCAATATTGGCTTAACCACTGTGCCACAGTATTAACCCTAGATATATATTTGATTCCACTTTCTGTGAATTTTTATGTATTTACTTTATTTGAAAGGTGGAGAGAGAGAGAAACAGAAGCAGAGACAGACAGAAATGGTCCTTATCTTCTGGTTCACACTTCAAGAGCCCACCACAGCTAGGGACTGGCTCAATGGAAGCCAGGCTCTCAGAATTCCCTGCACCTCCTCATATTTGTTAGGAACCCAAGTACTTGCTACCTCCCTGCAGGTACACAAACAGGAAGCTAGACTCGGGAGTAGAGCTCGTATGTTACCCCAGGTACTCCAAAGCCAGATGTGACAGTCCAGTGGTGCTCTAACTGCTGCCCCAAATATTCATCCCTTCCACAAACATTTTAAAAATGATTAATTTGTTTTCAAGGTATAGTGACAGATAGAGATAGAGATAGAAAGAGAGATAGAAATAGAGAGAGAGAGAGATCTCCTATTTCCAAATGGGGCTGGTCTGGGCTGAAGCCAGGAGTGAGGAATTCCATCCAGATCTTCCAAGCGGGTGGTAAGGGTCCAAGTACTTGGATCATCATCTGCTGCCCCTCAGGTAGATCAGCAGGAAGCTGGATCAGAAGTGCCGTAGCCAAGACTCCAACCAGCAAGCACTCCGTTAGGGGATGCCAGTGCTGCATCACAACACCATGCTCCGTTCCTGGATTTCTTGGGGTACCTTCCTGCCATGTGAGGGACCCATCAGATTCTCAGTTGAAAAAAAAAAAAGTGGGTAGATTCATGGAGGCTCTCATCATTTCACTTACAAACGTTAACAAGGCAGCTAGTGTGCATGCCAGAGACTGGGACAGGGCTAAGGGGGAAATCAGCATTGAGAGAAAAAGATGCAAACAGGCAATCAACCACTGATTGCCACTCAGCTGCACCTGGGCAGAAAGCAGCCCTATGCACTTTTATTTATTTATTTATTATTTATTTATTTATTCATTTATTTGTTTATTTATTTTGAAATGCTCCTCCATTGACCCAGCCTGAAACAAAAGCAAGGTTCCAAGAACTTACCTAATTACTTGAGCCACCAGTGCTACTTCCCGGAGGCAGGTCGCAAGCCCAGGCCCTCCAGGGCAAACAAGGGTGTCTTAACTGAAAAGGCTCAATGCCCACTCCACTCACTGTGTTATCAACTTGACCCTAGGGTCTGCTTCTTTTCCAAGCTGGCATGACCACTTAGCCAGGTATCTTAGGTCCCTGGAAGTCATCTGAGCTGTAGCTCTGGTTCAGGCAATATTTGAAATGTCAACTTCATTTGAAGTTCAAATGTTTTGTTCTCTGGCTTAGACACTGGAGGTGGTGGCAGTGGTCAACCCCTGCTGCCACCCTACTTGCTCCCTCCCAACCCCTCGGTAGCTGGGTGACCAAGGAGAGATGGGGTGCACGGCCAGTGGGAAGGATGAGAATCATAGTTGATCGTTTCAGTCATGACTTTACACTGGGGTTCAACAGCTAACTCCTCTTTGGAGGTGCTGCTGTGGTTTCCTTAGAAAGACCCCTAGAATTTTCATAGCGATACTCCCAACTTGGGGTTGCCAAACAAAGCACAGAATGCACAACCCAACTTTAAGTTCAGACCAGCAATGATTCTTTTTTTTTTTAATATAAATATGCTCCAAATAATGCATGTGACACACAAAAAAATTAGGAATCTGAAATTCAAGTTTAAATGAATAGATGTCTTGTGTTTGTATATACAAAGTATGGCAACTCTTTTCCATTTACAGCTTCTTTATTATGCATTGGGGTGGGAGTATGGAGGGGCAGCAGTGACCTTCCAGTGTCTGGGTTTCCATTGCTCATGCCTTCCTGGGCTCTTTTGCCTCCCAAGTGTGTCTCTAGGTTAGGATCCCCTTGGGAGGCCCCAGATTATCTCTTTGCCTCCTGACCAGCATCTGGCCCCCAGGAATTGTATCCCCCTCCAGCTCACTGCTCTCTGGGCATGAGTATTCCTGGACCAAGGTTGACCAGACTTCTCAGAACAATTTTCTGAACCCCCTAACCCTCAGAGCGCAAGGAAAGCTGCCGTCCACCCCTCCCCTGCATCCTCTCACTTCTTTGATGTCAGAGGAGCCACTTGCTCCCTCTCCACCACTCCAGCAGCCCAGAGCTGCCCAAACTATACCACCCTTGTAAATCCTTGGCGCTGTGTGAAGAAGTGGACTGAGCTTCAACGGGTCTGGAGTAGGACATGAGAAGCAGGGTGGGTGATATGCTCAGATTCACTGCAAGCAGAGAGGGGCTCCATCCTCAGGGAGGGCTTGTGCAGCCCTTGGCGGGAGGTGAAGGGTATGGTCAAGGGAACAGCCAGTGCGAATGCAGAGGAAGAGTTCAAAGCACATAAACACTGCCTTCCGAGTTCAGTCTAAGGATCAGAGGTTGGGAAAGGCCAAGCAGACAGGGAAGCAGGGGGTGAAGCTCTCCCAGATATCCAGCTACACCTACGAAAGCTGGAACAGGAAAAGCAAGCTGAGTGGGTTCCACTGGTGTCTGAGCTTATAAAAATTTTTTTTTAAAGTTTTCCAGCCGAGCCTATATAATTGCATGCCACAAAAGCCAGGTGAGCATTAATTACCTAGTGCCTCTGATAGCTTTACCACCAAGCTCAAGCGAGGAACGCATTTGAACCTGCTTGTGCACCTTGCGGCTGGCTCACGTGACTAT
Organism: Ochotona princeps; assembly: GCF_030435755.1. Lineage (NCBI taxonomy): Eukaryota > Metazoa > Chordata > Mammalia > Lagomorpha > Ochotonidae > Ochotona > Ochotona princeps. Next base: position 12,149,246 of record NC_080836.1, on the reverse strand, counting down.
GCCAGCTGATACAGGTGTTGACTATCACCTGAAAGAGCTGCACTATCACTGAGGAACAACCAGAGACTGTTGAACAACCTTGTTCTGCAAGTGAGCAGCCTACAGCACTTCCCTGGAAGACTGCCACTTGCTAACACCCAGAGCCCTAGATGTGGGACCTAAGGCAGCACAGGGGGCCTTGCAGGTGTGATCTCCCAAAGAACTCTGAGATCATTCCGAGCTGTGTTGAGTGCACCCTGCTGCATCACCCAGGAAGACCCCAAGAGGTGAACAAACCTGGCAGCTGTGCCCAGAGGCACAGATGTGCCAACACAAGAAAGGTCAAAGGTTGCCACAAGCAAAAGCAGCGCTGCTGTAGGCTCTGGAACTTGAGGGGCTGTGGAAAGGATTCCTTCTTTTCCCCCTTCCCCACTCAGTACACAAAAGGAAACTATACCCTGAGGCTAGGTATCTGCCCCCACAGACCCAGTTGATCCTCAGTCATTCTGTTTGACATTTGCTAAACTGGTAGGAATTTATGACAGCAAACCCTCCAACATCCACAACCTGCCTGGCCTCCAGTCTTTGCTGGAGGACTGTCTGGTGTGGTCTGCTGCAAGCTGGCTTCTCCAAGCTGTCACACCCATTGGCTGAACGCTCCCCAGAAGCAGCTGCTATTTTCTGAGAACAATAAGCCTTTTGTGAGCTGGAGAACAGGAAGAAAGAGCCACTTTGGGAGTAGCCATGCATCTCCGGGGCATGGTAGTAGATGGCAGGTTGCTCTCCGAATATTTATTTTTCTGCCCCACCCCAGACACCCTGTGCCTCTCCATCTGGCTCATTTGACTTTCTAAACCTTATAGTCCAGAAGGCCATCTCAACCCTCCCTGTGGGAGAGCGGCGTGGCTGCCTGTTCCTTTGTGGAGTTGCCACCTGCCTCCCAGAAGTCTCTGTATCCACCTGCATCAGGCCCATGGGACAATCAGAACTGGAAGGGATTAGGGAGTCAGCGCCACCCAGCCCATCTTGTTTCACAAGGCACAAGGGGAGGAAAAAGGGAACTGAAATAAACCCTCTTCCAGAGCCTGGACAACAGGATCCCAAGGGATAGCATGACCTTAAAATTGAGAAAGCAAGAAAGGAAAAGTTGAGAGCTCAAGGAAACTGGGCCCAGTGGGCCAAGAGGGCATCCCTGCTGGCTAACAGCCACCAGAGCTGGGTTCCCAAGGAGCCTGAAGAGTTCAACATCCAGCAATGGGAAAGCTAGAACTGACGTTGCAGTTCTGCTCTTTGTGGTGCAGAACCCAGGAGGGGAAGAGGGGATAAAAGGGACACCGGGATCAGGCACCTATGGTCAACAAAGCCACCTGGACTTGCCACGGAAACCATGACCTTGTACTAAACAGCCAAAAGTTTCCATGAATTTTCTAAGCATTTATTCTAAGTTGCTAAAAGCACACACTTTTTCTACACACTTCCAGTTCTGATTGTCCCATGGGCCTGATGCAGGTGGATCCAGAGACTTCTGGAAGGCAGGTGGCAGATTGTTTTCTAAATGGTAATAGGTGAAACATACCCGAGAAGGTTATCATGTCTTCCAAGCAAATTCAACTCTTTGTCCCATCTCTCTGCCTCCATCTAAAACATGCTGCTTTCTAGCCTGCTAATGAGTAGAAACATCAGAGCCTCATCAAGCAGGTGCCTATTTTTTCTATTTCTGGCTGACAAGTGAAGCCTCACCAACATACCCTTATCCCAAAGGCATTGATGCACTTTGTGGAACACCCCCGCCTCTTCCTACTCCATACCACAATGAAAAACAGTGGTGGCTGTTCCATCTTGCAAAAAGAGAGGCCTTGACAATAGATCTTCCAGCCCTCAGCTGCTTTTTGCAGTCCCCATTAGAAGTTGTCCCTACCCTCCGAAAAGATGATCCTTGGTTGCTGAATCCTTGACTGCCGAATCATCAATTCCATTCACAAATACTAGCAGATCATCTCCCCTCTCCTAGGAACCTAGAAGACAGGCTCTATATCTTAGTCCTGACCCCCTCACCCCTTGGTCTGCTGACATTGCCCCTGCACCCTTGATTCCATTGCAATCTCCCATCCTGATGCAGGAACCTGCCTCTCCCAGCCTCTGGCCCCTTCTTTCTTCCAGGGTCTATTTTTGTTCCTTATCAATTCAGTAAATACATGCAGAATTCCAGACAAGACATGCAGGTAGCAGCCATGGCTGTTGCAGCCCCAGGGGCAGAGGCAAGGTGGGAATCCTGGCATTGTTCAGTCTCGCGGGGGTGGGGATGGCACAGACGGTGCTCACTCCGGGTGACCGAGCACAAACACCTGCTCCCCAACCCGGTAGGCCCTGGAATACCTCCGCACCCTCCCTTCCCAGTCTTTTACGTCCCTAGGAGTGTCTCCCGAAGGCCAACACAGACTGCCTGTCTTCCCTGAAGTCCACTCCAGAGCACACACCACCCAAGCCCCCAGGCAAGCTAGTTTCCGCTGCTCCCTGGCGATGAATGCCAGTGTGAGACACTCTTTCTCCTCTGTGACATGCCTTTTTCATGCCATGTGTTCAGAGAAAGGGTTCAGCCATCTGTGGTGGACCTGAGCGGAAATGCGGGGAAGTGACCAAGTGTTTATTTATGGCATCCATTGTTAGCTAAGAATACCCAGGTGTTCTAAATAACAGAGGTACTGGGAAAGGAAGAAAGGTTGGGGGTTGGAAGGACGCTGGGCTCAGGGTCAGGACAAGCCCACAGCTTCAGCTGAATGACCTGGGCTCTAATAGGAAAGGGTAGTCATCACGGTACTTGCTCTGCAGACCTAAAAGGGGTCCGAAGTCCTACAGAGGGACAGACATGACCTCTTCAAAAAGTTCATGGAAATGCATATAATGATAAAACAATGCACAGATTCAAAAAAATTTTTGCACCTAAAAACCTTAATTTTTCATTGCATGCCCCACCAACTTTTCCAAGCACTCTTGCAAGTTCTCTCAGCCCAGCTGCTAGAGTGACGAAAGAATCAGATGTCACTGGCCCATGTCATCTGCTGGGTTGTCCAGCAACGGCTCCAACTGAGTTTCACCAGAGCTGTTCTGGGGGTGGCATTTCCTAGGAGTGACTCAGTTTGTGCAATTATTAAAAGAAAAAAAGATTCATTTTATTTGAAAGGCAGATACAACAGAGAGAGAAGGAGAAACAGAAAAAGATACATCTTCCATCTACTGGCTCACTCCCCAAATGGCCACAATGGCCAGAGCTGGGCAGATCTGAAGCTAGGAGTCAGGAGATTCTTCAGGGTCTCCCATGCAGGTGCAGGGGGCCCAAGCACTTGGGCCATCCTTTGCTGCTTCCCTAGGTACATTAGCAGTGAGCTAGGGCAGAAGTGAAGGAGTTGGGACTTGAACTGGTACCCATTTGGGATGCTGACACAGCAGGCAGAGGTCCAACCTACCACTTCACAGCATCCACTTCCAGGACCCCCAATCTTCTCTCTCAAGGCCTGATCTGAGAAGGCCCCTCCACAGCAACACACATTCCCCTGAGGATTGATCTCAGGGCTCTCAAAGCTGCAAAAACCAAGAGGTGTCAAAATGATCAGGCCCCTCCCAGACCTGGAGGGTGGGACATGCCCAGGAAGCCAAACTGCAGGGGAGCCAGGGGAAAGAACAGATGGAACCCTGCGTTTATCAGGAAGCTGGATCAGAAGTGAAGGCACGACTTGAACCCAGGTACTCCAATATGGGTATTTGAAGTAGCAGCTTAACTTGCTGTGCCACAGTGCCTGTCCCGGAAATCTGGGTCTCAGTAGGTTCTCAGGGGACTGGTGTTTTGGTGTGGCAGTTTAGCAACTGCTTCTGAGACCAGCACCTTATACCAGAGTGCCAGTTCAAGCCCCTTCCATGTGCAGCCAGAGATGAGGGTTCCAGGGTCGAGCCTCTAAGGCTCCTGATGACATAGGAACTGAGTGGGAGTTGTGTTACCTACCTCATAATAGGAATTACTCTGTCAAGGTAGCTTCCGGAAGGAAAAGGATGCTGGGAAAATTCAGCAGAAGACTTCAGGAGTGTGTTGCACAGAATGGAAGTGGGTTGCCTAGGAGGGTCCCCAGGGGTGGATGCCTAAACCTTGCAGAGGAGCCGGAGAGAATGGGAAGGCAGGCCAGGCCCTCTGGGCCAACCTCAGCAGCTCTGTGTGTCACCAGAGCCGGCCTTGTTGGGATCTCCACCGCCAAGTGAGGGCCTGTAAAGTATGAGCCCAAAGGCAATTACGATATTTGCTGTACTTGGAAGCTTCCAGATTGTGTCTAAAAATAATTTGGGGTTTCTTTTCAAAAGCCAGGTTGGAGAGAAACCTCTGGAATGAAACAAACCCACGGATGACTCGCACAGACCAAAAGAAGGGGAAAAAAGAACATCCAGTGGGGATTACACCATTTTTCAACCATGCCAGCGAAGACATGAATAAGGAGAGTGACAGGAAACAGGGAGGGGGAGCTTTAAATGATTTTAAGAGAGGGTGGAGACAACGAGAATGTGGGTTGGTTGGGAGCAGTTGGCTGTCACATTTTGGCAAGAGAGGTTTCAATTTAGTGATTTTGAGTCATTCTCAAAAAAGTCATTTCAAAAGGGGACTTTAAATTACACAGTTCAGTCAACTCCAAGGAATGTCCCCCAGAAAAGTTACTTCTTAGGCCTGGTGAACAGTCCATGTCCTGTCGCAACTAGGAAGGGTTGCCTTCCCACAGAAAGGGGAATTTCTGGCCCACATTGATTGTCCACATATAACGGATAAGGAAGCTGATTTGCAAGGACTCTGGGCTCTGGAATCAGGCAAATTTATTCATCTACACATTAATCACGACTTTGGGGAATTGCCTTAAGTCTTCATAGCTTAGATACTGTCTCCTTAAAGTGGAGACATCCTGGATGACAGAGAAGTTTGGGAAAATTCATTGTAAGTGCTTTTCTGGGAAATAAGCAATCAACGAACTTTGGATACAGTGATGATTGTTACGGTCACAAGTCAATAGTTTGTTCAAATGAAGTGGGCACTGAAATGAAGTAGGGAGGCTGGGGTGTGCATCATTTCCCGAGTCCCCAAACCATGTTCTTTGTGACTCAGCACCAGCTTTCTAAGCTAAGGATGAAGCTACCTGAAGGCTGATGTCACCCTTGGGCAATAGGGTTTATTCTGAGACTGAATAGACACCAGGACTGACACCTTGTCGTCTGCTAGAACACAGTGCAGGGTGAGGACCAAAGGCTGGGAGCAGAGTGGCAAGGGCTGGGGAAATGGGGCTGCCATGGGCCTTAATGCAGAGAGGGGCTTGAGGCTTTGGCATGGTGTTTATGAACTGCTTAGGCTAAGAGTTTGGTACCATCTGGAGAACGCAGTCATCTAGGCAGCCTGCAGGGGACATGCCCTGGATAACAGGCTGTGGCTGATCTGTAAGGAAACTATTTCATGGAGTTGGCAGCCTTGGGCAGCCTGGAGCTGTAGAGAGCGATCCAGATTGCATAGGGTTCCCAGGAGAAGGGAATGGGTCATTGGTAACTTCTACATAGCACCAGCAGTTCCTAGTTTGCCCTAGTGAGGGTATGGGGAGAGCAATGGTTTATGCAAACTTAAAAAAAGCTCATGGAAAGACAGAATTAAGACAGAGATTTGTTTTGGATACAAAAAGTTTTGAAATTCGAGCAGTTTTTTTCTTAACACATTTTCTATGGACTTAAAAGATTTATTTATTTGAGGGCCCGGCGGCATGGCCTAGTGGCTAAAGTCCTCGCATTGAATGCCCCAGGATCCCATATGGGCGCCGGTTCTAATCCCGGCAGCTCCACTTCCCATCCAGCTCCCTGCTTGTGGCCTGGGAAAGCAGGAGAGGATGGCCCAAAGCTTTGGGACCCTGCACCCGCGTGGGAGACCCGGAAGAGGTTCCAGGTTCCCCGGATGGAAGATCTTCCTCTCTGTCTCTCCTCTGTGTATATCTGGCTTTCCAATAATAATAAAATCTTAAAAAAAAAAAGATTTATTTATTTGAAAGAGTGACAGAGAGAAATACAGAACAAAAGAAGGAAAGAGAGATCTTCCATCCACTGGTTTTAACCCCTGATGTGCCAGGCTGTAGTCAGGAGCCAGAAATTCTATCCAGCTCTTCTGCATGGATGACAGCAATTCAAGTACATGAGCCGTCATCTGCCGCTTCCTAGGCGTGTAAGTAGAGAATTGGATTGGAAGTGGAGTAGCCAGGACTTGAACAGACACTCTGGTACCAATGCAGTCATCCCAAAAGGTGGGGCTTAAGCTGCTCTGTCATGATGCCTGCCCTTTTTCGTGGACTTCTTGAACATTCTTCGTATGCAATTGTGTGTCTTCTTTCTTTTCCCTCCCCCACCTCCCAAAAGGACTCCCATCCTAGAAACTTGGTTCTCAGTGTGGTGATGTTGGGAAGGAGCAGATGCTACTGCCATGTAGGGTCTCCAAAACTGTGAGCTAAACAAACCTCTATTCTACATGAAGGACCCAGACTTGGGAGTTTTGTGATGGCAACACAAACCGGACTAACACAAGGGTTTGGGAGATTATAAGAACCCACAGGAAAACAGGAGCCAGGCACTGTTATTGATGTGCTAGATTCTTTCTAAGCCTTATCTGAGTTCTCAGTTGATGGTTGTCCTTGACCCACAGCTGCTCTAGGAGGAAACTGCAGCTCACACACAAGCCAAGTAATTTGCTCCAGGTCACTGTCACACTGTTTAATAAGCTAAATGAAGTATGCTGAGGAGTTCCACAGAGCAGGCCCTCTAAAAATTTGTTTTGGAAATAATTGGAAATTTAATTTTTTTCTAAGAATGCAACCAAAGAAATCATTGTTGGAGAATTCAGAACTTGTCTTATGTTTATGCCCTAAGCAGAATGGGGAGGGAAAGATGGAAGACAGACCTTTTCCTCAGTTTCCTCTTCTTAGGAGGAAGGTGTAGGGCAAAGGAGAGGGGAGAAAGAAAAAGGAGCATTACCTGGAAGCCCCTACCAGTCTATTCTACCAGCCCCAGCATTAGGACCGGCTCACACACACACACATACCCAAGTCTAGCTGCAAGGTTTGCTTCTCTCTCCAAGCCACACCTTTACGACCAACGCCAACCTCCCCAGTCTCTCTCTAGGGCTGTCTGGAGACCCAGGTAGGTTTGCATGACCTGTGCATGTCCAGTCTGGAAGCTCACTTCAAAGTCAGTTTCTTCAGAACTACACTCAGCATCCTTCCTTCCAACCCACTTTCTCTTATTGTATGTTTCCTGGCTGTGGTGAGTGGCCTTCCCACTCCTTTGATTACTTGCTCAGATGTTATGGTTGGAACAGGACTGGCTGCTTCCCCACTCCCAACTCATGCTGACATTTCAACCCTGAAGTCTCATGGCAGTGGTTACTACTTAGATGGAATACTAAGTATGGCACCTCGTAGAAGGTGTTTAGATCCCTGGGGTCCCGCCCTCAGAAGGTACTGATGATGGGTTTGGTTTCATAAGCAGGAGTGTGCTTCCTGCATCTGTCTCTTTCTACTCCGAGGCCCCCATGTGATTTCCCTCAGCATTCATTCCCCATCCTCAACTTTCCCCAGCTGCCAAGCCAATGAGACCCTCTGATTTTAAACTGGGAACCGCCAAAACTATAAGCCTAATAAGCCTTCCTCCTTTCTAAGCAGCTCTCCTTGGTGTTTTAGGTAAAGTAACAGAAAAGCAAGCACGCACCAAGAGAAACCAGGGTCCTACCATGCAATGAATGGACCAGATCATATTGTTTCCTGCTTACTTAGTAATCTCAGGCATGTCTGCTGTCTTTCCGTGGTCACAGTCTTCACTAGACTCCAACACTTATTTCAAAGGTCTGAACTGAATGCCATACTTCTATGCTTAACTTGGCCCCTAGTCTGGGTCCCATCATCATGGCAATGCTCTTTATAAAATATGCAGCAGGCCATTTATATCCTCCTTAAAGGCATTCAAGACGCTTCCCTGCTGCTAACACCTAGTTGGCATGCAAGTGCAAAAGCTGCCGTGCTCTCCAGCCTCACTACCACACGTGTTGGCTGCAAAGAGCATGGCCTGATGTCATCTTACCTCGCGGAACTCAAGTTGCTTGCATCTGTGTACTACGATTTGATTTTTTACAGCTCCACGTTAGGAGCCCAATATAAACAGTGATATGAAACATCAGGCTGTTTACGCCCCAAACACTGTATTCCTTGCAGCTTCAAAATTCAAGTTTCTTTAATACACAAAATGTGAACACAAGAGCTGGAAGGTGTAAATTGAGCAATATGCACAACAGGAGGGACGGGCAGCAGCTGCCACATACAGAGCACATCTGAGTCAGGATATTGGCTAGGCAGTTGGACGTCAGTTCTTCTGACCTTCATAACAAGCCAATGAGGTAGGTACTACTATTTGCATTCTACAGAGTTTATATGGTTTAATCCAAGATCAGACAGTAAGCCCAAGAGGGGAATTTGAATTCTGGCTAAAAAAACAGAAACTATGCTTTTAAAAAATGATTGATTCATTTGAAATGTAGAGTTACACAGAGAGATGGACCAACAGAGAGAGAGAGAGAGAGAGAGAGAGAGAGATCTTCCATCAATTGGTTCATTTCCAAAATGGCCATAATGGCTGGGGCTGTGCCAGGCTGAAGCGAGAGCCAAGAGCTTCTTCCAGGTTTCCCATGTGAGTACAGAGGCCCAAGCAATTGGGCCGTCTTCTGTTACTTCCCCAGGCACATTAGCAGCAAGCTGAGTCAGAAGAGGAGCATCTGGGTCTCAAATTGGCACCCAAATGGGATGCTAGTATCACAGGCAGCAGCTAAACTCATTACACCATAACACCAGCCCCCAGTAACTGTACTCTTAACTGCTGTAGCACCCTGCCTCTACATGTCTGGTGGTCATTTAAGCTAACACATCAAGTTTAACTATGAGCACCAAAAAAAAAAAAAAATTGGGGGTTCCTACTAAATGGAGTTGGAGCTATGAATTATGGTGGAGAGGGCATAAAATCCAAGAACTAACTTGTAGAATGTTAATATCAAGCCAATAGGATATCTATTGTCACACAAGACTATACACACGGCTACAACCTCCAGAGGTGCCTTTTCTCCAGAACAAAGTGCCGTGATGTCACTGGCTCTAAAATACCTCAGAGAAATATAATCTGCCAACTATACATCAAGGAGTTTGGGAACTGGCATTGTGGCACAGCAGGCAAAGCTGGGACCTGCGATACCAGTATCCAGTATGTTCTGGATGTTCCACTTTCCGTCCAGCTCACTATTAATGTGCCTGAGAAAGCAGTAAAGTGCCCAGGTTCCTGCCACCCACATGGGAGACCTAGATGGAATTCCAGGCTCCTGGCATCTTTGTGCCCCAGCCCTGGCCATTACAATCATTCAGGGAGTTAAACACGGGTAGTGGAAGATCTCTCTGTCCCTCTCTCCGTATAACTTTGCCTTTCAAATAATTTTTTTAAGATAGGAGCTTTGAAACTGCCTAAACACATTTTCAATCTTTAAAAATTGTTTGGGGTTGACATTGTGACATAGTGGATTAAGCCTCTGCCTATAATATCAGCATCCCCTGTGAGTGCTAGTTCAGGTTTCAGCTACTCCATTTCAGATCCAGCTCCCTGCTAACACCCTGGAAAGGTAACAGAAAACGACCAAAGGGCTTGGGCCTCTCCCACTTACATGCAAGATTAGATGGAATTTCCATCTCTTAATTTTAGCTTATCCCAGCAACAGCTCTGGTGATCGTTTGGCCAGATGAGAGAGAGAGAGAGAGAGAGAGAGATTAAGAGAAACAGAGAGAGAGATAATGGAGATGGAGAGAGAGATTTTTCATTCTCTGATTCATTCCCCAAAATGGCTACAAAGGCCAGAGCTAGGCCCAGTTAAAGCCTGGAATGTGAAACTCCATTTGGGTCTCCTACATGAGTGTAAGAGCCCAAGCACTTGGACTGCGTTTTGCTGCTTTCCAAGGCATGTTAGCGGGGAGCTAGATTGGAAGTGGTACAGCTGGGACTCAAACTGGCACTCATCTGCAAGCTGGCATTGCAGGCAATGGCTTAACATGTTATACTGCAATGCTGGCCCCAATAATTGAATAAATCTTAAAAACAGAAAAAGAGAAAAAAAATGTAGACTTTTAAAAATTGCCATTTCATGTTGCCTTCATTTCCTATAAGTTTCAAAGCACTTGTGGGTCACAGTTGGATAAAACTGACTTGTAGCTGAAGCAAAATGATCTGTACTCAAGATATTTTCCCAGTTCTTCTTAGATTGGATTGTTGCCAGTGTGCTAACCATCAGAGGCACTCAAGAACACCCTTCTAGGTGTGTTGGAGGAGCTGAAGTGTGTGTGCTTTGTATCAGGACAAGCAGCTCTCCCCTTGCTTGGTCTCAGCTAGCTAACACTCAAAAATGTTTACACCTTGTAACAACAGGGAAAACAAGTGTCTGGCATATCAGGCCACAGCCCCCCTCCCCACCCCCTCCCCAGCACTCTGTCTGCAAGCTCCTGTAGCATTGTGCTGTGGTTATCTCTGTAAACCCAGGGGCTGGAATGATGCCTAAACAGACAAGCCCTCAGTCAAAGCAAATACTGGTAGGGTCAGAGGTCCTGGTTAGCCTCTTGCGCCAATCACAGCTCATTCAGAATGGCAGTTCGGGTGGCAGCATTCCTCTAAGGGACAGATATCAGCATCTTCTTTCACTGGAGCATGAGCAGGCTAAATGAAGAAAAGATGGGGGTTGAAAGTATTTAAGAAATAATCAAGTTGTTGGAAGCATTTGCAGCTTCCCCAAATGACTAAGTTGGAGAGCTGTTCTAATTTCAATGCATAGATTCTGGTATGTTTGCAACAGCAACAAAATCCATGTGCCTTATAGTTATCACACTTTATAGTGACACATGCTCCCTCTTCCCTATAAACCACACGCAGATAAGAGTTCCAATTCTTTCCCCTTTTAGTTCATATTCTCTTTTCCCATTAAGACTACATCTGTGATTCTGTAAAATCCCTGCTTTATTATCTAAGCGTATAAGACATTCATATACTGAAAGATTCTGATATGCATGGTAATAATTCCAAATGTTGCAAGCCCAATACAGACCCGGAAAATGTTTCAACTGATTATTACCACATACTTTAATCAGAATACCTTTTTCTAAAAGATGATGATGATTATTATTATTAGAAAGGCAGAGTGATAATGAGAGATTGGGATTTTTCACCTGCTGGTTCACTTACCAATGCGAACAACAGCTAGGGCTGGGTCAAGCTAAAGTCAGGATCCAGGATCTCTATTCAGCTCTGGCTGTGGGGGTCAAGGGTCCAAACTGCTTCCCAGGGTTTGCCAATAGGAAGCCAAATAGGATGTGAAATAGTCAGGAAGTGAAACCAACACTCTGAGTTAGGATGTGGGCATCCCAAGCGTTAGCTCAACCTATCACACCACATCCTCCCCAGGAATATTTTAAAGCATTAAAAGAAAGGAAAAGGAAAGGCAGAGACAAAATGACAATAGTAAGTAAAAGTGGCACCTGAGAAAGAGCCTCCAAGAGAGTACCTCCTCCTCACACCAGCCTTTTTACAGCTGCTTGGTTGAGCCCTGGATAGGTGGTCACAGGAATCCACTCACCCATCAGACATGACTGAATGGCATAAGGAAGTATTACTTATTACTTACATTGAGAATATGATGTGCCAGTCTAAGTGCATTGCAAATTTTTTTCTTTTCATATCCCCTCACTTCACAGGTGTCAATAATCTGCTGTAGGGCCTGGCACAATGGCCTAGCAGTTAAAGTCCTCGCCTTGAACATGTCAGGATCCCATATGGGTGCCAGTTCTAATCCTGGAGGCCCCACTTCCCATCCAGCTCCCTGCTTGTGGCCTGGGAAAGCAGTCGAGGCTGGATGGCCCAAAGCTTTGGGACCCTGCACCCATGTGGAGACCTGGAGGAGGTTCCTGGCTTCTGGCTTCGGATCGGCACAGCTCCGGCCATTGCAGCCACTTGGGGAGTGAATCATCTGACGGAAGATCTTCCTCTCTGTATATCTGACTTTGTAATAAAAATAAATAAATCTTTTAAAAAAAATCTGTTGCAGAGATGCAATCATCTGCCTAAGAACATACAACGAATCATTTTTCCATACTTCTGAGACCAATTTTCTTTTATAGAGGCTGAATGCTCAGCTTTGGATATTGGCTGCTACCCAAAGACCCATATGTTAAAAACTCAGACCCTAGAACAGCAATTCTTGGAAGGTGGGATTTAGTGGGAGGTCTTTAGATCTTTGGGGATGTACCCTCAGAAGGGAGTTTTCACAGAAGTGTTGTCATGGAAACCTGAGTTGGGCCCCACCCAGTCTCTTTTGCCACGTGTGCCTTGTTCCACCTTCACTCTTTTGCCATGGGCCCTGCATCAAAACTGAAACCATTTGGACTTTGAACCTGCAAAACTGAGCTGAACAAAAACCTCTCTTTCCTTTCAAGCAGCTTACCACAGTAGGAACAAAGAGCTGCCGAATGTACGGGGTTTCTGAGTTAGGACCAGAGTCTTGCGTTGTTGCTAAAGCCATACGTGTCAGCTGGGATCAGTGCAGGTGGTTGGCAGTGCCAGCCAGGTATGGGACAGGCACTTAGGAGCAGCCGCTCTCACACATGTGCTGCTCACTCTGAGGCTGGCAGCTCAGCTGGTCCAGGTGCCAAGGAGGCTTCCAACATGGTGAAGATGGAGCCATAGGGATATGTGATCCCAAAGATCTTGATAACAATCAGGAGGAGAGCAGCAGAACGCAGCTCCCAGCTTCGCACCGGCCCAGCTCTGGCCAACATGGCCATTTGGGGAGGGAACCAGCACATGGAAGATCTCTCTCTCTCTGTCTCTCTCTTTAACTCTAACTTTCAAGTAGAATAAATGAATCTTAAAGATAAAAGAGATTGGTAGGACTCAGTAAGGAGTTGAGATCCAGGAGCTGCTTCAATAGAATAAATAAGACAAAAATAAGCATTACACAAAGGCAACATTTCAGCTGGGTGAACTACACATGCAGACATGCGCACACAGACGCACAGGATGGTACTTGCCATGGAAAGATGGAATTCCACCAATAGTTTTTTTTTTCTTAACACACACTTTTCATAAATTTTTAAAAATCCCCCTCCTTTGAATGGATTTCAAACTGTTTTTGCATCAAAAAGCAAATGACCATTTTCCATGAATTTTTGAAGTATTCTTGTACACAGAGTCATAAACATATGCAGACAGATGCATCAGCACATACGCGGTAGCCAGCCTCTACGATGGCTGCCCCCAACTTGGCCTCTACTGTGTGGTTCACTCCTGCAGCACATAAGACTGACCTGTATAACAAGCAGGATATTGGGGGATTGACAGCAACTTTTTTAAAAATATTTATTACTTATTTTTATTGGGAGGGAAATTTACAGAGAAAAAGATCTTCCATTCACTGGTTCACAACCTAAATGGCCACAATGACTAGAGCTGAGTCCATTTGAAGCCAGGAGTCAGGGGATTCTTTCAGGTCTCCCACATGTGTATGGGGGCCCAAGGCATTGGTCTTCCTCCACTGTTTTCCCAGGCCATAATCATGGAACTGGAACTAAGTGGCGCAGCCAGGATATAAACAGGCATCCACAGGGGACACCAGTGCTACAATGCAGAGGATTAGCCAGTTGAGCCAACGTAGCAGCCCTGGTGAATGACTTTTAAACATTAGGCTGTGAGAAATCACAAGGGCTTCCTCCTGGCCCTCTCTAGGACCACTCCCTCCAGGGGAAGCCAGCCCTGGTGTTATGAGCATGCTCAAGCAGCATGGTGGAGAGTTTCAAGTGGTGCAAACTGAGGCCTCTGGCTAAGAGCCTACACCCACCAGCCAGTCCATGTGGTGCGACTTCTTAGGAACACATCCTCCAGCTCTTGGCTCCAGGTGAAAACAATCCTGGTCCATACCTGACTCTAACCTTATAAGCCAGAACAACCAGCTGAGCCTTTCTCAGACTCTCAAACCAAACTGTGAGACAATAGTTGATTGTTAGTTTGTTGAGGCGAGTGGTTCAGCAGCAATAGATAAACAATATAATCTGTGAATATGTTTATCCATATATATAATCCACAGTATATACACATATTAGCATTTCATGAAATAATATGTATTTATTGTAGAGAGGTTAGCAAATATGAGTCAATTAAAATCAGTACCATTCCAACTCTGCAAAGATAACATTATGTTTTGGGCATTGTTTCAAGCATAACATGATTATGTGTGTTAACTGATTTAATGCTCATCACAATATTTAGGAAGTAAGTATTACAGCAACCCATATTTTGCTAGGTGAGGAAGATGAAGCAGAGTGAGTCTAAGGAACTTGCTTAAGCAAATAACAAAGACAGGATCTAATTCCAGGGAATACAAGCCTTTCACTGTTAGGATGGTCGAACTCTGTTTTCTGTGGCCACAAGTCACTTGACAATTAGTGAGGACAGAGCAGCTGGTGCAATGTTCTGCAGGCGGACTGGGAAGGCCAAGAGCATAGTGCTGTTGTCTGCTTGGCACCTGATGAGGGGACCTTCTCGTTGCTTCATATCATAGCGGAAGACAACAGTATAAGAAGGAACAAGCTACTAGTTCAGACCTCTGTTCTTTTTCTCATCGAATGTGCGGCCCTACACTCAAACTCTCATCTAATCTTAATCCCTTCCAAAGGCTCCACCTCCAAATACCATTCACAAATGAACTTGGGGATTTAGATTCCAACATCGAAACATTCTTGAGACACATTCACACCATTACAACAATCTAATAGGATGACAGAGTCCATGCTGTTATGCTTCCTTCTAGGCTTTTTTCTAAATTTTTTTTTTTTTAATATTTATTTGAAAACCAGAGCAATAGAAAGACAGACAGACAGAGCTCCCATCTTCTAGTTCACTCCCCAGTTGGCTGCACAGCCAGGACTGGGCTAGGCCAAAGCCAGGAGCTGGGAGCTTTTTTTCTGAGTCTCCCACATGGGTGCAGGAACCCAAACACTTGGGCCATCTTCCCCAGTTTTTTCCAGGCCCATTAGTAGAGAGCTGGATCAGAAGCAGAGCAGCCAGGACTCGAACTGGTACCCACATAAGCTCACAGGTGACGGGGCTTTGCCTGATACACCATAACACTGGCCCCTGTGACCTTTTCTTAATAGATTTTCATTTCCAAGAGCAGTTTTAGGTTTTGGGGGGGAAACAATGAGCATAAAGCACAGAATTTCCATATATACTCCCTCCCTCTCCCTTCCAACCCGTAGTTTGCCCTACTATCAACATGCAGCATTAGGAACCGGTGTTGTAGCATAATGAGTTAAGCCACCACTTGTGTTTCTTACATTACTTACCAGAGTGCTTGTTTAAGTCTTGCTGCTCCAGTTCTGATTCTACTTCCTGTCAATGTGCTTGGGAAAGCAGTGAGTGACGATTCCATTACTCGGGTCCATGCCTCCCAGGCTTTAACTTGACATACAATTAACCTTTATGGAGTGAGCCAAACATTATTCATTTTTAAAAAATATTTATTTATTTTTATTTGAAGGGCAGACTTACAGAAAGAAGGGGAGACAGAAAGATCTTCCATTCACTGGTTCACTCCCCATTGGATACAATGGCTGGAGCCGGGCTGATCCAAAGCTGGGAGCCGAAGTCAGGAGCTTCCTCCAGATTTCCCACAAGGGTGCAGGGACCCAAGGCTTTGGGCCATCCTCCACTGCTTTCCAAGGCCATAATCAGGGAGCTGGATGGGAAGTGAAGTAGCCAGGACACAAAGCAGCATCCATATGGGATTCCAGTGCTTGCACATTGAGGATTAACCTGTTGAACCATCATGCTGGCCCCTGTGTTGCACATTCTTTGAGTTTTGACAAGTGTTTGGTGGCATGCAACCACCATCGGTCTACAGAAGAGCTTGAATGTTCTAAAATTCTGTACTCCACCTACTCATCCCTCCTGTGCAAATCATTTGAGAGTAGAACTCTACTACTTATATTAATTATGCACCATATTCTCAATTAACATTGCATAATAGGCATTTTTCCATGTCAGTAAAATTTATAAGCACAATTTTTAATGTTTGAATAACATTCTATGTGGGCCCAGATAAACCATAACTAAATTAACTTAAATAAACCTATTCTCTTGTCAGGCATTGCAATTGTTCTGCCAGGATTTTTGTTTTTTTGTTTTTTTTTTTTTTAAGTCTTGGGGTGGGGGACTCTTGCCAACTCAAATCAACACCCTTAATTTGAGAATGCATTTGTGTGAAGACATGTGTCAGCTTCAGCAATTATGTGCAACTGTTGTGATTTAAACATCCCAAGCCTGGCTTTGTTAGAAACTTGGAAACTACTAATGCTGGAAGTCATTTCTAGCTTGTGAGTGCCATTTGTTCACCTTGTCTCTCTATACTCTTCCCAAACCTGGCTCTTAGACTAAGTTTTTCTCAGTTCCCAAGGAAGTGGATCATTGTGACTAGAGAAGGCCTCAGAACCCTACCTCCTGCAGCAGACACAGGCTCGTATTCCAACGCCTTCCCAGAATGAAGATGGTCCTGATGAGAAAGAAAATACAAGTAAGGGTGATCAAGGAAAGAGATTGGGTCAAATATCTTCTCTTTCTTTTACTCATTTCCAGATCCCTTAATTTAATTCTAGGTCCAACTTTAGCAGCCTATAAATTCCTACCGGATGAAACCTTTGTGACTCAGCTGAACTTTCAAGTTCCTCTCATTGAAAACTCCCTGTCTGGGTTATTTACTACTTACTATAATATCGTTTTTGCATGCCAGGGGACACCTGGGCCTGGGCTTCAGGAGGTAATAGACCTGTTCGGACTGGTCCATTAGTCAGACTTCCATTAATAATGAGGCATGATACACAACAGGTTGAAGTCTCAGGTTTAAGTCAGTCTCTCTTTTCTCTAGCTCTTCCTCTCTGAAACCTGATGCTCAGCTAGGAAACTGAATGCTCTAAATTGTGCAACTTTGCTAATCCTCAAAGCCACTACTGGGATTAGAATCTAAAAGAGTGAGGAGCTAGAACTGAAAGATCTGATTTTGAAATGATAAGACATTGCAACTGCTTGATTTTTAGTTAAAAAATTCATTTTACTCATATGAATGGTTTTTTTGTCCTTATTTCCTTTTATCTCTCAGAAAGTTCAACCTACAGAGAGTGAGGTATTGGAGCCAGCCTTGTGGTGCAATGAGTTAAGTCACTGCCTGCAACACCACCATTTCATGTAAGCACCAGTTGGAGTCCTTGTTGCTCTGTTTCCAATCCAATTCCCTGCTAACGCCCCTGGGAAAGCAGCGAAAATGACCCAAGTACTTGAGACTTTGCCACCTATGTGAAAAATATTTCATCCAGTCTCTCCTTCTCTCTCTGAAGCTCTGCCTTTCAAGTAAATATAAGTAAATCAGAGAGAGAAAAAAAGAGAGAATGAGAATTGGGCATGACCTTAAATTTTATTTTAATGTGTTCTTGAAAGTTCACATTGAAGAAGGAAAAAAATTGTTAACACTTACTGAATGTCTAGTAGATAGTTCAGTTTTACCAACAAAAATGAGGAGACTGTAGTAGAATACTGTGTTCATTTATTAGTTATTCAGTAAAAAAGGAGGGGGCTAGTAACCTTTCTTCGAAATTAACACAGACTTTAATCAGTATAACTTTCGCAACTAACAAACTTGAAAGATAATGTTTTGTTACAATCCTTCAGAATATTTGTTTTACCTCCAGCAACAGTTCAGATAGAAAACTGGACTCGGGTCTGGTGCAATAGCCTAGTAGCTAAATCCCCACCTTGCAACTGCCAGAATCCTGGTTCGTGTCCTCCCTGCTCCACTTCCCATCCAGCTCCCTGCTTGTGGCCTGGGAAGGCAGTGGATGATGTCCCAAAACTTGGGACCCTGCACCTGCATGGGAGACCCATAAGAAGCTCCTGGTTCTAGATCAGCTCAGCTCTGGCCATTGTGACTACTTGGGGTGTGAACCGACAGACAAAAGATCTTTCTCTCTGTCTCTCCTTCTCTTTGTAAATCTGCCTTTCCAAAAAAAATTAAAATAAGTCTTTAAAAAATAAAATTTGTAAATGACAGCCCATCAGGTCTCTAGTGTCTCATAGCTAGATGACAATAACTGATCTCTAAGTATCCCTCCTGGCATCTTAGATATAGCTCAACTCCAGCCGTTGTGGCCACTTGGGGAGTGAACCAGCAGATGGAAGATCTTTCTCTCTGTGTGTCTCTCCTTCTCGCCATAAATCTGAACTGCCTTTCCAATAAAAATAAATCTTTGAAATAAAATAAAAAATAAAGCACTGGCCACCATTTCAGCTGGTCTGCCAAGTTCAATCACTATTCAAACTTGATGCCTCCTTCCGTAACACCATTAAGTTGATTTTTCTTACATCAGCAATTTCATCATCATATTCCCTTCATCACTTACCATTTAATGCCCATACTCTTTAACTTGACTTTCAAGAAACAACTCCACTCCAGACTGAAGCCAGGAGCCAGGAGCTTCGTCCAGGTCTCCCAGTATTGGTGGCAGAGGTCCAAGCACTTGAGCAATCCTGTACTCTCCCCTGACCATCATCAGGGGGCTGAATCAGAAGTGGAACAGCCGGGACTCAAAATGGCACCCAAATGGGATATCGGCATTGAGGCCATGGCTTTACTGGTTACAGTTTTACTAGGTTACAGCTGTTTTGCCTATGGTTTCTAGACCCACTGCCCCCATCATCCCTATCCCCAAGAGTAAATCCGGTGCCATTGCTCTAAGAAGTTTCAAAGTCAACTGGGAAGAAGAGGAATTTAGTCCATTGCTGTTTTATGGGCTACGTGCTTTGCTCAGGCAGAGTTGAACCTTCAGTGGTGGGAGATGGAGGCAGGGGCCAGTCTGAGAGCTAACATACAAACATGTGAGCAAGAATTTGGCAAAGAAAAGGATGCCTGGGTATGACAGGCAAAAGGAAAACATTGCAACCAAACAGACAAAAAACAGGAAACAAATGCTTGAGGCATTTGTAGAGCCAAACTGTGCTGGAGGTAGCAGACAAATCAACTGCCCACAAAAACCTGACATCACTTACTATATCCAGTCATGGTAACTTGAGATATCAAAGGACATGGTTTAAAAGCAGAGAAAGTGGTAATTCAAGTGGGTCCACTGAAACTGCCATCTCGAGGTGGTGATGGGAATCCTTAATGTGGGTGGTATCAACCAATGACCAGAAGTTGAATAACTAAAACTTGTCAGGCAGCCAATGGCAGGTGCTTTATTACACACCTGGAACATACTGACAGTGCTTTTGCAGGAGCTTAGTAATGCACTCCAAAGTTGTGAAATTAATGAAGATTTTCCAACCTGATGAAAAGGCATTATGGACAAAGCCAGCACATACCAAAGAAGAGCACAGACCCATGACCCTATGGCATTCCCCTACAAATAAAGTGAAATTTATATACCAGGCAGGGATGCAGCCCATGTGTCCTTTTTCCTAAAACCATTATATCCAATAATACTTCATCTAATGGGAGATTATTCAGGCTAATGTCTCTGAGTTGATTAAAGAATCCACTAGATGCCTCAAAGTGTCCCCCAAGTCAGCTTTCCTTTCATAGACTGCCCAGTTCTCACGAGGGTGACTCTAATGAACAGAATACAACCCACAAGAACTTTTTCCTCTCCAAAGTTTGTCTTCACAGTGAACATTCCTGCTAGAAGCTACAAAAAGAGAAGTGCTGGTTGTCTGATCATCCACTGCTTTCCCTAGCACTCAGGGCCTACCCTATTCATTTACTCACCCAAGGACACTTGAGGGCCAATTCTGTCTGGGAAGGAATAAAGGTGAATGTAATTACAGCTGAATCTACATGCTACCCCTTCATTGTATTCTGAATGATTTATGTATCTTTTAATTCCACTGCAGATGAGAAACTCTCAAACTTTCCAGACCCAAAAGTAAACAATAAAAATATTTTACATCACAATCCACATACACACAAGCACATAACCACACAATTTCATGATACAGTGCTTACCTTCACAGTGTGGAAAATTTTAACTCTATTCTTGTTCGTTTTTCTTTTCAAAATGCTGATCATGATCTGTTCAAGTGACCTACAAGCCACTCACAAGTCATACTCCTAAAAATAAAAAATGCTCACTTTAAGGGGAAAAGCTAGCTGTGTTTCCAATACCTAGCAAAGGGAAAATGAACCATACGTGACTTTTTAGATGCATTAAAATTATGAAAACTAACTTGCATTAACATTTAAGAAGACCTAGATGCAGGTTAAGTTGGTTAGCACATGCATACCCATATGCGAAGAACATACTTCTGTGCACAAGTTATATTCACATAAATTTGCAGGGTTTCAGATAATATACAGATCCTGTGCTAGGCATAGCATATATGCTGATGACATCATGTGCTTCAGTTGCAATCTGGGGTTCACATATTTTAAACTCCTATAATTAAAAACATGTTCATCTTAGAAAAAGATGAGGAACAAAGCACTCTTCTGGGTAGGAAATGCTGCCTTACACAGCAAAAGGTACTTTCCAGGAAGGATGATGCTGAGGATTCTGAGATGGAGATGTTGCCCTAGATTGGACAGATCCAATGTGCTCACAAGGATGATAAAAGCAGGGCAAGAGGCTCAGAGATGAGAGAGAAAGAGCTTTGAAGATGCTGAGGGGCTAGGTTTGAAAGCAAGGGATCATCAAGGAATTCAGAGACTTCCAAATGTTGAAAAAGTGGGGAAAGAGGTTTACCCTTTTACAGCCTCCAAGAAACACAGACTCAACTCATTTGGGGCTTTAAAAGAAAAAAGATTTATTTTATTTGCTTGAAAGGCAGGGAGAAGGGAGAAATAAAACAGGGTGGAGAAAGAGAGAGGAGAGAGCGAGAAAGAGAGATATATCATCTGCTGGTTCACTCCCCAAATGGCCTCAAAGACCACTCCTGGACCAGCCTGAAGCCAGAACCCCAGAGCTCCATGCTTGCCTCCCATGTGGATGGCAGGGTCCAAGCACTTGGGTCATTCTCTGCTGCTTTCCCAGGCACATTAGCAGAGAGCTGGATCAGAAGCAGAGCAGTGCGACTTGAATAGGTATTAGGAGCTAAGGACTTACAGGCCTTAGATTGGCATGCCTGACAACCTGCTGCACTGCAAAGCCTACCTTGGGCAAGCAGTGCCACAGCAAGCAGGATATTGTGGCTAAAACATCCCATGCAAAGCAAGCAGAACAGAACCTCCGTCCTTTTTCCTTTTCAAGTAACTAGTTCCTCCCCTGTTTCAATGAAGATAATTAGTTCCAGGAAACCTCTCCCCTTCTCCTCCCCTAGAGAAGAAGGTATATATACCTGAGGAGTAAAATAAAGGGTATTGGCACTCTCTTTCACCAAGCACGTGTGTCTGTGTGTTTCTTGGGCCAGCAGCCCGGGGGCTAGCAGCCCGGCATTCCCAGTCCACCCTCAGGGTTTGAACGTCATGTCCTGCAGGTAGGGACAAATAGGCACTCTGCCCACTGTGTCACCACACCAGATCCAATATTGGCTCATAGTTTCAGCCTAGACTAGCCTTGGCTGTTGTGGGCATCTGGGTAGTGAACTGGCAAGTGGAAGATCTCTGCCTCTTCTTTCTCCCTCACTATACCTCTCAAATAAGTACATACTTTCAAACTTTTGAGAATTTGATATATGACAGTTATTTATCAGGTAATTATATAAGTGTGATGGATTACTGAGTATTTTGAAATGAAGACAACTGTGCAGCTATTAAAAATTAATGTGGATCCTCATCCTTTTATACTAGAATCACTCTCAAATGGGACACAGATGTAAGATTTAAATAAAACAAACAGGCATGAGCATTTGGCCTAGCAGTTGTCAGCTGGGATGCTACATCCTATATCCTAGGTTGGAATTTCAGCTGTGTTCATGATTCCAGCTCCCTGCTAATGTGCATCCTGGGAGGCAGCAAGTGTTGGCTTGGGTTCCTGTTTCTCCTGTGCAACACCTGGAGTGAATTCTCAGTTCCTGGCTTTAGTTGCTTGCTTGCTTCCCTTCTTCCCTTTCTCCTTTCTTTTTTCTTTGCAAGAGTAACAGTGGGAGAGAGAAACAGAGAGAGCTTTTTCCATTTACTGGTTCACCTCCAGATGGCTGCAATAGCTACAGCTGGGCCAAACCAGAAGCCAGGAAGTCCATCTGGGTGTCCCACATGAGTGTCGGGAGGCCAAACACTTGGGGTCATCTTCTGCTGCTTTCCAAGGCACATCAGCAGACAGCTGAATCAGAAGTAGAGAAGTAGGAACAAACCTGCCTCTATGGTATGGGATATCAGTGTCACAGGCAGTAATAGTTTCACCTGCTGTAATCTCTCTCTCTCTCTCTCTCTCTCTCTCTCTCTCTCTCTCTCTCTCACACACACACACACACACACACACAGGATTTTAAAATACCTAAAAGAACTAGAAGAGAATATGGATAGTTTCATGTTTAAAATTAAGCAGATCTTTAGAAGATTTACTTATTTTTTTGGAAAGCAGAGTTACAGAGAGAGTAGGAGAGACAGGAAGATATCTTCCATCTACTGGTTCACTCCGCAAATGGCCACAACAAGTACAGTAGGGTCACACTGAGGCCAGAAGCCTGGAACCAGGAACCCCGTTTAAGTATGTAGGGAATTGGATTAGAAGTGAAACAACTATGACTCTGATCTGGGGTATGGCTGGCTGCTGCACACTGTGACTTTACTGGCCGTGCCACAACATCTGATAGAGAAAAATGCAAAACTAGAAACACTTTGAGGAAGAAGTGGATAAAAGAAATCCACACGCATTGTCATTCTGACAACGTTTATCAAAATTAAACATGCCCCTATACTTCAACCCTGCAAATTCATTTCCAGGAATTTATCTTAGAGATACTTTGTTCTGTCTAGAAAGCTTTATGATGAATGGCTGCAAACAGCCTAGGCACTCATTAATTAATAAGAGGAGGTAAAACACTTCACATGCAGAACTTGGGAAAGAATGAAGTCAATGTTCGTGTTGCTAAGAATGATTTCACTGTGCATTTGCAAGTAAAATACGGTATGTAGAATGTGACTCTTTTCGTGCAGGAAGAGACCTACAGGTAGCTTATAGGTATGGAGGAAATTCTGGGTGCGTTCAAGAACTGCTAATAGCACTTCCCTTTGGCAGGTGGTACTGGGGGTGGGAGGAAGCCTAGATTTGAAAACATTTCCATTCTCTGTATAGTTCTCGATCTAGGATTGTTAACTTTGGTCTTCTGCTCCTGTGCGGGTAAAAAAAAAAACAAAACAAACAAAAAACAAAGGGGAACGAGCAAATTGCTGGCAATTGCTGAGGGAGTCAGCCATGTTGACAGTTACAAATCGGGGTGTATGTCTCAGAAGTACACACTATCTGCTTTTAGGACAACCTGGGGATCACAGGAAGCCCAAGGTACAGAAATCTTAGGTTACTGCAAAGCACATAGGGTGCTTCTTGAAATTCTTTCAGTTTCCTTGCTTTGCTTTGCTCTGCTTTAACTTAGGCATAAGGGTTCCAGATTGGTAAAAACAGCCCATCTCACCCTCCCCAACCCCCGCTTTCGTTGTCTGATCAGCTCCCTTAAACGCGGCTTTCAGAGACCAGCTTAAGAGTGTGTTCTTTGGATGGCCCACCTGGCCAGTTTAGGCAACTTAATCTCGGCCTTTTGACCAGGTGCTTTGTTCCAAGTTGAAATTCACACCACTCTGTGCCCTAGCAAGTGAGTGGAGGTGTGCAGCTTCCCCTAGAGGTTCTCTTTCCTGGATCGCCTCAGGGATTCCAGGGTTACTCACTTCTTCCTGCTGGGTCCTCCCTTCCAGGAGATGGAGGGGTGGTGAGTCAGCCACAGGACTTCAGCAAAGCATCTTCTGCTCAGACGCTGTTGGGCTCACTGCCAAGACTTAGGCAGCTTGCCTTGGCTGCACAGGCTAGAACAAATCCTAGTCCCTCCTGGCTGTAGCTACCCTGGCTTACGAGAGGTTCTACCAGCAACCACATAATGGGAAAAGGCCAGTCCCAGCCTGCCAACAGTCTCCCAGGACCAATACAACCCTTGCTCTTCCTTCCCAAAGCAGACCCAAGGGCAGGCTGCAGACAAGGGGAAAAAGTTAAAGGCAACAGTTCTGCCTGCCAACAGCCAACAGCCAACAACGTTTGAAGCTGCTTTTAAATGAAAAAGAGAAAAAAATACTGCTACATCTCAACTGCTACACTATTTTAATTATGTCTGTTAGATATGGGTCAGTAGTGGATTAGGTATAAATTTTTTATTCTTTACAGCTTTCCACATCTTAAGTAAAACAATTTTATTTCTTTCAGATTAAATTTGCAAAACCTAAAATTCAGTTGCTGTGATAGAAGCAATGCGGTGGATGAGGTTCTTAGGGAGCAGTTAGATTTCCCTTGAGATGAGAATTTGAACCTTGATGTTGTAGAAAGGGCAATTTGGTTTCACATCCTTATGACTGACTTAATTTTCTCAACAATTTTCTCTGTCTGAACGTCTAGTAAAAATTTTTTTTTAAGATTTATTTTACAAGAGTGGTATGGTAGTCTAGCAGCTAAAGTCTTCGCCTTGCATGCACAATGATCCCATATGGGTTCAGGTTGTGCCAGCCCCGCTTCCCATCCAGCTCCCTTCTTGTGGCCTGGGAAAGCAGTGGAAGATGGCCTAAAGCCTTGGGACCCTGCACCCACATGGGAAACCAAGAAGAGACTCTGGACTCCTTGCTTTGGATTGGTGCAGTTCTGGCCGTTGCAGCTGCTTGGGTAGTGAATCAATCAACAGAAGATTTTCCTTTCTGTGTCTCCTCCTCTCTGTGTATCTGACTTTCAGATAAAATTAACATAAATCTTAAAAAAAATGTTTATTTTATTCGAAAGTCAGAGTTACAGTGAGAAAGAGAGACAAAGAGATCTTTCACCTACTGGCTCAGTCCCCAAATGGTCAAAATGGTGAGAGCTGGGTTTATCTAAAGTTGGGAGCCAGGAGCTTCTTCCAGGTCTCCCACAGAGTGCAGGGCCCAAGGACTTGGACCATTCTCTGCTGGTTTCCCATAGTAAGCAGGGAGTTGGATCAGAAGTGAAATAGCCAGGACTTGAACTGGTGCCCATATGGGGTGCTGGTGCAGCGAGTGTAGGATCAGTCTATTGACCTTGCTGGCCCCTAAACTTTTTGCGTATTTATTTATTTAATTTATTTGAGAGGCAGAAAGGTGGTGGTGAGAGGGGGCAGTTTGACACAGATGGAGAGTGAGGTCTTCCATCTCCTCATGGCCACATGCTAAGAGGTGGGCCACATGGAAGTCAGGAGCCAGGAACTTCATCCTGACCTCCCATTTCCGTGGTGGGGGCGCTAGTACCTGGGCCATTTTCTGCTGCCTTCCCAGGCTCATGAGAAGTGGAGGGGCCAGGACTCAAATCAAAACTCTAATTGGGATGCTAGTGTGGTTAGTGGCAGCTTAACTAGCTGTGCCATAGCCCCTCTTTAAATTTGTGCCATGAAGTCACTGAATCTTCATGTGCATAGAATGCTGTCATCCACAAGAAGCATCCCACCCTTTTCCTTATAGCCCAAGAAAATTAGTTATGGTTGGTACAACATAAAATTGAGTATAATATTGAGTTGCAAGGTGGTCATCTCAGGATTTAGAAATTCCAAGTGAACATATTATTTTTTCATAAACATAACATGCATGAGAGCAAACATTCACATGCTTTTGTAGAGAACTTGCAAACAGATACTTAGACTCCAGTTTAAGACATAGTGGCCTATTTATGGGAGACTCCAAGGTGGTTTAGCCACCACGGAGCTTGTTAGAAACATCTGTTTTTTTTTTTTTTTTTTTTTTTTTTAAAGATTTATTTTATTTTTATTCCAAAGTCAGATATACTGAGAGGAGGAGAGACAGAGAGGAAGTGAAGCTGCCGGGATTAGAACCAGCGGCCATATGGGATCAAGGCGAGGACCTTAGCCACTAGGCCACGCTGCCAAGCCCAGAAACATCTGGTTTTAGGCCCCTCTCCAGACCTAATGGATTAAGACCTGCATTTTTTTTTCTTTTCTTTTTGCCTTTTTAATGTGAGAGCCAGAGAAAGGGGTGGGAGGTGTGGGAGAAGAAACACTCCCAACTCTTGTCAATCCTCAGCTGTCTACAATGGCTAGGGCTCAGTTGGGCAGAAGCCAGGAACCAGGAACTCAATCTCAGCCTCTCTTGTAGGTGGAAAGTGCTCAAAATGTGGGTTATCATTGACTACAGTCAAAAGCCAGAGTCTGGAATTAAGCCCAGGTACATAGGGGTCTTGACCACTACAGATTTTGCCTTTTTGGGGCCAGTACATTGGTTCAACAGACTAATTCTCAACCTGTAAGCGCTGGCATCCCATATGGGTGCTGGTTTGTGTCCCAACTGCTTCACTTCCTATCCAGCAAGCCTTGGACACCTGAACCGATATAGGAGACCCGGAAGAAGCTCCTGGCTCCAGCTTCAGACCAGATCAGCTCTGGTTGTTACAGCCTTTTGGGGAATGAACCAACAGATTGAAGATCTTTCTCTCTGTCTCTCCTCTCTATAGATCTGCCTTTCCAATAAAAATAAATAAATCTTAAAAAAAAAAGAACTTGCTTTTTAAACAAGATCCTAAGGTAATCTGTAAGCACACTGAGGTTGAGTACTACTTATTTCCTAGTTTATTCAGCCAGCCTGCAGGGATACAGGCAGAGTTATAGTATATTTTTCTTTCTCTTTTAATTAAGATTTATTGATTTATTTGACAGAGTTACAGAGATAGAAGTAGAGAGAAAGAGAGATATCTCGTATCCACTGGTTCACTCCTCAGATCGTAGCAACAGCCAGGGTTGGCTATGCCAGGAGGAAGTCAGGAGCAGGATTTCTTTCGGGTCTCCCAAGGGCGTACAAGGGGCCCAATCACTTGGATCATCCTCTGCTGCTTTCCCAGGTAATCAGCAGGGAGCTGGATGGGAAGTGGAGCAGCCGGAACTTGAATTGGCAGCCCCATGCCGATTTCTACAAAGAAAGTTCTGTTCAGGCACTTTTGTGTCTGGCTTTACAAAAAACCCACATATTGTATGAAGTGTCCAAAGTAGGCACATCCACAGGGGGCAGAAAGCAGGTTTAGTGGTTGTCAGGGGCTGGGTGAGTAGGGCATGGAGAATGACAACTAATGGGTACAGAATTTCTGTTTTGGTGTGGAATTAGAGAGAGGTGATCATCTTTGAGATAGAATAATATCGTGGTGGTGCTGCACAACTTAACACCTATGCTAAAACTCACCAAATCTGTACAATTCAAGGGTGTATTTTATGGCATCTGAGTATATTTCAGCTGTTTGAAAAGCGGCCTTCCCACAGTTTTCTGCAAGACGGCTATGAGGTTCAGATTTGTTTATCTCAAGAGTGCATCCTGCAGAGTTTCCCAAAACAAAGGACATCCCCTCCTCCAGCCAACACTCATGTGGAAACTCTAGTTGTATTTATGTTACATGTCAGATTTCTATTCTATAAAGGTCACTGTGGAAGACGGATGGGTGTGGAAGGAACGGACTGGAAAAGGGAGGAAGATTCCGGAGATGGAAAGATATGTGAGTTAACTCCCTAGAGGAGTTCGGTAGAGTTGGCTTGGACAAGATGAATCCCACCCTGGGACATGGCTGAGTGTGAACCTGATTCAAGTCCTCTTCCTGAACCCTCAGCCGTGAAAGGATTCAAGCATTTTATTGCTCCAACAAACTTCTTTCTGATCAGGTGTCTGCTGGTGTTAGAGAAGGTGGGGGGCGGGGAGGGGGGAACTCAAGGACAGGATCTTGCTTGCCAGAAGCTGTTAAGGCCAAGCCCACGAATGGCAGTTGGAATACACAGGGCTAAGCATTGTATAACAAGATAGACACTGTGATAAGGACAGGGAGAAGGTACAGACCTTCCTAGCAGTGTCATCTTGACCTCGGGCAAAATTCTCACCTTGTCTTTGGTCGGTCCGCATGGGCTGACAGGTGGCGGCAGATGAGGAAAAGGAAACAACATGAACAAGGTCAGGCAGAATGGAGGGCCCGGGGCAGGGGAGTGCTGGGGGAAGCCTGAAGTAAGCCCTGGCAGCCACATCCCAGCTCCTCATGCAGGCAGCGCCTCCCGACTCCTCGGTAACCCTCAGGCTTCTCGGTCCTTCCCGAACGGGGGCGGGGTCTCCATCCTCGCAGCCAATCAGAGATCGAGGGCGGGGCCTCTAGCCCCACCTCCTCTGTCGTAGTCTGCACCTGCTTGTCCCTCGGCGTTCGGGGAGCGAGCCGAGGGGCCCAAGGGGGTGTGGCCTCGCCTCTCGCGAGACCGCCTCCTGGGACAGGGGGTGGACCGGTGCTGCCGCCGTCGCTGCCGGCCGCTGACTGGCCGCGCCTGCGCAGCCGCCATGTTCGGTTGCTATGCTGCGGCCTAGGAGACGGGGTTTACTGGCGGGAGGAGGAGACGGAGGAGGAGGAGGAGGAGGAGGAGGAGGAAGGGGTGGAGGAGCAGGAGGGGGTTGACCGAGCGCCTGCTGCACACTCTCTCACACACAAACGCTGCTCAGGCTTCCCCACCCGCTGCTGCCGCGCTGCGCGCTTTTCCGCTCCTCGCGGCTCCCCCACATTGTTCTCCCGGGACTCCTGGGTCCACAGGGGCTGACATCGGGCCTGAGCGGAGGGTCCCGGAGGGGACTCGGCGGTGGCCGGAGAGTCGGAGGCTTCGGCCCCCACCCCAGCCCCTCGCCTCGGGCTCCCCTCCCCCACGCCACTTTTTTTGGGGGGGGGCGGGTAGGTGTGGATTAGCTCATCCTCGCAGGGAGGTGGGAGCGGGCGCCGGCTGCCCGCCTCCCCAGCCCGCCGCAGCCCCGCAGGATGAGGTGGTGCCGTCGGCTCGGGGCCGTGGCGCGGCCGCTGCGGCGGCGGCTGCTCGGGGGGCGCTGAGGGAGCCCCCCGGGGCGGCGCGCGGACGCGTTTCTCTCCGGCGCGCACCCGGGCCTCGAGGCTTTTTTATTTTTTTATTATTATTTTTTTTATTCTCCAGCCGAGAGGACGCGGCTGTGATAACGAAGGTAAGAGGCTCTTTCCTCTCCCCCCTCCCCCGGCTTCCCCCGACGCCCCCCAACCCCGCCACCTCCACCAGCCCAGGTTCCCTCCGGCCTCTGGGCCCTGCACGTTGCATGCCCTGCTGTTACCTGGGGCGCGCGTGTGTGTGTGTGTGTGTGTGTCTTGGGAGGTGAGCCAGGTAGGGCAGGCGAAATTTTTTTTTAAGTGGGGGTGGGGGGCTATGAGAGCTGTTTTCCCCCTTTCTTCCTGGGACCACTGTTACTGGAGTTCCTGGGGTTTAGACTCATTAAAGGGCTGGGATGGAGCGGCGATGGAATGTTCTGCACCTGAACTCTGGGTGAGGCTTATAGAATCTCCCGAGTTTTCCATTGCCGGTGGAATTTCCTACTTTGTAAATAATAATAATAGGCTTGTATGAGCGCTTACACACTGCAGTTTGCATCCCTACCATGGAAGTTTTAAGCCCCCTAGGCTCCTGACAGTATAGACACGTATTCAAGAATCCGTAAAAGGAGGGGGGTCCCCTTAAAAAGTTGTGTTGTAGCTAACTAACGAGTAGGGTTGCAAACCTCCCTATGCAATCCTCCCTATCGTCGGGCTTTCCTTCGAATGGAGCAGTTCACAGTTGCACAGGTAGGTGTTTCTGCGGAAAACTTGCAAGGAGACTTGATGTCGGGGCGTGCAGCCGGGGCTTGACATCAGTGTGTGCAAGGACGCTGGTAGGGTGCACTTGTGGAAGGAGTAGAACCAGTGATGCCCCGTCTGCAGCGCTGGCTAGCCGCTTTTCCAATAGACCTAGTTTATGGACCCAGATCTCGGGGCCTCGTTGGCACAGTTCAACTCAGTTGGCCACAATTAGAACATGTGTCTAGAGAAAGCCAAAGAGCCAACATATCCGACTTGTACAAGATGATCTGAGTGGAAAGAAGACAGTGAAAGCCACGGCTTTTGAAATCCTGGTTTTTCCTGAACCTTCTCGTGATAAAAGGGGAAAATTATTTTCTTCCCAAAGGGAGATGGGGTGACCCCCCCAAAAAATATTCAGAGCTCTTAAGTGTGTCTGTGGAATAGTTGCATCAGTTGGAGCTTACATATGATGGAAAGAAATCCAACTTCTAAAGGAAAAGCTGTTATAAGTCAAGTTTGTACACTGAGCAGAACCTCTTTTACTAATTCCTATTAAAAAGAGTGCAATCATTTTGTGGACACCACCATTTTTTTTTTTGTCAGAATAGATTTATGCTCCAGTTAGCACAAAAGCCGTTTTTCTGTTCTTTGTTACACTCTGCATTGAAACATGCACAAGGTTCTATAACGTGGATCTCGAGTGATTTATAAGAGCATCGTGTTCGTTTTTGTACGTGAGAATATTGTGATTTAGCTAATCTGTTTTAAACATTTTGCAAGGGAATTTTTTTTTTTTTTAAATACAAGGAGGTGTCAGTTCAGTGTTTCTTAATAGTCACGGGGCAGGCTAAAGTTTAGGAAGTTAGAAAAGCACTGGTTCCTCGAAGGTGGTAGGAGATAAAGATGGTGACTCTTTGTACCTGCTTTCTGACATCTTAGCTTCTGGGCTGTTGAATTGTGTCAAACTTCTGTTCTTTTCCCTTGTTCTAATTGAATATTGAAAGTCCCTAGTAACATTGTTACTTTAAATTTGTGACACCCAATTTCTAATTTAAGCAAGGCATAAAACCAGCATTGATTGAACACACTAAAAATACTTTCTGGGTCGGATGTACTTAGAATGCAGCCCCAGGAAGACTCATGGGAACTATTCTACTGTGACCAATGCACACTTTGTTGTTATTGAAGGACTTTTTAGAAACGCAGAGAATCTCACATTTTAGATTTGATTGGCACAGGAATAGGTGTCAGACTTTCAGTAAGTTTATAAAGTGGGATAATAAATTATGTAGAGTGATAATAAAAAACCTTTTTTGAAAATTTATGATCAGATGCTGTTAATAACAATGGTTTTGTCTTCTAAACATAATTTGAGTTGTAAAGTGACAGTACAGTGTGCATTGTTATCTGTTCAGTATTTAGGATTTCTCTTAAATTCTGTAAGGGGAAATCAGTGATCATGCTTTTAAATAAATTATCTTTAAGGAACAAAATAAGCCCACCAGGTAATTTCAAGGAGACACGGAGAGTCTTTTTTTTTTTTTTTCTGTTGTGAAATTTAGTTAATATGACCACTTTTAAACAATAGAAAAACTCAAAAGTATGTAGAAATCTTGTTTGGTTGATATTTAAGGGCAAGTGGTTAACAGATCCTGAATTGTGAGTTACTAGAAGTGTAAGCAGTCAACTCAGCACAGTTAAGTATGAATTGTTTTCTTGAATAGAGTTTAGTTATTGATAGAAATGCATTGCTTACAAACTGAATTGTTTTATTTTGTGATTCGTGCATGTTATGAGATGTTATATATGTGTGTATGTATGTATGTCATGAGATTTTATGTATGTATGCATATATATGTGCCATTCCCTGTCTGGATTTGTTAAATTTGCTAGTTTACTGAGATCAGCTATGAGGCCTTGAAGATGGGTGTAGCTTACTGGAAGTCCTTATTGTTTGCCAGGCAAGTGCTGTAGGAGGAAGGTGTTATTTCTTCATTTAATATTCAGTCAGTAGTACAGATGGTGAGAAGGAATTTAATGTAGAAGTACGGTAGAATTCTCTGTTGGTGTGGAAGTGCAGTCTGGGAATAGCATAAGTTAACATAGTGAAATATACCGGAATGGGGGAGAAGAGGAGAGAATGATTACATTCTCTTCAGTTTCATTACTAGGGCTTAACCTCACATTCATTCTTTCTTGCACTGTTTAAGTAAAGCTGTGGGAGAAAGGTGTGGATGAGGAAATTAGTGAGGGCATGATGAAATTAGATACTGTGGACTGTCTTCAGGTGAAGGTATTAACTTGGTGGGTTGCTGTGTTTGAATTTTTTTTTTTTTTTTTTTTTTTTGGACAAGGAAGCTTTCCAAAGTAGCAAAAACAAGCAAGGACTGAGGAGGGGAGAGTGTTAGTATTTGTTGTCTGGTAAGTGTCAGGCAGCCTACAAGGGCTTTTCACATTATCCCGTTTAATCGTCAAGTACACTTTGTGAGGCAGGCATTATTATTAATTCCCTGCCTCCCTTCCTTCTACTTGAAATAGAAGCGAAGAGATATTCAGTAACCTGTCCAGGGTCATATTCCTAGTAAGTGCAATTCAAACCAGCCCTGTCTCATGGTGAAGCTTGTTCTTTGGATCAGTGCTGTCTAGTTAAACTCTCTGCAGTGATGGAACTACTTTTTTCCAACCCTTCTTTATTGAAGTATCATTGATAAATATGGTTGACAGATTCCCTCCCCTCCCCACAACTGTTAGATATGGTAGCCATTAACCTTGTGTAGCTGTGGAGCAGTTGGCAGGCGAGTTTAAAGTTGTGTTTAATCAGCTTCAATTTATAGTCTGACATGTCTGTCAGCTACACTATGGGACAGCATAGCTTTTGATTTTGGTTCACCAACCCCATCTTCCCCCCTAACACTTAGAATTGTTTGCAAAAAGGCAGTGGGTTAGGCTGAAACAGCATTAGAATCTTTAAGCGCTTTATTTCAGTATGCCACCTTCTCCTTTAAGAATATTTGGCAGTTCTCCGGCACTTTTCAAGTCAATTCCAAACCCAACCATTTGGCCTTGAAGACTTTCTACCACTTTCATCTCACCAACCTTGTTTCTCATGCTTGGCTTACAAAGGAAACATTGTTTTTTCTTTTCCTCTGCCCTTGTTTCTTTTTTTATCCTCAACTCTCTCCAGTCTATGTGCCTCCTCTTTAATTCTTCAAATTTTATCTTTTTCTGAGGGTGTGTGTGTGAGAGAGAGAGAGAGAGAGAGAGAGAGAGAAAGTTTAATCCAATCACAACTGATCAAGCTTTGAGTTCTAGTCGTAAATGCCCTGGAGTTAGCATATGCTTATTTACATATGTTTTAGTACATCCTGTTCATGCATTTTCTTCTTTTTATGTTACTTACCAAAGGGATTGTCTGTTTAACCCATCGTTCAGCAGTACTTTAAAAAGTTGCTGGTTTTTAAAAAAATACTGTAAGAATATTTACCCTCTTATTACCACTTGAGTAGATATTTGTTTCCTTCTGGGCAGTTAACTGTATTTCAAAAACAAAGTTTCTGTATCTAGGTTCTAGGTTTGTATATAATAGCATACACACACTCTTGTGAACTTCTTGGCCTTGAGTTGTGAAGATTCAGATCTAATGTTGTATCTTAAATACAAGAGCTGATGGATGAGTGGCAGCTGGCATTACTATGCTTTCTGGTTCCCATCTTCATTAATATAATTTCATTGATTGTTTAAGCCTTGATCATTTACCATAAATTATTTGGTTACTTACCTTTTGTTAAGTTTTGTTCTTGCTGGTAGTAGTTTATTTCCTTAGTCTAAAAGCCTGCTATATAATGCCCCAGAGTTACGAAAAATTCTATATTAGATGTTATTAAAATCCTAGATTAATGTTTGTGTCTTGGAAAGTGGTTAATTTTTCATATGTTTTGATTAATACATTTAAAAATTTTTGGTGTGTGGGAAGATGATGTATAGTGTCCTTTATGTTAGACATGTGAGTGTCCATTTAAGAACAGTGGCAAAAAGGTAAATAGACATTCTTGTCCATGAACTAAAACTCTAGGTTGGTAACATTTGAGTAAACAATTATATTTCCGAGAGACAGTGTAATAGGATCTGGGGGAAGTGAGAATGGCATGTGAGTACAGTCTTGAAGGATGAGGTGGAATTGATCTTGGTAGAGAGAACAGGATGTTCCCAAAGCCAGAAGTATGAAAGGGTGCATAGTGTGTTTGGAGAAATGCAAGTTGTGTTTGTGTAGATTTGTCTGTGGGTGTGGGTGTGTGTGCACAAGCTCATGCACAGGCTGGCTGTGGTGGAAGATGAAACTTGTGAAGGGACTTGTGTTGAGGCAATGAGTGGGATCATGTTGAAGTTATTGACATACAGTTTCCCAACTAATGTGCTAGTTTGGTACTGTTGGGCATATCTGAACATTCAGTATAGTTTCTTTTGGCTTTAAATAGTCTCCTTGGTTTGTCCCAGTGTGCTCAAAACTTATTTTCTTTGGTGCAAAGTTGGGAAAAAAGATGGAGGAAAAGCACTGTTTTAGGTACTCTACTTGTTAAAAAGTTTGTGGTAGCTGTTCACCCTTGGCATGCCGAGGAAGTAATGAAAAGGCATACTGACTCCTAAAGCAAGCATAAAGAAGGTCAAGTCAGTGTACCTCTTCTCCCTTTTGCCCATTCTCACTGCTCAGTACCTCATTGTTTTGTGTGTATATGAACGTGCGTGTGTAGAAGAAATAGCTGTTTGGTGCTCTTATTTTACCAGTGCCCTGAACCTGCTATCAGTTTGTCTCTTGGGAATCAGCATTAATGGCAGGGAGAAACTCTCGGTGTTTGTATAAGAGAAGAGTATGATTAGATGTAGGCCCTCAAAGGCAACTTCTGACTTTTAAATAAGGATACAGGTTATAAGGATGGTGCCAGGATGAAGTTAGAAGTAGAGCAGAGAAACCAGATAGGATGCTGTTTCACTGGACCAAGTGGGGAATGAGAAGAGCTGGAAATGGAAAATAGAGATAAATATGCAATTTTAACTGAAAACAGATTAGATAAATGGCTAGAACTGAGCATCCATTTGGATATAGGGGCAAGAGGAAAGTAATTGATTATGCTGGGATCTTCCTTTTGGCAGCTTCCCTCCTTTGGGTGGGAAAAACTGAGTAATTTTTTTTCTGGAGCACCTTTGGGGAACCACAGATTGTGCCAGGCATGGGAATTATCATGAGTTCTTACTGAATTGCCTTTAACCAGTGTTTGATCTTGAAATAATTTCAAACCTAATGAAAAGTCTCAGGAAAAGTACAAGGAGGTCCTCAGTCTTCCTCAGCGAAGCTTTTGCTTGATTTATTTGACAGGCAGACAGGGAGACACAGAGAGAAATAGGAAATGAAGGAAAGAGAGAAAACACTGTGGAATCTTCCATCCACTGGTTTGTTCCCGAGATGCCTGCAGCAGCCTGGACTGGGCCAGCCTGAAGCTGGAATCCAGGAGGTGGGAGCTCACTATGGGGCTCCCGTGTTGGGTGGCAAGGATTTTACTACTCAGTCATCATCTGCAGTCTCTCAGGATGCTCATTTGGCAGGAAGCTGGCATGGGGAGTGGAGTCAGGACTTGAATCCAGGCATCTTACCTGCTGCACCAGGTGCTCGCCCCTGAATCTTCAGCCAGTTTTTAATACCATATTAATATTTTAATACCATATTGCCTACATTAATCCAATATTCTTTTTTTTAAAAGATTTATTCATTTTATTACAGCCAGATATACACAGAGGAAGAGAGACAGAGAGGAAGATCTTCCATTCGATGATTCACTCCCCAAGTGAGCCGCAATGGGCCAATGCGCGCTGATCCGATGCCGGGAACCAGGAACCTCTTTCGGGTTTCCCACGCAGTGGGAGTGCAGTGTCCCAATGCATTGGGCCGTCCTCGACTGCTTTCCCAGGCCACAAGAGGGAGCTGGATGGGAAGTGGAGCTGCTGGGATTAGAACCGGCGTCCATATGGGATCCCGGGGCTTTGAAGGCGAGGACTTTAGCCGCTAGGCCACGCCGCCGGGCCATGATCCAATATTCTTAAATAAATGTCTACAGTTGTATCCTGTGTGTATGCACGAGAGAGATGCCTAGAGCATCACAGTGTGCCTGGTTGCCCATAGTAGACTCAGTAAGGCTCATGCTTGCATATCTCCTCAGAGGTAACCTTGACGTTGTCTTTGACCCTTTTGCTCTCTTTGCTATATCTAATTGAATTCTCAACTTCTGATGAAATGATGTAATCATCTCTCATTCTGTTCATTCACACCAGGGGAATATACCTATCTAATCTCACTAGACCTACTCAGAACCGTGTGAGAGCAAAATGTAGACGTGCCTATTATCCCTAAATCTTGGGTGTATTTACCCAAACCTAGCCAGTCTCCTACATAACCACCAAGTCAGAAACTCCCCATTGATCCAGTGTTCCTTCAGACTCCTAGATGCTATTCAGATGTTTTCATCTGTCCCAGCATTATTTCTGTTTCCTTGTGTTCAAGATCCAGTTCAGAATCTTACACATTTGTCTTGTCTCTTTAGTCTTCTGTTTGGAGGAACTTCTCGATATTCCTGTGTTTTTTTTTTTTTAATGACCTTGACAGTTTGAAACAGTACAGTCCTTTTACTCTGTAACATATCTCTCTACTTAGATACGTCCCAGCTTTGCTCACATGCAGACTGAATGCATTGTTGGCAGGAACAGCATAGAAATGGTAGTGTGCTATTCTTAGTGCTTCATTAAGAGTTGCATAGTAGTGTCCCTCCACAGATGGTGTTTAACCTTGGACACCTTTTAAAGTAATGTCTGCTG
The DNA here is from genome assembly GCF_030435755.1 of Ochotona princeps. Taxonomy (NCBI): domain Eukaryota; kingdom Metazoa; phylum Chordata; class Mammalia; order Lagomorpha; family Ochotonidae; genus Ochotona; species Ochotona princeps. Next base: position 12,112,521 of record NC_080836.1, on the reverse strand, counting down.
GGTTGCTCTCCTGGAAAGTCATTCTTTTTGCTTCTCCAGTTGGTCACTCTCAGGTGGGAAGATATCCAGCACTGTGTGCCAGTGTTCCCCAGCACAGCTCCAGCTGCACCATGCCTTGGGTCCACTGCTGATCTTGCCTGACTCAACCACCGCTGTGAAGGTTGCTACCTGCCTTTATCAATATTCTGAAAGATTTTCTTCTTGTTCTCCAGTTATCTATATATTACATCAATATCCTTGTAGGTTTCTTTCTTTTGTTTTATTCTAACTGTAATTTGATGCTCCTATTGTCCCAGGTGTGGCTGATGAGAACCCCTGCATCCCTATCCTTGGTGTATTTACCTACTTTCAAGGCTTTGAAACTCATCTTACACATTCCTGTCCCCCCTCTGGAATTGTCCGTTTCTCCATCAAAACCTGATTTCTTCTAAAACCAGAGTTGTTATTTGGAACCCTAGATCTGGGTGGCTGGTGTATTCATTTCTGCTAGAGTGCCATCGGCTTTGTCTGTATATGTATACATATCTGGATCCATTTCTGTGTCAGACTGTGTGTAGATATTTTAGAAGTTTACCCTAACACAACCAGTTGCAGACTAACAGTTCAGGATTCTTTGCTTTTTGGTTTTTAGACATTGGCTCCCATCTCTCCCTGCTTCCTTGTCCACTCAGTCTCCTCGGGTGGGCCTGTCTTCCAACTGCACATTCAGTATCTCCTTGCCTGTCATCCCTGAGCTACGTGGCATTTGGTCCTCAAGGTGTGTTATCAGGTTCTTGCAGGGAAGGGACCTCCTCACTGAATAAAAACAATATTTTTTTAGCATCGTGTTGTCCCCAGTTTCATGGGAGCACAAAGCTGAAATTCGTCTTTGGACATGTTGCTGCATAAACAGTAGGGCAAATATCTTGAGTTGAGAAGCATCTTTTTTCCTCTACTTGTATAAAAATAGATTAGAACCCAAAGTGGAATGATTTGAAGTTAAATGTGTGTTAACTGAAGCAAAGGGTGTGTTGGCCACTGTGGAATGTGTGTTAAGTAGGAAGAGGTTATACCGATGAAGTTCTTCCCTCTCACTCCAGTCATTCTTGAATTACTAGTAACTTGATGAAAAAGCCATGGTGCGGTGTGGGTGTGGAGAGGAGGAAATGTCTGGTTTTGTGGTAGAAGGCAATGAATGAAGTAGGGAATTTTAAGAAGATGTCAAATGTTGCGGAGAGAGAAGATCAGAAATGCTTTGAATATGACTCTTGAAAAGTTACTGATGACCTCAGCCGGCTAGTGTTCAGATAAATCCAGACAGGCCATCCCTGTCAGAATCATTGAGACACTAATGGAAAGTATCAAGTCACAGGCCTCAGGCCTTGCAGATTGTTAGGAGAAAGTGTGGAGCAGAGAGGTGGTGGCACAGGAAATCTGAAACGTGGCAGAAGTATCTTACCGTAGCACAGGAGTTATAATAGAGGAGTGCCCGACAAAATGAAGGTAAGGAAACTGGACAGCTGATTCTTCAAGCAGTTTGGTTATTCAAAGAAGAAGGAATGTCTGGGACCTAGAGAGATAAGGGACATTATCAAGAAACATGTCCTGGTTTATTTTCATTTTTAAGCTTACTTGCACCCTAATATTTGTGATTATGGGTAGTTGTTTGAAAGATGTGTGACCAAATCTGTATAACCACAGCTATCAAAAAATGTCCTGCCGGCTGGCAAGGCAGACTTAACTTCTGCCTGTGGTACCAGCATCCCATGTGGGCACCAGTTTGAGCCCTAGCTGCTCCACTTCCCTTCCTAGCTCCCTACTCATATGCCTGGGAAAGCAGTTGGGTCCCTGCACCCATGTTGAAGACCCAGAAGATGCTCCTGGCTCCCTGTTTTGGAGTAGCCCAGCTCTGGCCATTACTGTCATTTGGGGAGTAAACCAGAGGATGAAAGTATCTCTCTCTCCTCTCTCTGCAACTCTGTCTTTCTAATAAATAAAATTGTAAAAAAAAAAAATTAAGAAAAATACCCTGAGTAGGGTAGACACCTGTCTCTGTTTCAAATGATTGCCATCTTAGGGGAAATCTTTGGAGTCATACAGGGTCAATGTTAATATTATTTTTTAATTTTACTTATATGACACCCTTTTGTTGTACAACTAAGTGTTAAGAGCTTTTTTTTTATTTTATTGTATTGTTGTTGACAATCTTTACATCGTTAATTGCGGTTAAAAAAAAAGGTTCAGGGGGTATAGGGAAGTGGGTAATACTATTATGTCTATATTGTTTCCTTCGTGTATCTGAGGTAAAGGGGGATATTGAGGGAGAAGCCCCACCCATTTTCCCGCCCACCCCAAGTCCCGGATGTGGGGCATGCTCTGAGATATTTGCTCAAGTGGTTTTAATAGTTCTCCAGTTATGAATCGCTGCCAGTTACGCTCGATGAGGTCGTCCACTGATTGATATGGTCCATCATAAAGTCTCCATTTGCCCCATAGTTCGCTGCCAACATATAGCTGAGATGAATGATTGACCTGTTCTGTCTTCTGTCTTTTCTTGGTTAGAGTTCTGAGTCCAGCAGTTCGATTGGGGAGCTCTCCAAAGAAACCTTGAGGTATTCCCAGACCAGATTCTTGTATGTTCTAGCAAGCACAGGGCCCGGCACAGTCCATCATCCTGATCAGCTGGTGGTTTCAATTGCTGGGTTGGTTCTGTTTTCAGTCCTGAGTTGCACTGGAACCAATGGGTGTTGCAGTCCAGTCTGGTTCGGCCCTTACATCAACCAATGGGAGCTGCAGCCTAGTCGGGGCGACCCACAATAACCCCCACCAGGCCCACCCCCTACCCTGATTTGCCAGTATGTGTAGCAGAAGACCAGTCTGTCCCTCATCCCATTTGGCTCTTGTACTTGTCAATGGGTATTAAAGCTTAGTTCCATCTAACCAACTCAACCATCCAGCCCTCACGGATGTTGTTGAGTGCCTCTCTGTTTAGCCACCCCAGCCCCCGTCCTAGTTTTCATGCCCTCCCGCTGGAGTAGTGACCCAGGAAGGGGGAACCCACTTTTTCCCTCCCAGGTCTCTCTGTCCCGGTTTATGCACTCTTTAGGTGGTTCTGTGATTTAACTTGACAGAATTAGTCCCCAGTGCCAGCTTCTGCCAGCTGATGCTGCGGCCAAGCCCAAACATCCCTCACCCGCTCTAATTTATGCTTGCACCCACAGGAATAATCTGCCCAGCCTGGCTTTTCCCTGATCTAGTCCACATGCAGCACACAGGTGTTGCAGCCTTGCTTAGTCTGGTCTGTTCTCATCCCAGCCCACGCTCTCCAGCGGGAGTAGCTGTCCGGCGAGGGGACCAGCCCCTTCATCCCCCTGCCAGCTCTGTCCCTCCCTTCCTGGATCTCACGTGTGCTGGTTGGGTGCTGCAGTCAAATCCAGTACAGGCAACCTCACCCTGGCATTCCATATTGTGTACTGGTTTTGTCGCAACCAAACCCGGTTCCACCCACACTCTGTTCTAGTGATCGGATTTGCCAGTGGATGACATGAACTGAATCAGCCTGGTCTGCCCCTGACCCATGCCGAATGTGTGCCAGTGGGAGACTTTTCATGGCCTATTCTGGGCTGTTTCCTATCATGCTTCTTGCGCTTACCTGCAGGGACTGTGTCCTGCCAGAGGAGTTGCCCAGGCTCTTCCATCAGAACCCTTCCCAATGCCAGATTTTGCTCATACCAGGGGGTCCTTGAGCCAACCCTACTCAGCTCACCTCCTGTCCTAGCAGGAACAGTGGCTTTTCTTGGCTGGCTTTCACCCCATTCTGGTTCTTGTTGTTGGATGTTTCGGCCCGGCCATGGCTCGTCCATACCCACATACAGCTCACACATGGCTCAGTAGGGGGTTGAGACCCAGCCTAGTCAGTCCCACATCTACCCTGGTTCTCCATGACACCAGATGGTGTTGGGGTCTGAACTGGCCTGGTGCATCCAATCCCAGCCCACACTAGTGCCTCGGGTGACTACAACTGTTTTCTAGATAGAATGCAGCCCCCATTCCAGCACACGCGCCCCTTGGTGGGAACCTCAACCCAGTTAGGATGTCCAGCTAGGGGAACTTGTATTTCCACAGGGTTGGGCCCACACAACCCCATAGAGTCTACCCCCAGACCAAGTTCTCTCACGTGCTGGATAGAGTCTTGACCCTGCCAAATGTGACCACTCCACCACTCCACCAAACAGTTGGGTAATGGTACCCATCACTGCCAGGCAGGCCCCCATCCATAGTATTGGTGTGGGCTGGTGTGTGACGATCAGTGATGTTCTAGGCAAACAGGCCATTTCTGTATTCCGAATTGGGTTGGTGTATCTGACTAACCATAATTGTCTCCTGGGTACTTCCCTCCAAACCACCAGGTCTCATCCCCACGCATGCCTAAAACTTCCATGACCCTGTCACTGGGAATCACCCAAGATTCACTACTCACCTACACTAAAATTGGACTTAGTCATGGGTGTCCCCAGGCAGCAAACATATCTTAAAAAACCCCAGAGCAGGCTGCCAGGCGGCCAAAAGGCAAAGCGTGGCACCACATGGTGCACTGGCCGCCCTGGGTGAGGCCGAGGACTTGTTCACTGCCTTGCAGCAGTGTCTTTGGCGTGAGCCCCCAGCATTGGGTCCTACCCGGCAGGGGCACCCCCCACAGCCGCCACACTGTGAGGAGCGGCACTTGCCCCCAAACCCAAGGCCCGAACCAAGAGCTTTTCTTAATCTTTTTTTTATAGAAACAGATTCTAAGTATATTCTTGCATATGGACAAGTCACCAACAATTAAATTAAAAATTATTACTAAAATTGGAGATGACTTTTTAAAATGGATTTGAAAGGCAGAATTAGAAAGAGAGAGGTAAAGCCTTCATCTGCTGATTCTCTTACCAAGTGGTTGTAATGGCCTGCGGCTGGGCCAGGCCAAAGCTGGGAACCAGGAACTTTTTCAAGGTCTTCCCACACGTGGATGGATGCAGGGGTCCAAACAGTTAGACCATCTTCTGCTGCTTTCCCAGGTGCATTAGCAGGGAGCTGGATCAGAGGTAGAGCAACCAGGACGAACCAACACCCATGCTTGAACCACAGCATCAGCACTCTTATGTATTCTTTTAGAATCCAATAGATACCAGACATTGTACTTGGCAGTGGGCATGCAGAATTGAACAAGACAAGATCTTTATACTGAAAGAGATTATTGTTCTTTTGTGAGAAAATTTAATATACAGTTAAATCATAATGTTAATATGTAGGTAGAATATGTGCAGAGAAGTCTCACTAAGTACAAGTAGTATATGCTACAAGAACTCTCCATGCTTCATGATTATCTTTAAAAAGTTGAATTTTATTTTCAGTTATGATTTAGTAATGTGGCTACTAGGTTCAGCTTTCAAATGTTGGAGCAGGTGTTTGGCACAGCACTTAGATTTTGCTTGGGATGCCCACATCTCATTGTTGTGCCTTGATTCAGGTCCTATCTCTGCTTGCAAATCCCACTTCTTCCTGGTGTGCACTGTGGGAGGCAGCAGGTGATGTCACATTTAATTGGATCCCTGCCACCTGTGTGGGAGGATGGGCCGAGTTCTGGGCCCCAGGTTTTGGCCTGGCCCAGAGCTAGCTATTGCATTTGCGGAGCAAAACCAGCAGGTGGGAGATCTTTTTTTCTGCCTGTTTCTGTCTCTGCCTTTGAAACAGAATAACTAGATTTTTAAATTTCAGTGTAATGTATAATAGTGTGTATTGTTCTTGTCTATCCTTTTCTTCCCTGTTCTGTATAGGGAATCACTTTTATTTTTTGTGTATTCTACAGTATTTGTACACATGGATACAAATACAAAGGAAGTTAACTATTTTACCTCTACCTTTCTAAGACAGTAGAAGATAGCTTACTGTATTAATGTTTTATACTGTAATATTTATAATATATTCATAAATTAATTTTAATTTGTACCTTAGAAATTAGTTGACTTCAGTATATGGAGTCCTCCCTGCCTTTTCTTCTTCTTTTTAAAACAGTATTATTCCATTTGCAATAACCCTTTTGATCCTCTTACTGTGTATATACTATTAAGTTAATTCTATTTGAACTTTTATTGTACTGAAATTTTGTAGGCCCTTTAACTTGTGTAACTCATTCGCCTTTACTTTGTTTTATGAACTCTTTCCCCCCATGAGACCTTTTACATTAAAGACTTGCCTGGCTTTCTCAGGTCCTCTGATGGCCTAGTTGGATCAGCCTTTGAGTTTTTGTGACCAGGTCAAGGACTTCACCTTTGTTTCAGTTGTGTAAAGGGGGGCAAAAAAAGGGAGAGAAAGAGAGAAAAAGGGAAGGGATGAAACAAATTTGGTTTGTTGAACTCTAAATGGATGTTTGTTGCATATGTTGTCCCGTGAGTAGCTAGCAGTCATTCCCTTTTTAAATATGAGGAAGTTCAGGCTCCCAGCTGAAGCTTGGCATGATTTAGGTTTTAAAAGCGGGTTTACTTAAGTTCAGAATCTGTGCTGCTGCTGTCCTGGTTTTCTGTGCTATCTTGTCCTATTTTTGAATTCCTAAACTCTGATCTTGTAGCTGGCTCTCTCTGCCGTTTGCTTTTATGTCTTAGATCAAGAGCACAAGATTAGACACATTGTTTGCCGTTGTGTTTTCCTATTGTGTTTTTCTTGACTGCTGGGATACCACCTGCTTCTCTGAGCTCTCTGACACCACCACCTTGCTTACCTGGGTCACTGCCTAATGCCTGTTCCTGTAAGCTCTGGATACCATCTTCTAACTGCCTGTCTGCATCGTCACTCGTCATCACTATCCAGTTTCATCTCTACCCTAGTTTTCCCATAAGTACTTGACCTTCAGTTTGTCAGTGTGAAGTCTGGGCAAAGTGTCTGAAATTATTTGGAATGACTGAATTGTTTTTTTGTGTTAATTATTAAATGTCTTAATATGTCTTGGAGGTGGATGTTGTGGACCAGTGGCTTAAGCACCTTGTGGGCTGCCTATGTCCTATAAAGGAATACCAGCACTGGTCCTGGCTACTCTGCTTCCAGTCCAGCTTCTTGCTAATGTGCCTGAAAGGCAGCAGATGCTGAGCCAAGTGTTTGGGACCCTTCCTCCCATGTGGGAGACCCTGCTGGAGTCCTGGCTCCTGGATTTAGCCTAATCACCTTGGCCGCTGCAGGCAGATGGGAGATCTCTCTTTGTCTCTCCTTTTTTGTCACCTGGCCTTTCAAACAAAGAAGTAAATAAATCTGGAAGAAAAATATATTTTAAAAAATTCTGTCATATCTTGTCCGGACCTTGCAGTAGTCTCCGTAAAGTGCTTTCTGGAATTTGTTTTGTCTTTTTTGATTTCCCCTGGACTGTAGCAAGAGTGTTCTGACATGCATATTAAAGGCAAACTTCATCTGCCTATAGAATAAATGGAGTTTCCCAAGGAAATTAAAATTACTTAAATACAGTTTAACATGTTTTGATGTCCTTTTTGTCTGTTTTGTTTTTAAAATGTTTCTTACTATGTTGCTGCAAAATGTTACAAACTCTAGGAGTTTCCAAGTTATTTTATTTGCATCGTAATATAATCTCTATAGTTGGCTTATTTACATTTCTAATTCATCTTTTGCTAGCCCAATGTATATTATAGTCTGTTACAGTGGCTTACTGAAGAATCTGTTCGGGAAATGGGACATCTTTACTGGGAAAGGTTTTGTGATTTGGAAAAATTCTCTTGGTTGATTCTACTAATTGGTGACTCAACTTATTTGACTTATTTAACTTACTTATTTTGTTTATTTATCTGAAAGAGTTATGGAGAAAGAAACCTAGAGAGACAGATGATCTTCAGTCTGCCAATTTACTTCTTACAAGGCCACAATGGCCAGGATTGGGCTTGGCTGAAGCTGGAAGCCAGCAGCTTTTTCTAGGTCTCCCATGTAGAATGTTGGGGACCCAAACACTTGGGCCATCTTCAACTGCTTTCCCAGGCCACAAGCAGGGGGGTGAATGGGAAGCAGGGCCGCTGGGATTAGAACCTGCACCCATATGGAATCCTGGCACATGCAAGGCAAGGACTTTAGCCACTAGCTACCATGCCAGGCCCCATGTGCCTATTTTTATGGGTTCTGATGTGTGTGAATATAATTGTTTATAAAAAGAGTTGTATAGGTCAACAGTCCTTTATGTGCAATTTTGAAATCCCCCAATTTTTAAAATAACAAGTCTTAGAGGCTGATTTGGCAGCCATACTTGCTGTATAGTCTGTCTTTATTCTGCTTTCAATTTGCCTTCTTTGGGTACTCTAATGATGCTTTAAATAGCAATGAGATTGAATACTGGATGTTGACCTAGAACCAGCCAAGTATGTTATTATCAACCCTCTGTTTCAGCTGTTCTGAAATTCAAATGGTTTAAAACTAAAAGTTTCATATAGAAGATTGTAGGAGTCAAGCAGTAACAAGGCAAGGCGCAGGAGCCTAGTGGCTAAAGTTCTCACCTTGCATGTGCCGGGATCCCATATGGGCACTGGTTCATGTCCCAGCTGCTCTGCTTCCCTTCCATCTCTGCTGCTTGTGGCTTGGGAAAGCAGCAGAGGACGGCCCAAAACCTTGGGACCCTGCACCCATGTGGCAGACAGGTAAGCTTGGATCTGCTTGGCTGTGGCTGTTGTGAACCTTTGGGGAGTGAACCAACCAGCAGACGAAGATCTTTCTCTCTGTGTCTCCTTTCCAATTAGAAAGGGAGATTTTCAGAGATGGAAAGGAAGACAGAGACAGAAAGATGAAGATATTCCAACCACTGGTTTACTCCCCACATGGCTGCAACAGCCAGAGCTGATCCCATCTGATGCCAGGAGCTAAGAGCTTCTTTATGGTCTCCCAAACCAGCAGCTTCTTATCAATAGGTAGTAGTGGTACTCTGTTTTATTTGTTTTGCTATTACTATTTTTAGTGATAATATAGTTGGGATTTTTTGTTTATTTATGAATTGTATTTCTTTGTGCAGTTCCAGATTATTTATTTAGATGCTAAGGTCTTAGGGATATTTCTTTACCAGTGTGTGGTATTATAGGTAGTAAGAGGTTTTTTGTTAACAGTGATATGCTTGAGACACTGTGTGTGTGTATCTAATGTGTGAAAAGAAAATGCTGCAAGTGGAAAATGCATCTACTTACATTGTAAAGGAGATGACCTTGTTGCTTTAGTCCAATTCCTTTAATGACTTTCTGTCTTACTTGGAAAAGCTGACGGTTTGCCATGGCCCCCCAGGCCCTGCGAGCTGTGGAGCTGCTCTCTGATCTCATCTCCGACCACTCTCCTTGCTCTCACTGCACACTGACTTCCGTTCTCCTGGCACTGGCAGACATGCTCCTACTTCCGGTCTTTGTGTTTGTTCTTCCCTCTGCCTTGAACACCTTTTTCCTAAGCTTTGCAGGCAGATGGAGTGCCCACATGGCTCAGTGTCTTACTTCCTCTGAAGTTTCTGCTCGAAAATGAATTTCTCCGGCGTGCTTTTCCTGAGTATCCTATTTAAAACTGTATTCCTGCCTCCCACATGCCCTATTTATATCCCTGCTTAGCACTTCCATACACACACACACACACACACACACACACTTTTTCCCCCTAATTAAAATGGAAGCTTCATGAAAGTAGGGACCTTAATCCTGTTAGTCTGCTATTTTCATGTCATTTTCCTATGTCCAGCACGTTATGAGACCCTCAGTTTGTTGACTGTGGAAAAAGTTGGAGAAAAGGAACAAGTGAATACGTATGCAGTTAAACTGCTTGATTTAAAGCTTAAATAATGCATACTCTGTTCATTCTGATTTCACTAGAATTTTTTAAAAGATTTATTTACTTATACTGAAAGTCAGATATATGGAGAGGAAGAAACACAGAGAGGAAGATCTCCCATTTGACGATTCACTCCTCAGGAGGCCGCAATGGCCGGAGCTGAGCTAGTCTGAGCCAGGAACCTGGAGCTTCTTCCAGCTCTCCCATGTGGGTGCAGGGTCCCAAGCACTTGGACCATCTTGTGCTGATTTTCTTTTTCTTTCTTTTTTTTTTTTAAAGATTTATTTATTTTTATTACAAAGTCAGATATACAGAGAGGAGGAGAGACAAAGAGGAAGATCTTCTGTCCGATGATTCACTCCCCAAGTGAGCGCAATGGCCGGTGCTATGCTGATCTGGAGCCAGGAGCCAGGAACTTCCTCCAGGCCTCCCACACAGGTGCAGGATCCCAAAGCATTGGGCCATCCTCAGCTGCTTTCCCAGGCCACAAGCAGGGAGCTGGATGGGAAGTGGAGCTGCCAGGTCCAGAACCTGCGCCCATATGGGATTCTGGCGCGTTCAAGATGAGGACTTTAGCCGCTAGGCCACGGCGCCAGGCCCCATCTTGTGCTGATTTTCCCAGGACATTAGCTGGAACAAGAATCACGCCCATAAGGAATGCTGGCATCACAGGTTTTGGCTTTACCCACTGTTAGGCTGGCCCCTCACTGGAGAATCATAATAAAAACAATGTATATTTCCATGTTTTCCTCCTCCTGAAGTCAGTTTTGAATACCTAGAAAGTGGTAATAATGATGGCGATAAGAATGGCTAGTACTTAGTAGGTTCTTTTGTTTTTGAGAGACCGACCTCTATATGTATAGATATGTAGATAAAAGTTTATATACATAGAAATTGTGCAAGCATGTGTGCTCTCTTCCATTCATTGGTTCACTCCCCAAATGCCTGCAACAGCTGGGACTGGATTTCACTCCAGGTCCCTTCGTGGGTGTCAGGACCAACTAGTTGAGCCATCGTTACTGCCTCCCAGACTCTGCATATATCTTGCTAGGAGCTGGAGGTAGGATTTGAACTGACACACGCCAATATGGGGCACCCACTTAGGGCAAGTGCCGGTCCCACTAGATATTTTGAAAGACTCTGTGCTAAGGACTTCTCATAGATAAGCTCACTTAATCTGTATGACAGTTCATTTTTGCTGATTTACAGAAAAGGTTAGGTCCTGTGAAGGACAAAGATTTGAACCTGCGGTCTAATTCTGAAGCCCCCACCTTAATTGTTAAGGACTGTCTCTTCCTACTTACTCTCCTAGTTTGTGTTTCTACAGTTTTGGCTCCTTCTCTTTTACTTTGTGAAGATTAATATTTTTTTCCCCAACAACTGTAAGGTCTTAGGAAAATACATATGAGATAATGGAATTGTGTTTTATTACCAGCATGTTAAAAAGTAACTGGCTTGTGGCCACCTTGTGTTATAGCAAGTAAGGCTGCCACCTGCAGTGCCAGCTGGCTTGAGACTGATCTGGTGCACTTCCCATCCAGCTCCCTGCTAGTTCACCTGGGAAAGCAGCCCTGGAGGCCTAAGTGTTTGGGTCACTGACCCACGTGGGAGACTCAGGTGGAGTTCCTGACTTCTGGCTTCGGTCTGTTCCAGTCCCCACCATTGCAGGCATTTGGGGAGCAAATCAGCAAATGAGTGGTTGGAAAATACTCTCACGCAGTCTCTTTGTCTATCTCCAGTCTCTTCCCTCTGTATAACTGCTTCAAATATATTGAAAAAAAAAGACTGATATTCCCATTGCTAGTCCTTACCCCACCATCATGGTGCAGTTATGCTCTTGAATAACTTTCTGTTTTGTTTAGATTTACTAAATTGATTTCATAGTTGAATCTTGATCTGCAGTTTGCCACAGTCTGTTAATCAGATGATAACTTACATAGAACAGTCACTTTCTAATGGAAGAGTGAAAAGCTTAGAGGCTAGCTTTCTGGGGTTTTTGCCCCATATCCCTTAACTAAGAAGAAAGTACTTTCTGCTGGAGAAGAAAAACATGAAAGCCCAAAAAAGTGGTAACATGCACATTATCTGCCTGGTTCATTTTATTTATATTTATTGAGATGAAGAGAGAAATGGGCAGGGACTAGGTTTGTCAACAGATAGACACAAATAGGGAAGGAGCTGCTATCAGCTCTATACTCCCCAGTTGCAGTCAGCAGCTGGGACTGTGTCAGGTTGAAGCTTGTAGCCACCAGTAATGCAACCCTGCGATGGTGGCAGTTCAGTTGCTTGGACCATCACTGCGGGAGCTGGTGCTGGGTCTCAAACCCAGGCATCCTCTGAGAGGAGACAAGGATGTCTCAGCTGGTGTCTGAACTGCCAGGCCAAACACCCACTGCACGATTGGTACTTTCTAAGACGAGAATAAGAAAGAACAGGTCTCACTAACTGGTTCTGTTGGTGAAAGGCTGGCTTTATCACTGCAATCTCACGAAACAGCCCTGAGAATAGTAACTTGGGAAACTTAGAAAAGGAGAAGAGGACTGGATGGCTGCTTAAATTGTTTGTAGTTCTTTGGTAATGAGCTACAGATAGCAGAAAGGGTAGTTCTTGGACTGCTAAAACAGTTAATTTATTTTCTAGTATATAATTTCACTGAATTATTTTAGTTTCTTTCCCTGTATGAATTCCTTGACAGATACAAATGCATGCATATTTTTATCTCCAGAACACAGTACTGTGTCTAGCAACTTATAAAAAAATTACTTTTTTATAAGTAAACAAGTATCTTTGAAGGTACAGATTGAGGGAATTCTGTGTGTGCCTTAGTGGATCTGAAGGCCTCATACACACAATAAATTAAATATTATAATGTATAAATAAGCATTTAATGCATTGTAAGAGATTAAAATGCATAGGAAAAAGGAAATTCCTCAGGCAGATTCAGTGCAAGACATGATCTAAATTAGATCTCTAAATTTAATATGAAATCTGTTTTGACATTATAATTCGGAATTCTCAGCAGGTCAGTAACAGGTGAATAGGTGATATGCAAAGGCTTTTTGAAAAATGCAGTCTATTTCTGAGAATCATTGTGCAGGTCAGGACTATTTGTATTCATGTGTCAGTTGATTGGTCGGATCCATAATTACCTGGGAAACTTTTAGTTTTGATTTTTTTGTACTGTGGTTTGTTTTGTTTCTAACTTGAAAGGGAGAAAAAGAAAGGCAGAAGCATCTTCTAGCCTGCAATAGCTAGGGCTAGATGAGGTTGAATCCAGGAACTCCATCTGGGTCTCCCATGTGCAGGAACCCAAGTACTTGGGCCACCACCTGCTGCCTCTCAGGCACATTAGTAGGAAGCTGGATAGGAAGTGGAGGAGCTGGGCCTCAACCTGGCACTCCAGGGCTTGATACAGTGTTGCAAACAGTGAGGTGACCTGCTGCAGATTAACATCCATGTGATGGAAAGCATTTTGGTTGTTGCATACTATTTTGTAAATAAGTTGCTGCTGCTTTTCCTTCTGTTTCTAAAATTTTATTTATCTGTTGGAAAGCCAGGGTGATATGCAGAGAACACACAAAGATCTTCCACCCACTGGTTTACTCTCCCAATGGCTGCAAGGGAACAAAAGCCAGAAATTCTATTTAGGTCTCCCCCATTGGGTGGTAGGGATCCAAGCATTTGGATCAGGATCTGCTGCTTCCCAGGCAGATAGCAGGGAACTGGATTCGAAGTAGGGCAACTGGAGACTCAAACCAGCCCTCTTATATGGAATGCTGTGTTGCAGGCAATGGGCTTACCCTATTGTGCTGTAATGCTGGCCCCACTTAGAAGCTTGTTTAATTTATTACATCATTACTACTGTATAAAAGTTTTGTAAATGAGTATAAAGAGGTAAATTTTTTTTCCTTCCTCAGGAAGCTTATAGCTCTCACAGAGTCGCTAGCGCTAGGGAATCTGGCCCATTCTTTTATATTGGCAACTTCACTGAAGAAGGCTTGAGGGAGCCTTGTGCATAATGCTGTAGCAGCCCACTAAGTTAGTCTAGCATCTTATAGCAGCATTTCAACTCATTGTTAAATCCCAAGCATTGTATAACAAATTAAGATTATAGCAGAGCATATGGGTCATTTAAGAACATTTCATATGAAATAAGTGTAAAGCAGTGTTGGTATTTTGGTGTAGTGCATACGATGCCACTCGGGATGCACATATTCCATATCAGGGTGCCTGGGTTCAAGTCCTGGCTCCACTTGGAGCTCCCAGCTTCCTACTGACGTGCACCCTGGGAGGCAGCAGTGGATGCCTCAGTGATTGGGTCCCTGCTGCCCATCTTGGAGGCCCAGATGGAGGTCCTGACTTTGACATGGTGCAGCTGGCTGTTGAGTTCATTTGAGGAGTGAGCAGCTGGTGGAATATCTGTTTCCCCATCCCAGCCTCCCGAAGGAATCTTTAGGGTGTTAATTTCAGGTAGTGTATCTTGTTTCCCAGCAAACTTTTAACTCAGTGATTTCATTTTTATTTATTAGATGTATTTATTTCAAAGTTAGAGTTACAGAGATGGAGAGACAGAGTGACACCTTTTATCCATTGGTTCACTCAAATGGCCTCAATTATCAGGGCTAGGTCAACCTGAAGTTAGAGTCAGGAGTATCATTCCAGTGTCCTGCCTGGCTAGCAGGAGCCCAAGCACCAGGATCATTTTCTAGTGCTTTCCCAGGCATATTAACAAGGAGCTGGATCTGAAGTGGAGCAAGTGGGACTTGAAATGGGCTCTCACATAGGATGTCAGCTTCCTGGGCAGTGGCTTAAGTCGCTGCCTCAGGATGCTGGCCCCTCACTCACTGATTTGAACATTGGTAGATGAACTTGCCTGTCTCAGTTGTCATAATTGTAAAATAGCAGTTTCCTGTTTCTGTAATTCCTAAAATATTTGTCTTTGACATTCTTTTTTTAAAAAAAAAATGTTATTTATTTGTTTGTTTAAAAGAGTTACAGAGAGGGGGAGAGAGAGTTCTTCCATTCACTGGTCAATCTCCAAGTGGCTACAATGGCCAGGGCTAGGCCAAATCAAAGCTGAAAGCCAGGAACTTCATCCAGGTTTCCCTTGTGAGTCACAGGAACTCATGCACTTGGGCCATCTTCCATTGCTTTTTCCCAGGCCATTAGCAGGGAGATGGATTGAAAGTAGAACAGCTGGGATGCAAATCACTGCCCATATGGATGCCTGCATCAAAGCCTTACCCAGTGTGCCACAACGCCAGTCCCAGCATTATTCTTTGAAGAGGAGTTATTCCTCTTCCTCATTTAAAAAAAATATTGTGTTGGACTTGTGAATTCTTTCTGTTCCAAGTGTTACAACCTGTCTTTGATTTTGGAACTTAAATGATCTCCTATTTGACTGGTAGGAATAGAAACTGCCTCTCATGTCCTTGACTTCTTGCTTACTGCAACAAGATATTTACCTTCATCTTTGGTTTCTGTTCTCCAGCTCTGGAATAAACTATTTCTCCTATTTATTCTTATTATTATTATTGGAGACTAGTATGTAGGGGGTTGAGCATTTTCAGTGTTATTGGAGTATTTTTTTTAAAGATTTATTTTATTTTTTTATTACAAAGTCAGATATACCGAGAGGAGGAGAGACAGAGAGGAAGTGGAGCTGCCGGGATTAGAATGCTGCACCAAGGACTGTTATTGATAAACTTACTAAGTAAATCGAGAGGTTTTTTTTCCCCTCTACATTTCTTTTGATTTACCCTCATAATATATTCTGCTGTAGTTACATAATCAAGAGCAGGGGCAGCAGACTGTGGTCTGTTGGTCAAATCTGATAGGCATCTAATTTTGGCCTGTGACCAAAGAATGCTTTTTGTACTTCATTTAAAAAAATCAAAAGAAGAATATTTCAGGACATATGCAAATTATATACAGCCTCAAATTTAGTATCCATAAAGTTGAAACCTAGCTGTTTTTATTTGTTTATATATTGTTTGTAGCTACTTTTATACTTTCAAGATAGAATTAAGTTTGCAATAGAGTTTATATTCCTGGTAAGCCCTAAAATATTTTTTGTGTAACTTCTTACCAAAAAAGTCTTAACCAACATTGGTAGAGAGTATTAGCCAACTTGATGAACAGTGTTGTCTTTGTTTCAGTGATACCTGCAGTTTATGCTTTCATGGTTGACTTTGAAGAAAACAGTCAACAAGAATAATTGTGAGAGGAAGTAGGAATCGTGATGGAGTATCATCTGTCTGGGTTCAAGTGCTTCTCTCCTGCTATTGTCTGTGTATAAACTGGGCAGGCTACTTAATCATTCTGAGATTAAAACTGTGGACTGTCATTGTTTTGGGAATGAAGTGACAGAGTGAGGGAGTTCCAGTTGTTACTGCTGTGTAAAAACCATACCAACCCTTAGTAGCACAGAACAACTGCTGCTTTATTATCTACAGAATCTATGAATGAGGAATTCAGAGTGAGCGTAGGAATGGTGACTCTGCTCTCCCCCACAGCGTGTGCTTGCTCAGCCGGGAATGGCAAGGACTTGGAACTTCTGGGGGCTGGAGCCTCTCCAACCAAGATTGCTTAGTAATGTGTTTGCTGACTGAAGGCCAGATCCAGCCTCTGGGAGGCTGATCCCAGCGCGTAGAGACTTGGGCTTTCTGCAGCGTGTTAGCTCTGTCCTGAAAGGAAGTGGCCGAGCCCCAAGGAAACCAGAGGCTTTGTCTGGCCTAAATGTGGAGGTTGTATGGCATCACATCTTCTGTTTTCTGCAACCACAAGGCTTAAGACTCCACAGCCTGCAGGTTCTAGAGAGATGTCATGGACCTCACTTTAGATTGGAGATGTGACTGTGCCAAGTTGGGGAAAAAGCAACATTGTTCAATTCCTAGTAATGTCGGTCTGATTTTCTTATCATGTTCATTTTCTTCTATTATACTTAATGATGTTCAGGGGAAAAGGCATCATTACACTCCTTTTATTAGCTAAAATGATATATCTGGATCAGAGTTTCTCAGCTTTGGCATTATTGGCATTTTGGACCAGATAATTTAATAATTCCTTGTTCTATTTTGTGGGACTGCTGTCCTTAGCAGTGTATAGCAATTGTAGGAAACTTTGTTTTATAATAATTTTACTAGTAAAAAGTTGGGGCTTGTTTTTAGTACAGTTTTCACAATTTATTTTCTAGTCACTTGTATTTGCGAAAGTACTTTGGTCTATGTTGTAGCTAGCTACTGATATGTACCAAGTCGTCTGCATTCTTAGTGGTTTAAAACAATTTAACAGCTATTTATTTTGTACGTCAATCTGTCATTTGGGCAGGGCTTGGCAAGGAAGATGGAGCTCTTTTCCGTGCAGAGTCAGCTTGGGCAGTGGGGCTGAACTTAGCATTTTCACATAGCTGGCAAGTTGGTGCTGTGTGTCAGCTGGGACACTTGTAGGGTTCAGGGCTGGGAACCTTAATTCCTTTCAACACATAGCCTGGGCTTCCTCAGTGATATGTGGTTAGATTCCAAGCATAACTGGCCTCATGACCAGCACCAGCAAAAGTTGTGTCTCCTTTTTTTTTGTTTAAAGATTTATTTTATTTTATTTTATTTTAAGATTTTTATTATTATTGGAAAGCCGGATATACAGAGAGGAGGAGAGACAGAGAGGAAGATCTTCCATCCGATGTTTCACTCCCCAAGTGAGCCGCAACGGGCCGGTGCGTGCCAATCCGATGCCGGGAACCAGGAACCTCTTCCAGGTCTCCCACGCGGGTGCAGGGTCCCAAAGCTTTGGGCCGTCCTCGACTGCTTCCCCAGGCCACAAGCAGGGAGCTGGATGGGAAGTGGAGCTGCCGGGATTAGAACCGGCGTCCATATGGGATCCCGGGGCATTCAAGGCAAGGACTTTAGTTGCTAGGCCACGCCGCCGGGCCCTATTTTATTTTTTTTGAAAGTAAGATATACAGAGATGAGGAAATACAGAGAGGAAGATCTTTGTTTCATTGATTCATTCCCCAAACAGCTGCAATGGCTGGAGCTACACCTATCCAAAGCCAGGAGCCTGGAGCTTCTTCCAGGTCTTACATGTGGGTGCAGAGTCCCAAGGTTTTGGGACTGCATTCCCACGCCACAAGCAGGAGCTGGATGGGAAGTGGGGCCGCTGGGGTTAGAACCCACGCCCATATAGAATCCCGGCACGTACAAGGCGAGGACTTTAGCTGCTAAGCTACTGCACCAGGCCCAGTTGTGTCTCCTTTTATGATCCAATCTCAGAAGTCATTGAGTTAATTTTGCTGAACTTTTTTTACTCACTGAGGCAGCTACAGGCGTATTTCCGGATTCAGTGGGGGGGGAGGGTGCATCGACTCCACATCTTGATGTAGTAGCAAAGTTATAGAAATACTGTTGTTGCCAATTTTGGAAAATGTTGTCTGCCACAGTATGTGATAAAGTAGAAATAGGGAGTATTTAGCTAGGCTAGAATAGCTGGGCTATACTATCTGTGTCCCACATTGGAGTGCTTTAGTTTGATTCCTGAATCTGATTCCTGATCCCAGATTCCTCCAGTGCTGACCTGGAAAGCAGCAGTGCTGGCTCAAGCAGTTGGCTCCCTACTACCCATACGGGAGACCTGGACTGGGTTCCTAGCTCGAGGTCTCCCGGCCTAGCCCAGCCCTGGCTATTTCAGACATCTGAGGAATGAGCCAGTTGATGGGGGTGTGCTCTCTCCTTTCCTCTTTCTCTCCCTTCTCCCCTCCCCCCTGTTTGCTTCTTAAATAAAGAAATTTTGGAAAGATTGAAAATGAACCCTTTTCAAGGATAACCTTCTCTTGAGTTTTCAGTGTATAGTAGAACATTGATTAATGCTTACAGCCTCCCTGTTTGGCTCACCAGTTCTTAGACTTTGTAGCAGAGTGACATTGAAAGGGTTATTTAACTTCTGTCAGTCTCTTTCTTTGTAGACAAGATATATAGTTGATATCGAAAAATAAAACTCAGGTAGGAGCTCAAGTCCAGTGTTTGTGAAAAGTATGGAGTTTTTTTTAAAACAGCATGCTGCCCCCTAGGGGCAGTGTAGTACTGTTGAAACCTTTAAGCTCCCTCATGCAACATAAACATACTTGAAGTGTTAAGTGGAACATATTAAGCAGAATTGCAGTTTTCTTTGACTTGTTTTAATTTTTATCCGTTCATTCTTCCACTGATATATATTGATAAGAAAAGTTAGGATTTTCTTTTGTTCCCCGAATTAACCTGTTGATCTTATAATATTCTTCTGAACATTTTCCAGGGATTTTACAAAGAAATGCATGTGCTTTAAAAAAGATCACAGAAAAAGAACTCCAATTGAACGTGTTTATTTGCAGTAAGAGATTATAAGTGATAAATATAATAGATTTCATGAAATTCAAAGGCTTTTTTCATTAATTAACTGCTGAACAAACTGTTAAAAGACTGGTTTTTTAACTACAGAAATTTTTATCACCTTTTCCTATGGTATTTTTCTGAAAAATTCTTAAAGAGACACAGAGACGAAGATGTATACATGCCAGAAAGACAGAGAATTCTGATTCACTGGTTCACCGCCAAATGTGGCGGCGGCTGGGTCTGGGCTAAGCTAGAAGCTCATTCCAGATGTTCCCACGTGGCTGTCGGGGACCCAGCTTCCTGAGACATCTCCTGCTACCTTTAGGATTGCCTATGAGCAGGAAGCTGGAATCAGGAAAAGATCTGGGATTTGAACCCAAGCTCTCTGACAGGGAGTTTGGGCGTGTAAACATGCGTCATGTCTTCTAGGCCAAATGCTTATTATCAACCTCAAAAGACGTATTTTTAATTATGGTAAATAAATCATATATAACATAAAGTTTAATGTTTTAGCTGTTTTTACATTAATAATTCAATGGTATTGGGTATATTCATTACCAATATCCATTTCCAGTATGTTTTAGTTATTACTTTTATTTATTTGGGAAGCAGAAAGAAACAGAAAAAAAATATCTCCGACTCACTCCCCAGATGCCCATAGCAGTTAATGCTGAGCCAGGCTTGAGATGGGAACTGGGAACCCAAGACCCACATGGGTGGCAGGGACCCAACTCCTGAGCCATCACTTGCCTCCCAGGGTACACATTAGCAGGAAATTGGATTGTGAGCAAAGTTGGGACTAGAACCCAGGCATTCTGATACTGGGTGTGAGTGTCTTAACCGTTGTGCCTAACACCTGCCCTTAAAGACTGCAATTCTGCATCCATTAAACATCACATCCACATTCCTCATTCCGCTTTGTGTCTTTCTTTGACCACAGTAGATGCCTCATATAAATGAAAGCATGCTAGTAGTTACTATTTTGTGACCAATGTATATCCTTTAGCATAACATCTCCAGGTCCTTTTGGTTTGCGGTGTGTGCCAGAATTTCATTCCTTTTTAAGGCTGAATAAAGTCCACTGTATAGGTGTACCACATCATGCTTATCCTTCAGTGGACACTTGATTTGTTTCCCCCTTTTGGCTGCTGTAATATTACCATGAACATCCTGCTGTGAATGTGGCTGTATAGATGTCTCTTTGAGACCCAGCTTTCCCTCCTTTAGTGTATATATCCAGAGGTGAAAATGATAGATCCTCTGATAATTCTTTGAGTATTTTTCATCTTTTGGGGAAACTGCCATACTGTTCTTCACAATGGCTACACTATTTGCATTCCCACCAACAGTGCGCTTCCAATCTTTTCCCTGCCAAGGACAACACTTGTTATCCCTTTTCTTTAATAGCCATCCCATGGATATGAAGTTATATCCCATTATAGTTTTAATGTTTCTCTACTGAGTAATAATAATTTTTTAAAAGATTTTTTTGTTTTTATTGGAAAGTCAGATATACAGAGATGAGGAGAGACAGAAAAGATCCTCCATCCGCTGATTCACTTCCCAAGAGGCCACAGTGGCCTGGGGTGAGCAGATCCAAAGCTGGGAGCCAGGAGCTTCTTCCAGGTCTCCCACATGGGTGCAGGGTCCCAAGGTTTTGGGCTGCTGTTGACTGCTTTCCCAGGCCACAAGCAGGGAGCTGGATGGAAAGTGGAGCAGATGGGACGTGAACTGGCGCCCAGTTGGGATCCCAGCGCATGCAAAGCAAGTAAGTTAGCCACTTGGGTACTGCCCTGGGCCCATTCTGGTTAATAATTTTTGAAAGATTTGTCCAATTTTTTTGGAAAGGCAGATCTACAGACAGAAGGAGAGAGAAAGATCTGTCTGCTGGTTCACTCTCCAAATGGATGTAGTGGTTAGAACTGAGCCAATCGAAGGCCAGGAGCCAGGAGCATCTTCCAGGTCTCTCACATGGGTGCAAGGTCCCAGGTTTTGGGCCATCATCCTCGGTTTTCCCAGACTACAGGCAGGGAATTGGATGGAAGTGAAGCAACTCAGGCATGAACCAGCACCCATATGGGATGCTAGTGCTTTGAGGTAGAGGATTAGCCTATTGAGCCACCGCACTAGCCCCACTGCTTAATAATTTTGAACATCTTGTGTTTGTTGGACAATGATATAGCTTCTTTAGAGAAATGTCTGTTCAAGCCTGTGCTGCCGTGGCTAAGCTTATGGGTGCCAGTTTGAGTTCTGGATGCAGCATTTCCAATCCAACTCTCTGCTAATGACTTGGAACAGCAGTGAGGATGGCTCAAGTCTTTGGGCCCCTGCACCACGTCATAAATCCAGAAGGTGCTCCTGGCTTTGGATTGGGTTATCTGTGGCCATTGCAGCTGTTTGCGGAGTGAGTCAGTGCGTGGAAAATGTCTCTCCCTCGGTCCCTTTCTCCTTCTTTCCTTTTCTCTGTAACTCTGCCTTTCAAAAAAAAGTTTGTTCAGATTCGATGTCTGTTAATGTTTTAAAAGATTGATTTATTGAAAGAGTTATGGAGGAGGAGGGGCATATCTTTCTATCCGTTGGTTAATTCAGTGATCTCAATGACCAGGGCTGGGCCATGCCGCAGCCAGGAGCCAGCAACTTAACTTGCTGAGCCACAGGGCAGGACCCTCGTTTTTGTGTTTTTTGTTGTCTTTAGATAATACAGTTTGTGTGTGTACATTTATAGTCTACAAGATCCTTGATATCATTTATTAGACACAAATTATTTTTCATGGATTTCTTTGAGTGTGTATTATGTGTTTTTATCATTTATTAATAGAAGAGTGTTACTCATTTTTGATTTTTACAGACCCTTCAGGACAATATTGAATAGAAGTGACAAACATGCACATTCTAGATTTGTTCCTGATATTGGGGGAATGAAATTCGTCATTCACTGTTATATGTGACATTACCTGGTGTTTTTTTGGCTTGCTTATTTATTTGTTTTTGTGGATTGTCTCTGTGAGATTGAGAAATTTCCCTTTTGTTCCTGAATTATTGTGTATTTTTACCAGAGAGTTTGTCAAATGCTTTTCCTTTATTGGTATTTTAGTATGATCAAGCCTTTTCCAGTCTATTAATTTTATGGTTTGGTTTTTGGATTTTAAACTCAGTAGGGTTCTTGCTATAAAGCCCAGTTGGTCATAGTATATAATTCCTTTTATGTTTTTCTGGGTTTATAGTGTACAGTCTGTTTTTATATACCACTGGATTCAGTTGTCTAATACTTGGTTGATGATTTTGCATATCCATATTCATAAAACATGTTAGTTCGAAGTTTTGCTTTGATAACATAATCTGGTTTTGTTATGTAGGTTATACAAGGCCTCACAGAATTAATTGAGAAGTTTTTTTCTTCTGTTTTTGGAATAATTTGTGCAATATTATTATTTCTTTAACTATTTGGTTCAATACGTTAGTGAAGACATCTGCACCTAATGTTTTCTCTGTGTGAATTTTTTAAATTATTCATTCTCTTGTTGCATATCTTCAGATTTTGTATGTCTTATTCGCACTGGAGTAGTTCATACATTTCTTGGAATTTACCCATCTCATCTAGGCCATGTAATTTATCGGTGTATAGTTGATCATTGCATTGCCTTGTCATTCATCCCATTTCTTGAAGATTAAAGTTTCTTGTTTCCTTTCTGGCTTTAATTATTTCTTGGTTGTTGTGGCTAATGGTTTTCTTTCCATCTAATGCCTTTCCATTTAGTTTGATTTTTAAAAATCTGTTTTGTTATTAAAGTGGAAAAATCATTGGCTTAATGTCTTTCTTTTTAAAAAGATTTTTATTTATTTGTATTGTAAAGGCAGATTTACAGAAAGACAGAGGGTAAGATCTTCCATTCAAAGATTCACTCTTCAGGTGGCCACAGTGGCTGGAGCTGAGCTGATCTGGAGCTTCTCCCGGGTCTCTCACACAGGAGCAGGGTCCCAACGCTTAGGGCCATCCTCCTGCTTTCCCAGACCACGAGCAGGGAGCTGTTGAAAAGTAGAGCAGCTGGGATGTGAACCAGCGCCCACATGGGATTCTGGTACTTGCAAGGCCCGGATTTATCCTCTAGACTATTGCGTCAGACCCAATGCCTTTTTTCTAATGAGGTTCTTTGTGAGCTCTGTTGAACTGCATGTCATCTGTATTAAATGTTGTAGTTTTGCTTTCATTTATCTGTTTCACAGTGTTTTCTAATTTCCTTGATATTTTTCTAATTTTATTCCACTGTGGTCAGATAACATACTTCTCATGGCTTTAATCTTTTACAGTGTATTGTTGCTTGTTTTGTGGCCTCATAGTTCTCTGCTTTGGGGAAGGCAGCATGTTTTATTTTTGGATACAATGTGTTAGGCCTAGTTTGTTTATAACCTTATTCCTGACACCTGATTCCTTTTCCGTTTTTTTTTATTTATTCTGTCTCTAACTACTGTTGAATTCTCTTTATCCATCCAGTTTTGTCACTTCTTGATCTTAATTGGTGTATTTTGGAATGTTGTATTTGCATATATTTATGCTTTTTGTCTTGCTAATATTTGGGCGCATTTTTGTTACAAGGCATCCTTTCCTAGTGACATATTTGCTACAAAATCGAATTTGTCTGATGTTAATTCACTACTCTATTGTTAATGTCTTTTGTAATACAGATTTATACATTTCCATTCAGTATTGTCTTTTTGAGCCTGAAATGTGTCTATAAGAAAGCATATAATTAGAGCAGATCATTTAAAAAATCATTCTGCTACTTTCAGTCTTTTTTTCCAAGTTTTTTGTTTGTTTGTTTTTAATTTGAAAGGCAAGAGTTACTCAGACCTCTTCCATCTGTTGGTTCACTCCCCAAAGAGCCTCAAGGGCCAGGGTTTGTTCAGGCCAGACCTGGAAGCTTGGAACTCCGTCTGTGAGCTGCATGAGTAACAGGGGCCCAGGTATTCAAGGTATGATCTCCTGCTTTCCCAGGCACTAGCAGGGAGCTGGTTTGTGAGTGAAACAGCCACAGGTGGAACTGGTGCTCATAAGTGATGTGCTGGAAAGGCAAGGTAGCTGAAGGTGCCGTGCCGCAACACTGCCCTTCAGTCTCTGCCTTTTGATTTTGGGTGTCTTGTCTATTTAATGTTTTGTTAATTGGTTTCTACATATTTTGTCTCTTCTCTATTTTTGTTTTTTGTTTTTATGCAGCTATTTTTTACTGTCTCATTTTAATTTTGTCTCTTTACTACATATTCTTAGAGTTCATTTCTTGGTGAATACCCTTGGAGAAGGACATTGCTTATAAGCATATAGCTAGTGATAATTGCTACTTTATATTGATAGACTATAAAGATTTTGCTGTATATAAATTACCTTCTTTTGTACCATTGTCATACCATTATTGTAAACCTGTCAGTTGTACAGTTTTATAAGTATAGCTTTTTGCAATTGTATGTTAAAGCAAATGGGAAAAAGGTCACAAGCACTAAGTATATTTAATTTGTTTATATGGTAGCTGTCTAATCACGTTTACAGGTGCTCTGTATTCTTTTGGATTTGAGTTGCTGTCGTGTCCTTTAATTTTAGCTTTTGATATTTGTTTCTAGGGCAGATCTTGCTGTGTGTTTAACTCCTCTAGTTTTTGTTTATATGTGAAATTTTTATAATTATTGCTTATTTTTTTTTAAAAGTTCATTCATTTTGAAAGTGTTACAGAGAAAGAGAGATCCTGCATCCACTGGCTCACTCTTCAGATGCCTGCAACAACCAGCCCTTGACCAGGTTGTAGCCAGGAGCTGACAGCTGCATCCCAGTCTCCCATCTGGGCCATCTTCCACTGCTTTTCATAGGCCTTTAACGGGGAGCTGACTTAAAAGTGGAACAGAAAAGCACAGACTGATGGCATTGTTGGAATGCCCACCAGGCTGCAGTACTGGCCCCTGAGTTCAAGTTTTAGAATACTTAACAGGGCTATTTAAACGATCGATTTTATATTGATTGAGTTCTGATAGGTTTTGCCTTTTGTAGGATTGTTTCATTTAATTTGGCAGATTTGATGTTTGCAAGGTCTGAGTGGTATCATCTATTCATTCCTAATAGTAATAATTTGCATTTTCTTTGAACGTCTTGCTAGAGATTTATCATATTTATTAATCATTTTGTTCATCCCCCACTTTTCTGTGTTTTTTTTTTTCTTATTTTCATTGAGTTCTGTCTATCATTTCCTTCCTTTTCTGTGTTGTATGTTTATCTGGCTCTGTTCTATCTAAGTTCTTTAGGAGAGAAATTATGTTGATTTGTTTGAGACATTTCCTATTTTCCATCACATGCATGCAGTGATGGAAATGTCCCTATCCTTACCTGTTTAGCTGTGCCCCATCAATTCTGTTATATTGTATTTTCATCTTAATTTAATTCAGTTGTATATTTTTATTTCCCTTGAGCTTTTCCTTCCTGCTGTGGATTATGTAGAAGCCAGGTGTCTAGTTTCCATGTGTTGGAGGGCTTCATGGTATCTTTCTGTTCTTAGAGAACACACTTTGCATGATTTGAATTTTTTAAATGTGTTTAGATTTGATTTTTAATTATAGAGTATGGTCCTCCTTGGCAAATATTTGGTCGAAATTTGAAAATAATGTGCATTCTGTTATCAGTACAATGTTTTCCTAATATTAATTAGGTCTTATTGGCTGATGTTATGATTTAATTCATAATCACTCTATTATTTTTCAAATCAATTAATGAGAAATGTACTGTTTCATAACTGTGGGTTTATCTTTTAATTTCCTTTTTGTGCTCTCACATAATTTACATCTGTGTTGGCACATTCACATTTAGGATTGCTCTGTGTATCCTTGATGGATTGGCTCTTGTATCATTATGTGGTATCTCTCCCCTGTTCCTGCTAATTTTCTTTGCTTTGAAGCCTGCTTAATCTGATCTTACTGTAATCACTCCTTTTTCTGTTGAATGTTGTTTCCATGATAAATATTTTGCATCGCTATATTTTTCAACTGTCTATATTGTTACATGAATATACTTAAAAAATTCATTGAAATTGAAAGATAAGATTACTTTGGTGCAAATTTCTTTGAAATTCATGTATGATTTTTCTGTAATACGTATCTTCCATGAACATTATGAAGAGCTTTTGTATGAATTGAAAAGCAGTTTTGCACCCAAGTAAACATGTATGTGTATGCTAAGATATGTGTAGATATGCAAATATATGTGTATATGTGTAAATATATATCCTGGTTTTTGTGTGTGTTTATTTGAAGGGCAGAGAGAAAGAAACAAAGAAAGAGAGCTTCTGGTCATTGCCTTCTTGCTCAGATTGGGCCAGGCTGATGCCAGGGTCCCAGAACTTAATCCATGTCTTCCACATAGGTTACAGGGACCCATATGCCTAAGCCATCATCTGCTGTGGCACCAGCAGGAAGTTGGATCAGAAGTAGAACTGGGACTCAAAAGCAGGCCCTTTAATATGGGGCACCGATATCCCAGGTTCTATTGCCTTAACCTCTGCATCAGATGCCTGCCTCTAAACTTTTTATTCCAGTTTTTCATGGAATTATTGAAGCACCTCACATTTTAGGAGACTGTAAATTATTTTCCTACTCTGCCATTGCTGTCTTTTATTTAAATTGTTTATCTTACTTGGCTAGCCCCCTCCTTATTAAAAACTGTTTTAATATTCCTGTAACATTGACTTTTACTTTCAGCTTGGAATCTGTTGAAATGAGAGCGGCTTCAGACCCTGAACATCACTGGTTGACATGCTGTTTCTTGTATTCTTTACTATGTTTTACTCATTGATTATTCTTACTGCTCACTTACGTTTGGCAGTCTTCAAGAATTGTGACTGTTTCTATTTGAGTTTGTTTCTTTTATCAAGTTGTCCATAAATACAAGCTTGTGGGAGTTAAGCTTTTAATTCTTTGATTCTAATAGCTTCTTTGAATTCTTGAATTCTGATGGCTTTGGGTTTTGTTTCTTAATTTTTTCTGCCACCTGAGTGTTGATTTTCTGTATATATAACTTCCACTTTTTATCCACAGCTTTAAAGCTACAACTTATTGTCACTTAATATCAGATATTGATAGCAGTGCCATGTTTGTTCTTCAGTAGGCAGTCTATTTTTAATTTCTTAGGTTAAAAATTCAGAAGTAAAGATTGGTTAGTTATAGGTTTTATTTTCTTAAGAATAAGAATACTATTTGGAGTTTGAAGATAATTTAAATTGTATTAAAAACAGAAAGAATCCTGTATTTCTTGAAATACATAAGTTAAAAAAAAAGTGAGTAGGGCCCACCAAAGTTAAACACTTTTAATATCTTTTGCTATTCCATGATAATTTGCAATACTTTTATCAATGGGTAGTATTCCACTTCCTGAGACAGCATACTTCTGTCTCCTTTTTGACTGCTTTTCAATTTGTATTTTTTTGAATTGGAGCATGAATTCCTAAAAAAACCAGTGTGTTAATTCTTCTCAGTACAACAGCTCAAACGATCGCTTTTCTTCAAAACAGTTTGTAATTTTAGCTTCAATGGCTGTCATATCTGCCACATACATACTTATGATTTTTACCCTGATGTTTTGAAATTTAAAACTATTTTCTACCTGTTTTAATTAAAAAATGTGTAAATAACTTTGTCTTTTACATTATGTCGTACCCTGCACTGCCCTTTTAGTTAGCAGCTTTTTCTTCTAACTTAGATCTAGTGTGGACAGTAATGACCTCACGTTTCCGGTTGCCTGCTGGCAGAACCTACAATGTACGCGCATCGGAGTTGGCCCGAGACAGACAGCACACGGAGGTGGTTTGCAACGTCCTTCTTCTGGATAACACTGTACAAGCTTTCAAAGTTAATGTAAGTATTTTGTGCCTTTAGAAAAAGATGATCTGTCTTCTAAATTTAAGAAAAAGAGGTATACATTTATGTGAGTATAGATAGAATTTGAGCACTAGGACTTTAAGTTGTAGTACAGTTTGAACAATCCTCTTTAGTTAAGAGAACCTTTGATGTGGGTTTGTTTTTTAGGTGCCTGTTCTCCTTCACTATGAATCTTTTTCATGAGTTGCACATTTGATAGCATTGGCAAATGAGCGGTGCACTGTGATTAGTAAGGCAGATTGACAGTGTGTGGGTGGTTTTTATAAATATGCTGGAAGGCATTTAAAAAGAATGCATTAAATAATTTATGCATTTCCACTATAGTCTTCCTTGTGCTGTCTGTGGATAAGACTTTTGTCATACAAAGGTAGATGACAGCCCCGATCTTTTCTCAGTAATATATCAAGTGTGTATTCAATAAATGTTTGTTCATCTTATTTGTGACACTAGCTTCCGAGGAAGTTGGCAGCGTCCTAAGAATTGCCTGAATTATCATAGTGCCATTATGATACCCCATAAATTTAGCATCATGAAAATAATAGTATCTAATAAGTAGAGCCTGTTTAAACTGGAATTCCACATTCCTTATTTTCAAATCTCTGTGTTGGTATCTCTTCCCTGTTTTATTATATTTTGAAACCTTTAGATAATGCATTCTGTTTATGCCAGTTTCTTAAGCTTAAAATTTTTCTGTGTATTGTATAGTAGGATTACTGATTTATCTTTTTTATGCCAGAATCCATGGCATTTTATGTTGGAGAAAGGGACTACAGAGTATTGAAAATTGCACCAAAGAAAGTATCTTTGAGTTTATCTAACTTTCCAACAAGTTCATTGTCAAACTTAATTTCTTTTGTATCTTAGAGTTGGAGTATGGGTTGCCAAGGCAAAATAGCATGAAATGAAAAGAAATGTGCTTCATAAAAATTTCTGTTTAAAATGCACTCTCATGTGTTAAACATTGACATAAGAAAATACTCCTTTTTTCTGTTGCTGACACATTAGAATCTGGGTTTAGGAATAGGTAAACTTAATTCTCTGCTTAATTAATATTAATATTTGCTATTCATTTAAACTTAGAATTCTGCACGTTTTAAAATATTACAAAAAGATTTTCTGTTTTCCTATCCAGCATAATTTGTTAGGCATCTAAGTTGATAATAATAATTTGTATTTTTCAATTTAGTAATCTGTTATTAATTACTTTTTGAACAGATGTGAACATGTAATATTTTTACATGTTTATATGTTTTTAGTGAATCTAAGGGAACTTAAAACATCATGAAAAATGGGATTTTCCCAGAGGCTTTTTGAAGTACCCTTATATATTTACCTGCCAGTTTCAATAAACCCAGGTGTATTATAATATGATAAGCATTCTGGTACTGGAAAAATTCTTTGCCATTATCTCAAGTAATCCAAAAACTTACTTTGGAGTAATAGTTTATGAGAATGATTCCTCTAAGTATTTGGACCCAAGTCGTTCAAACTATGTTTTTGTGCAGATTGTGTATTTAATTTGTCTGATTGGCTGCTCATTAACACATTTTATAAGCTATGTGGCATGTATTGGCAACCAGTAACCTAGTTCCATATTTATAAGCTCTGATAATTGTTTTTGGTGTCTATTAAGTCTCAGAAATCTTGGTGTGGGCAGCTGCTAGGTTCATCAGCATGTTTGTTTTCACTGGAAAGGAAGGAAGAACTACTCACTCTTCACTGAAGATTACCTAGCAGGGACTTGCCAGTTTAACTTAGAGTCTTAGCTTTTCCTGATCTTAAGGATTTTTTGCGTCATAGGTGAAATATTCATTGTTGACAAAGATTGCTTTCTTCCATGTGGAAGTCATCCTGTCAAAGCCATATCTGAATCTCTTCCTTAGGGAAGTGGATAAAATAACGAAGTTCAGACATATGTAACCTGGTTATACTTGCTTTTTCTCTACCGTGTGCGTAGAAATGAGATAAATGTTTTAGTGTTGCTCTAGTTTCAAGTCCTGTTTTTTGGTTGGTTGGTTTGGTTTTTTTTTTTTTTTTTTTGGAAGACATTTTTTATTTGAAAGATTTACAGAGATAAAGATTTCCACTATCTGGTTTACTCCCCAAATGGCCACAGCAGCCAGAGCTGAGCTGATCTGGAGCCAGGAACTTCTTCCAGGTCTCCCACACAGGTGCAGGGTCCTAAGGCTTTGGGCTATCCTCTATTCTCAGTCCATAAGCAGGAGCTGGATGAAAAGTGGAGCAGCTGAACCAGTGCCCACTTGCATGTGGAGGATAGCCAATTGAGTCATTGCACCAGCCCCTCAAGTCCTATTTTCATGGTGGCTTTGACACAGTAATTTGTTTACTATAGCCAATCTGTGGAATGTGTTATCCTCTTTCCGTAAATTCATTGTCAATTCACTGAAGCATGTTTCTAGTAAACACTTAAAAATGCATGCTCTGTTTTATTTGGATTGATTTCTATAACTAGCGAAGGTTTTTTCCTCCTTAGTTTTTGGTCTTAACTTTTATTTTAGAGGACTCATTTTCAGAAATTTTTGGGGGGAAGTATTATTTAAGTAGGATTTATTAAATATTATTTCTAACCCAGCTTAGGTTTAATTGGTTAATTCCTTTTCAAGTATCATTTATACTTACCACTCAGATTTTATCTTTTTGTTAACGTTTGGTGGTTTGTTTGTACTTGCTATTTAAAAAAACTAAATAATTCTTTAAGTCATACAACAATTAGCAGGTCCTCACCTGCTACTCCTTAGAAATAATCATGTATTATTTGTTATTATATGTTACCATAGTTCTGAGAAATAGTGCATATGTTGTTTTTGGTTCTGTCTTTGTTTGGTGGTTACGCTTATTACATATTCACTTTGGAGGATGAGACTTTAAGTCTCTGGTAACTCACTTTCTCCATATACAAATGCTTCCTCTTGTCATCTTCCTCGTAAACATAGAAGCTGTCTCATAATATTTGGTTAGTTCAGGGTTTGTTTTTCCAAGAGAAGATTCCTGCCGTCATCCGTGCTGCTAGTGTAACGTGTCCCTGCTACTACTGTTAGAGCTGATGGAGAAGAACCGACTGCAGAGCTCTCCCCTTGGCAGCGTGTAGACTTTCTGCTGACTGCAGGCTCTGCCTGTCTTCAGCACTGTACAGATGAGTCATTGTACCTGGTGGCCCTGAGGCCAGAGTCTTTCTGGTTCATTTTCTTCAGAGAGTAAGTTTACTTTTGGATTCCCAGGAGGGAGGGGAAAGGGAGAATGTTCATGTAGGAAGGTGTTCCTTCAATAGACTTGACGACAGCCTTTTTCACACTCCCATTCAGATTTGGTTTTTCAAAGTTCTTTTATACCTCAAT
Source organism: Ochotona princeps (assembly GCF_030435755.1). Lineage (NCBI taxonomy): Eukaryota > Metazoa > Chordata > Mammalia > Lagomorpha > Ochotonidae > Ochotona > Ochotona princeps. The sequence continues at coordinate 12,081,095 of NC_080836.1, read as the reverse complement.
TTTCTGGACCTTGTGGGGTTCCAGAACTTGCTCCTGGGTCTTTCTCACAGTAACTTTTTAAACTTTTTGTCATTATTGTTTTTTAGCTTTCTTCTGACTGTTAGTTGGTGACTATTTAAGTTGCTTTTCCTAGAAGTTTTTTAGTGTAACTCTTTTATTGCTTCTTTTACTGTTGATTTCTGTGTACCTTAAGCAAACATTTTGTTCAGTATGTTTAACCTTGAAAACTATAATTGATTTTTGAAAGTGACACATGCACAGTATACATTCAGGACCAATATAGACAGGTGTTCTACCCACTGGTGTACTCACACCTTTCCACCTTTTCTGTGTTTTAGATTAATTTGTTAAGGTAATAATACCTACCTTTCTTGGAATGTTTAGCATTAAATTAGGTTATTGGCAAAGTGCCTGTTAATGTCTGGCTCATATTTATACATTTAGAAAGGTTGAGTTTCTGGAGTGTTATGACAGAACCCTGTGCCCCCATCCCACATTGGAGCCCCAGCTCTTCATTGCTTTGTCTCAGGCTTCCTACTGATGTACCTGAGAGGCAGTAGATGGTGGTCCAGGAACTTGGATTCTTCCCATCCCTGTGGGAATCCTGGCTTTGGCCTGGTCTAACCATAGCTTTTGTGGGCATTTGGAGAGTGAACCAGCAAATGGACAATTTCTGTCTCTGTCTCTCTCTCCCACCCAATCTCTGTCCCTCAGCGTTTCAAATAGATAAAAAATATTTTTTTTTTTTTAAAAGAAATTTACCTGTATGTAACTACTGTGCTTGTGTTGCTAGTACTAACTTTTGGTTTTAGGCATCATTATTACTTTCCAATTAACACAGATGAGATTTAGTTGTCTCTTATTCCTGACCCCTACTCCTCATCCAAGCACCATTATTGATTTATAGAATGTGTTTAATGAGTATTCTGTGTACATTATTATGTCTTTGTTAATGTTAATCATGGTTGAGATGCATTGCCCAACTGTGATTTTTTTCTTTTGTGCAAAACTTTACTTTTCATAGAAGTGGTAATTTTCTTTCCTTTCTCTTTTTGCATAGTTTTTTTTTTTTAAGATTTATTTGCTTTTTTATTACAAAGTCAGATATACAGAGAGGAGGAGAGACAGAGAGGAAGATCTATCCTATGATTCACTTCCCAAGTGAGCGCAACGGCCAGAACTGTGCCCATCTGAAGCCGGGAACCAGGAACCTCCTCCGGGTCTCCCACATGGGTGCAGGGTCCCAGTGCTCCGGGCCGTCCTTGACTGCCTTCCCAGGCCACAAGCAGGGAGCTGGATGGGAAGTGGAGCTGCCAGGATTAGAACCGACGCCTATATGGGATTCTGGCACGTTCAAGGCGAGGACCTTAGCCACTAGGCCACACCGCTGGGCCCTGCATAGTTTTTTTTTTAACACACACATATATAATTGCTCCCCAAATTTTTTAATAATGGTTTAAATTGCCTCTTGGTATAATGTTCTCATCAAATAGTCTATCAAATTCTTCTTCTTGAAGAGATCGCTCAAGAATCTTCTGTAGTACTCCTTTTTTTTTTTTTTTGCTGTGTACATTTGATGCACAACTAGACTAACTCATTGCTATCATTCTGATCATTCCTTTTATTTCTCTCAGACATTAATGTGTTCTGTTTCCCATCTGTGTCAGTCAGTTTCTGCTGCTATGACAAAATTCCTTAGACTGAGTGATTTGTAAATGGCATAGGTTTATTGTTCACAGAGCTGGGAAGTCCTCATTCGAGATCCTGGTGAGGACCAATCCTTGGTTCCTGGATGTTATGCTGTTTCCTCATGTAGCAGAAGAGAGGGAAATATTAGTTCCCTTTTGTAATTTTAGCTTGCATTTTGTCCTAAGATTGTTTGTGTATATGTTTTCATGCACTTGAAAGACTGTGTGACAGTTCTCCTGGGACTATTTGGTAGCTTTTCCTTGAGGGTTGTTATAAAAGCCTGAGCTAGCCCACCCAGTTCTCTCTGGTTTCCTTTACTGTGATACAGCCTCTTCTTGTACACATGCCTCCGCTGGTGCCATCTTGTACCAGAACTGAGCCCACTCCGTGACAAACTCCTGAGCCTCCAAAGCTTTGAACTAAATAAACCTCTTTTCTTACACAACTGGCCCATACCCAAATTCTTTACTATAGAAATGCAAAGCTGACTGGTACATTGGGCAACTCATCTATGTACTCCTTCTTTTGTCTGTTTTGTTTTGTTTTGCTGATTCACTCCCCAGAGAGCTACCACAGCCAGCACTAGACCAGGCCAAAGCCAGGATCTTTTTTTTTTTTTTTTTTAACAATTTTTATTTTGAATTTTGAATTTTATGGTACAATTCCATAGAGTCTAGGATTCCTCCCCTCCAAAAAAAATTCCCACCCCTCGACTGATTTTCCCCATAATGTTATAATAGTATAGTCCTTCATAAGGAGTTGTAATCCCATTACTCTGTTATTTAAGTGTGATCCAACATTGCTGGTGCAATGTCAGACAATCCAGCATCCCATTGTCTAGATATGTCCAAGTTTCATTGGGAGTCCATCTTTGCTTTGGAAGTAGGCATGCATATTGCATTGTATCTTCACGTCCAGACATGGTAGCCTGTATTACTCTATCACTATACATTCCGTTAAATGAGAAGCCACGAAATAAGGTCAGCAGCAGATATGAAATTGAAACAATAACAACAACAAAAATTACAGCACCATGGGGTCAGAAAAGCACCCCACTGAATAACCAACACATGCGTGTTGAAAAGAAAACATAAAAGCCTAATTTGCATGATGGTTGCCTTCTATTAGAGAGAACATACTGTATTTGTTCTTTTAGGATTGACATTTCACTGAGCATAATGGTGTCTAGTTGGGACCATCATGTCATCTGCAAAAAGCTATAATTTTAGTTCCTCATTTCCAATTTGTATTCCTTTAACTTCTTTTTCTTGCCTAATAGTTCTGACAGGGACTTCCAGTACTACATTGAAGAGTAATGGTGACATTGGACATCCCTGTCTAGTTCCATATCTTAGTGGAAAGGCTTCCGGTCTTTCACCATTTAGAATCATGCTGGCATTGGGTTTTTCATAAATTGCTTTAATTGTGTTGTAGAATTGCTATCTTGCTTAGGGTTTTGAGCATGAAGTGGTGTTGGATTTTATCAAATTCCTTCTCTGCATCTATTGAGATGATCATATGGTTTTTGTTTTTCAATTTGTTGATGTGGTGTATCACATTTATTGATTTGTGGATGTTGAACCATCCCTGCATGCCTGGGACGAATCTCTCCTTGTCTGCCTGATGTGCTGTTGGATCCTGTTGGCTAGTATTTTGTTGAGGATCTTTGCATCTGTGTTCATCAAGGATATTGGTCTGTAGTTCTCTTTTTCTGTTGTATTTGTCTGGTTTTGGTATTAAGGTGATATTGGCTTCATAGAATTTGGAAGGATTGCCTCTGTTTCTGTTCTTTGGAAAAACTCGTGGGGGATTGGGGTAAGTTCTTAAAATGCTTGGTAGAATTCAGCAGTGAAGCCGTCTGGTCCAGGACTTTTCTTGGTTGGGAGGGCTTTAGTTGCCGATTCCATCTTAGTCCATCTTAGTCTGTTTAGATTGTTAATTGCCTCATGATTCAATTTTAGTGGATTGTATGTGTCCAAAGATCTGTCCATCTCTTCTAGGTCATCTGATTTGTTTGCTTATAATTGCTTGAAATAGTTCCCAATGATTCTCTGTATGTTTGAGGTATCTGTTGTTATATTTCTTTTCTTGTCTCTGATGCTATTGATGTGTATTTTCCCCCTCCTTTTTTTTTTTTTTTTTTGATTAGTTGGGCTAGTGGGGAGTCTGCTTTGTTGATTTTCTCAAAGAACCAGCTCTTTGATTCATTGAACTTTTGTGTAGGTCTTTTTGTCTCTATTTGGTTTTTTTCCTCCCTTGTTTTGATTATTTCTTTTTCCTAATAATCTTGGGATTGCTTTGCGATTGTTTTTCTAGTTCCTCTTACTGTAAGGTTAACTGATTTACTTGGTGCTTTTCTAGTTTCTTGATATAAGCATTGATTGAAATGAACTTTTCTCTTAACACTGCCTTGATTGTGTCCCGTAAGTTTTGATATGTGTGTTGATGCCTTCATTTGTTTCAAGCAATTTTTTAATTTCCCCTTTGATTTCCTCTCTGACTCATTGTTCATTTAGTAACATATTATTCAGTTTCCATATGTTTACAAGTCTTTTCTTGTTGTTTCAACTTCTTGGTCTCTAGCTTCACTCCATGATGTTATGTGAAGATGATATAACTTTGATTTTTTAAAGTTTGCCAAGACTTGTTTTGTGGCCTATAACATGGTCAATTCTGGAGAAGGCATGTACTAATGAAAAAAAATGTATTCTGTATCTGTAGGATGAAAGGTTTGGTAGATATCAACTAAGTCCATTTGCACTAAAGTTTGGGTAAGTTCTGTTCTTTCTTTGCTGAGTTTCTGTCTTTTCAGTCTGCCCATTGATGGTAATGGGGTATTAAAGTCCCCCACTATAATTGTATTAGAGTCTATTTCTCCCTTTAAATCCATTAATATTTGTTTTACGTAGCTAGATGCCTTGGCATTTGGCGCATACACATTTATTATGGTGATCTCTTCTTGCTCATGTATCCTTTGATCATTATGTGGTGACCTTCTTCATCCCTTAATGTTTTCACATTAAAGTTTATATCATCTGATAGAAGAATGACTACATTGCACATTTTTCCTTACTGTTTGCTTGTAATATCTTTTTCCATCCTTTTACTTTCAGTTTCTTCTGATCTTTGTTGGTGAGATGTGTCTCCTGTAAGCAGACCTCTGTTCTATGGCATTTGATTGTTGAGTTTAAGCCATTTACATTTAATGTTAATATGGATAAGTGGCAGTTTGGTCCTGTCGTTTTAGCAATGATTGCTCTTTGATTGAGTCTTCTGTTAGCCTTTTAGTGGGATGTTCTCCACATATGTCTTTGGTTTTGGTAGTTGCTATTCTTTTTCTCTTCCACAAGAACATCTTTGAATATCATTTGTAGGGCAGGTTTAGAAGAGGCGAATTCTTGGAGTATTTCTTTCACTGTGGAAGAATTTTGTTTTCAAAGGCAACGGAGAGCTTTACAGGGTATGTTATTCTGGGCTGAAAATTTTTCCCTTTTAGAATCTGGGATGTCACTTCATTCTCTTCTGGCCTATAGTGCTTCCTCTGAGAGGTCAGCTGTGAGTCTGATTGGAGTTCCTCTATAGGTCACTTGATTTTTGTCAGGTGCATATTTTTTATTTTTTCCTTATGTTCAACTGAAAACAAGTTGATTATTATGTGTCTTGGTGTGGTTCGCTTTTGATTAACTCTGTTGGGAGTTCTGTGACCCTCCTGTATGTTTTTTTCCAATTCTTTCTCCAGATTAGGGAAGTTTTTGTTTGTTATTTCATTGAATACACCTTTAATCCCAGCTTCTATTTCTGCAACTTCTGGAATTCCCATAACTCTTTTGTTGGGCCTTTTAATTGTTTTTTTAGTCTTTTTTTATACATTTTATTATCATTGTTATTATTTTATAGTACAGTTTCATGTTCCCTTATCCCCTCCCCAATCCCCCCCCCCAGTTCCTCTATATCATTACTAACATATAGTTGTTCATACTCAGTCATATGTCCATCATTGCGGGACTGGACAATGGCAGAGAGTCCAGAATCCTATGGTCAAGATATAGTAAACAGTTTCATTGTAAGTCCATCTTTGTCTGGAAGCAGAAATGCATACCACACTACATCCTCACATCTGAATGTTAGTCTCCATTTCACAGCTACTGTACATCCCCTTAAATGAAAAGTCTTGATTCAAAATCAACAATAGAAAGAAAAGAGGAAATTTACAATGCCATGAAGTTAAATGACATGTTACTAGATATGACAGTCTCCATTACACAACTACTGTACATCCCCTTAAATGAAAAGTCGTGATACAAAATCAACAAATAGAAATTTACAATGCCTGAAGTTAAATGACATGTTACTAGATATGACAGTCTCCTACACAGCTACTATATATCCCCTTAATTGAAGAGCCACAAAACAAAATCAACAACAGGAAGAAAAAAGAAATTAACAAACCGAAAAGTTAAATAACATGCTATTAAATGACTAATGTGTAGCTGAAGAAATGAAAATCAAGAACCTACTTGAAGAAAATGATGCTACTGTATAATATACGAGTCATTGAATGATTTAATCAGAAGGAAGTGTTTTGAAGAGATGAAACTAACAGAGAATAACAAAACCCATGTGATACAGTTTCCGCTAATCTTTGTTAAAGTGTGTCTCCTCCAGACAATAAAAAGATGAGTTTTGTTTTTTAATCCAGTGTACTACTCTATGATGTTTGATTAAGCGTAAGCCATTTACATTCAGAGTTTAATATACATGAGTGTTACGTTGGTCCTGTCATTTTAGGAATGGGTTGTTCATTGGTTTAGGCTTCTGTTGTCATTTTACTGGGATGTTCTTCCCGTTTGCCTTTGGTTTTGGTAAGTGCTATTCCTCTTCTCTGTCAAGAGAACATCTTGAAGTATCATTTGTAGGGCAGGTTTGGAAGAGGCAAATTCTTTTAGCTTTTCTTTATGTGGAAGAATTTTATTTCATTTTCAAAGATGAAAGAAAGCTTTGCTGGATATGTTATCCTGGGCCAAAAATTTTTTTCTTTTAGAATCTGGAATATGTCACTCCATTCTCTTCTGGCCTGTAGAGTTTCCTGTGAGAGATCTCCTGTGAGCTTAATTGGCTTTCCTTTATATGTCAATTGATTTTTTTCACGTGCACATTTAAGGATCTTTTCCTTATGCTCAGTTGAAGAGAGCTTGATGATCATATGTCTTGGTGAAGACTGCTTTTGGTCAAGCCTGTTGGGAGTTCTGTGCCCCTCTTGGAACTTGTTTCCCAATTCTTCCTCTAGATTAGGGAAATTTTCCTTTATTATTTCACTAAATACATTTGTAAACTCAGCTTCTCTTTCTGCACCTTCTGGGATTCCCATAACTCTTAGATTTGGCGTCTTAATAGTGTCTTTCAATTCTTGAATACTTTTTTTGGCCTGATCCAGCTCTGCTTCCAGCTTTTTGTTTGCTTCCTTGTGGTGACAGGAAATACCTTCCAATCCTGAGATTCTTTCTTCTGCTTGCTTCATTCTATTTTGGAGACTCTCCACTGTACTCTTAATTTGCTCTACTGTATTCTTAATTCCTGATATATCAGCCTTGATTTGCTTTATTGCTTCCTTAAATTGTTTGAACTCTTGCATGAGCTTCTCATTGTTGATCAGAATCTTTAAAATGAGTCTTATGGATTCTATGTCCCCCATTTTCTCGATGTCTTCCTCAGTTAACTCTGAGATTGGCATAGGGTTTTGCTCCCTTGCAGGAGAGTTTTCAGTAATATTCAGTGTGCCTTTGTCTCTTCTTTTGCTCTTGATCATTGTACTTCTGGTTAGCAGAGTCTTCTCCTTGGGGCAGGTTTTTAAGCTGTGTCACCCACAGGTCTACAATGCGATTTTAGTTATTGCGGTTGGTAAACAACTTTTCTTGCAGCCACTTGTGCCACAACCTCCAACGAGTTCCAGGTCTGGGTTCTTATGTCAGATTTCCACCGTGGTCTCCACAGCCCCAGCTCTTGGCTCACCACTCTCCACCTCCTGTGATACTGTGGTGAGGCTGCACCGGTGTCTCTGCAACCTTTCTCCCTCTTCTGGTTGGAGCAGGTCCCAATATTGGAGAGACACCAGGTGTCCTGTACAATTAGGTTGTTGGTGGCGCTGATCTTGCTGGAACCTGTTGGATGTTAGGTCTGGGTGCCACACGGGCCTGTTTTGACCTGTACAATGCCACAGTCGGTATTATTTTCCTGCGGGACCAGTACAATCCATGGAACTCATTGAGTTCTCACAAGCTCAGCACATAGCAGTTCATTATTGTCCTCTGCAGTCCTAAAGCTTTTGCCACAGTGTACAAAATGGCGCCTGACGCACCACTACTAGAATTCTTGATCTGCTGGCCGTGAGATCTGAGGGCTACCCAGACCTGTCTTGGGTGGAACCTGTAGAATGCCACGTCATTGCAGTTCACCCAGACAGAAATGAGCTCACTCCCAGCTCAGCGCATGCTCCGTCCTCTTTCTCGCCCTTTCCTTCTTACGCAAAATGGCGCCCAATTCGGCTCTAGGGGGCTGACTGGGCTGTGAAATCCACCCTGTTTTCGCACTGCCCGTCTGAGATCTGCTGCTCTGTCTCTGCTCCTGGTCAAATCAAACGGACCAGCTAGACGGACAGTTCTTTGTCTGGCTTCACCACCCGAGCTCCCAGTGAAAGTCCCTTCCCACCTGGTTGCTGGTGGAGTTCAGATGGCTGCTGTGGAGTTCAGATCGCCGTGCTGGAATATCAGTCTCTGCAACACCACACTGCTGTGCCCGCTGCTTTCCTGTGTCTGTCAGTCTCCAGGTACCCCTCTGCTGTTGTTCTGTCCTTTCCTATTTCCTGAAATATGTCCTCTCTGCTTCATCCTGATTAAATGTTTTTCCGTCTGTATAAACGTGTCCTTACCCTATTCCGCCATCTTGATCTTGGCCTTTTAATTGTATTTTTTAATTTTTGGATACTTTTTTAACTTAGCCTAGCTCTGCTTCCAGCTTTTGTTTGTTTCCCCCTGATGACACGAAATATCTTCCAGTTCTGAGATTTTTTTTCTTCTGCTTCATTCACTCTATTTTTGAGACTCTCTACTGTACTTTTAGTTTGCTCATTTTATTCTTAAATTCTGACATATCAGCTTTCATTTGATTTATTTTATGTGTAACATATGCCTTAAATTCCTTGAACTCCTGTATTATGTGCTTCTCATTGTTGGTCAGAAACTTTATGATGACTTTTATGAATTTTGTGTCCCCCATTTTCTCAATGTCTTCCTCAGTTAACTCTGAGGGTGGTAGAAATTTTTCTTCCTTTGCTGAATAGTCTTTGGTAACATTCATATTGCCTCTGTTTCTTCTTTTACCTTTTGTCATTGCAATTCTGGTTGGCAGATTCTTCTCCTTAGTGCAGATTTCTAAGATGTGTCGCCTGTAGGTCTACAAGTCCATTTTTATGTTTAATCAGTGTCCCAAATTAGGAAGACACCAGCTGTCCTAAATAACTGATTTGCGTTTATCTTGTTGACATGTGCTGGCTGTTAGGTTTGAGTGCCACTTGGAATTACTTTGGTTGGCTTCTGTTGAGGAGCCTGTGTGGTTTTCTGAGCTGGAAGTGATTTTGTTCCCAGCTTATCTCTTACGCAGCTCAGCTGTCCTCCTTTCAATCTAACAGTGCCTTGTCCCGTAAAAATGGCAGCTGAACTGTACTGATTTAGCACATGCACTGTTTACTGCTGTTTCTCCTGATCTCTGAGCCCCTGCCCCTCTATGCAAGATGGCACTCAGTGGGGCACCAACATAGATCCGGGGTTGTTGGCTGTCACATCTAGGGATTGCACAGACCCTGCAGGTGCTGATTTCCCTGTGGGCTCAGCTCAGTGCAATCAGCCCAAAAAAAAAAAAAAAAAAAAAAGCCCACTCCAGGCCGCTTGTAATCTGCACTCTCTATCCCACTATACTAGATGGTTCCAGGAAGGGCACTGCTGGAGCATCGGAGCTGCTGGCTTTCATATCCAGGGACAACACAGACCCTGCAGTATGCAAAGCTGACACTGACTGCCCTCCCCATGGGATCAGTTCTGAGCAGTCAGTCAGAAACGACCCCACTCTGGGCTGTCCCCTCAACTCCACACTTACTGGCCCACCACACAAGACAGTGCCCAGTCTCCAAGCTGTGAGTCCTGCCCTGCCACTGGTCTGCCTCCTGAAGTTCACAGCTTTTCCTCTGCTCGTTGCTGGGCCAAATTATTCAGTTGGATTGGCAAGTTTCAGACTGCATTCGCCTCTTGAGATCTCCATGTGAACCCAGGCTCCCTCCTGGCTGCCGCAAGAGCTCAGCTGCACACGGCTCTGAATCCCTGGCTGTTGCTGGTGTCCAGATCGCTGCTTGCTGGCAGCTGGTGGGTCACTGCCACACTACTCTGCCGCTTCCCTGTGTCTTGGCGGTCTCCAGGTAACCCCCTGCCAGCTGCTTGACCCCTATCTTTTCCTGTAATCTGCTCCTTGTGCTTCACCCTGTTTAATGATTCTCTTTCATCCCAAATGTGTCTGCACCTTATGATGCCATCTTGCCTCTCCACGTCTGTGTACTCTTGAATATTATGCATTGGGATGGAGAGTGTTAGAGATATTAGGTAATTTAATCATTATTGTTTTTACATCCTTAAAGATTTCCTCTTTGTTCTGTTTCCATCAATTATTGAGAGAAGTCTTCAAGTGTAATAGTGTGTTTGGGGGAGGAAAGGGGATGGAGGAGATGATTAGATAACAGGTAAAAAAAAAAAACATAATGAGATGAAAATGGTTAAATTCTAGTGTTTCACACCATAGTGGAGCAACTGTAGTTCATAGTGATGTATTCCATACCACATGAAGAACTAGAAGAGAGGTGCTGGTAGGCTCCAAACATATAGGAAAAAATAAGGATGCTAATTACCTGATTTGACCAGTGATTATAAATGTACAAGGATTAAATGTTCATCAATATTTTAAAATGTTGTGCATTTGTCTATTTTGTCTGTCATTTTTATATCCTGTGTTTTGGAGATTTATTAGATACCTATACTGTTGTTTCTTTTTGGTGATTTGATTCATCATTATGTAAAGAGTTTAATGCAAACTTCACAAAAATTAGAAGAGGTTTATATGTTTTAAAGGCAGAGTTACAAAGTGAGAGTGGGAGACAGAGAAATCCTCCATCTGTTGGTTCACTCCCCAAATGGTCACAAAGGACAGGATTGGACCAGACTGAAGCCAGGAGCTTCTTCCTTGTGTCCCATGTATTTAGGGGCCCAAATACTTAGGTCACATCCTCTGCTGCTTTTTTGGGAGCATTACCAGTGAGGTGTTTGGGAAAATGGTGCAGGCAAAACTTGAACTGTCCTAGGTGGCAGTTTTACTTGCCAGCCCCGAGTACAAACATCTTTAAACCATGTCAAATTGAAGCAAGATTTATTTTCTACTCACATGCTTTGTTTATTTGTTTGTTTGTTTGTAAGAATTAGAGATCCTCTTTCTATTGGTTTACTCCCCAGGTGACCCTAACAGTCAGGGATGGGTCTGGCTGAAACCAGCAGCCAGGAGCTTCTTCCAGGGTACCACTTGAATTCAGGGATCCAAGCGCTTGACTATCATTTTGTGCTTTTCTTGGACTATTAGCAGAGAGCTGGATCATAGGCAAACCAACTGGTGTTCATAAGGGATGCTGGTGTCCTAGACAGCAGTGTCATTAATTATGCGACTGCACCTACTTCATTCCATAAAATGGTATCTGAATAAGTTCTCTGTTCTCTTAGCTTCTGATCTGTAGAAATCTATTTGTCAGATGAGTTTTCCTAAATGTCCTGTTACTGTGCTTTACTCTTTGTAGTTTTGAATAATACTTGACTTGAATGTTTCTGCCAAAACTACGTTGTTTGTTTTGTGTGTGTGTGTGTGTGTATCCAAGTTCATGCTATCCTAGTATGTCTGTCTACTCAGGCGTGAGTTTGTTTTCTAATCTATTTAGCAATATCTATTACATTGATATTTCACTTACGCAGTTTTTATGTTTGTTTTTTGTTTCTTTTTATCACTATGTGAAAGGATGATTATTCTTTTTAACAGAGAAATGAAACCTTAGGGATTTTGTGGCTTACCCATAGCCACATGCCAAATAAGTGACAGAGCTAAGACTAAAACTCAGCCCCTTGCCCTTCAAATTGATGTTTTATTTTCTACGCCATTTCCTGTGAGTTAGATGTTCTGCTGCTCCATCTTGGTGTCCCCGTGTTTGTGTAATTGGTGACACATAAAACGTGTAGTCATGAAGGACTACAGATACATGGTCTGGTGGTGTTTTCCTTACAAGTTTGTGAGCATAAGGCTATAATGATGGGTTTTTAGGGAAAGCTTATCTGAAGTTCACATGCCTGCCTCTGTTGCTCAGTTTCAGGGTCTGTGTTGGGACCTCAGAATGAATATTTTGCATGACTATACAATGATGATTTGGTTGCGCTTATTCTCTGGTTATGTAGAGAGGTGGAGGCTGCCATGGCCTCATTAACATGTTATAATTAGCTGTTGTTTATAGAGCACATTTTCCTGTTTCAATGCATGTACTAAATGGAATCAAAATGCCATGTTAAATTCCAACTTTACTCCTTGTTCTCTGTACTTCTGGAGTAGGATTTTCTGTTTTGCCTAATGCCGAATGAGAAAGCAGTCTGTAGTTTTGTGAAGGTTTTTGTTTGTTTGTTTAGTTTTTGAGCCCATTAATGAAGTTCTGCATACACTTCTAAAGTGATGCTTCTCAGAGGGGCTGGTTTGGAGCTTGTCCCTTTCTCTCCATCCCAAAGATATTTGGCGATGTCTGTAAACACTTTTGGTTTTTGTGTTGAGTGGGGATGCCTCTGGCATCAGCTAGGTAGGAGCCAAATATGAGGCTAAATATCTTACACAGTGAAGCCTTCCCTATCACCCACAACGGAGATTGCATTATAAAAAATGGAGGTAGTACCAAGGTTGTTTGAAAAATTGTGAACTAAGGCTAATGTTCAATAATATTTTTTTGGTGAATAAAATTTTTTTAAAAATCCTTTCTTTTTAATCTTATTAGGAATTTCTTACTCAGAAGAATCAATCCAGAGATTTTGTTTTGCCCCTAACCATATGCCCACCTACACATCCATTTGCTTTTGTATGTTTGATGGCTTGCATTGTGAAGATACTTGAGTGCTGGTTGAACAAAATGTTATTACACACTAGATAAATAGGAATGATTAAATTGACAAGCAACTGCACAGATCTTTTTATCTTTATGAGGAAAAAAAATCTATTGGAGTTCATCTTTTAAAGGAATGCAAAGTGGAAAGTAGAATGTTTTTCTTTTTACAAAATTATGTATCTATTTTTATTTGAAAGGCAGAATTTACAGAGCAAGCAGAGACAGAAAGATGTTCCATCCACAGTTTCACTCCTCAGACAGCTGCAAAGGCCAGAGCTGAGCTGATCCAAAACCCAGAGCCAGGAGCCGCCTCACCCGTCCCCTACATGGCTACAGGGACTCAAGGCCCTAGACCATCCTCCACTGCTTTCTCAGGCCATAAGCAGGGAGCTGAATAGGAAGTAGAGCAGCCAGGACATGAGCCCGTGCCCATATGGGATGCCCTGTGCTACAGGAGAAGGATTCGTTTTAAAGTAGAATGTGTTAGTTGCTAATTTTGAAGCATGTGGCTTCAAATAGACAAAGTAAAATTTGCCAATTTCATTTTCTGGTATCTTAAGGTGAAAGAGTTAGTTCTTCATCTGAGGACAAATATTTATATATATATATTTATATATTATATATATTTATATATATTATATATATATATATATATATAGAGAGAGAGAGAGAGAGAGAGAGAGAGAGAGAGAGATGGGGGAGAGGAGAGAGATTGAGAGAGATTTTCCGTCTTCTAGTTTACTCTCCAAATGGCTTCCATAATAGCGATTAGTATCTTTGTTAATCAGTTCTAGGAACAAATTCACTTGCGTTTCTACAGAAATATCTTTGTCTTCCCCTTTTTTGTGGAAGGTATGCTGGATAAAGAAAGATTTTTTTGTTGACCATTTAGTCTTTTAGTGCTTTGAATATGTCAACCAATGCTCTCTGGCTTTCATTATTTCTTTCTTATGGCAGCTCAGCTACTTATTGAGATTTCCTTGTATGAGAATAGTCATTTTTTACTTCCTGCTTTGGAGTTGCTTTTTTTTCCCCTTCACCGTTTCCATACTTTCTTAGTGTGATTCATTATATTCTTTGTACTTGGAGTTTCACTAAACTTTTCACGTGAATAAAAGTGCTTTCATTAATCAAATTGGGAGTATTTACGCACATATTTCATTTAATATATTTTTTCCTGTTTTATTTTGTCATTACACATACATTAGTGTGCTTAATAATGCCCTGCATTTTTCTGAGGACCTTAATAATATTTTTCTTCTTTGTTTTCCTCTGTGTTATTCAGGTTATGTTGTCTATTTATTTGCTTTGAAGTTTACTTTTTTTGTTGTTTAACAGTTTATTTGTGCTATTGAGCCACATTGGTACTGTTGAGTCCTATTGGTACATTTTCCATTCCAGTCATTTTTCTTAAGTGTGTAGCGATTTCCCCAGTTTCAATTATGTAATGAATGGTTTCTGTTTCCTTTTCTTTGCTAGTCTTGTTAGATGTTTGGCAATTTTATTATTTTCAAAGAATCAAATTTTTGTTTCTCTAACTGTGTGACACGTATAAATTTCTACTCTAACTGTATTACTCCTTTTCTTTTCTCTGTTTTATTCTTAGAGGAGTGCTTAGATGATTACTTTGAAACTTTTTCTCTTCTGTTAATCTAAGCATTGAGGTGTATAAGTTTACCTTTTAGCACAGCTTTGGCTGCATCCCACAGATATGTTCACTTCTATATTTTGTATGTACTTTAAAAATTTTTGTTGAATCTTCTTTGTTGTTCAGTTTCTGAAATTTTCCTCCTTTTTCTCCCTGTTTTATTTTTTATTTCATTTTATTACAGAGCATAATATATGGTTTCAGTTCTTTCTGATAAGGTTTATTTTATGCTGTAGGGATTAGTCTGTATGACTATTTCATGGAGACTTTGAGGAGATTACTCTATGTGTGAGATTACTCAAAAGTGTCACATTGATCCTGTATATACCTATATTGGTATAAAGTTGAGTTTATCTTTATCTTGAAGATTTTGTGTTTCATAATTATAGCTGATTGCAGAGAAAGGAATGTATGATATGCCTAATTATTTGTACCTTTTTACCTCCTATTTTTCCTCTAGTTCTATTAAATTTTGTTCATTTGTTTTCTAAATGAACATTATGTAATGTCTTTGTTCTGGGTAATTTTATTTGCTCTCTTGCTTCAAAAATTATGCTTGCATATTTTTTCTCATCCCATTGCTGTCAGTTGTCATAAGTGATTGTATTTTAAATTAGACTCTTTTAGTACCTGTATGATTGAGTTATTCCTCCCTCTCCATTCTGCATATTCCTTGCATTTCTCTGTATTTATTGATTTTAATATAATTATTGATTTGTTAAAGTTTAGCAGTTTAGTACTTGTGTTATTGATTTATTTTATTTTATTTTTCCTGTTTTTCTGAGATAGAATTTCTAAAATTTTGTTCACATTTATTACCAAGTTTTTTTTTAAATTATCTCTTTTTCATTTATTTTCATCTGCTTAAAAGGCAGAGTCCCAGAAACAGGCAGAGAAGCATCCTCCATCTGCTGTTTTACTCTCCAAGTGACTACAATAGTCAGTGTTGGGCCCGTTCAAAATCTAGAGCCTAGAAGTACATTCAGGCTTTTCATATGAGTAGCCAGGATCCATGCACTGAATCATCATCCAAATTAGGAAACTGGATTGGAAGCGAAACAGCCAACCCAAACTGGCACTCCAGTTTATGCAAGTGGTGGCATAACTTGCTGAGCCACAGTGCTTACCTGTGAGAGTATCTGTAGAGCTACTTTTTAGTGGTTGCTGTTGGTACTACAGTGTTTATTTATAAATGTTCATAGTATTTTCTGTCATGTTTTACCACTTTGAATGAAATAATTCAGACATCTACTTTCAAGAATCCTTATTGATAATTTTTCTGTATACTTAAGTGGTATTTCAGGTAATTATAATTTTTTTAAACCATCAAGCAATTTTTTTGCTTTTTATTTTGAAGTACTTCAAATATTACAGAAAAGCATAAAGAAGAGTTTAGTTAACACACATGGATTTCATGCTTAATGACTGTAACATTTTGCCATGCTCACTTCATTAGAAAATAATATGTAGATAACATTTTTTCTTTAAATATTCATTTATTTGTTTAAAAAGCAGACAGAGAGAGGAGACAGAAAGGTGTCTTCCCTCAACTGGTTCACTTCTTAATTGCCTGCCAAATCCAGGGTTTTCCCAGCTGTATTAGCAGGGAGTTGGACTGAAAGTTGTGCAGCTGAAACTCAAACCAGCACCCATATGGGATGCCAGTGTTGGCAGGTGGTGGCTTAAAATGCTGTGCCACAACACTGGCCTCTGCTATATAGCTTTTCTTGAATGTAGGGATAGGACCATCACATAATATGGGCTTAATGATAAGGATCATAAAATGAGAAATGAGGTGGGCATTACTATGTAAACAGTAAAAATCAGTGAAAACATTTAGAGTCTATATACCGAATAATGCAGCATGCAGACATTATTTACACTATTTATATATGAACTTCCCCATATGAGAGAAAGCATGTGGAATTTTTCTTTCTATCTAGCATATTTTCTTTAGCATCCATGATCTTTAGTTCCATTCATTTTGCTGCAAATTTCAGGATTTCATTCTCTTTGGTGGCTGAATAGTATTCCATCATGTACATATGCCACATTTTCTTTACCTGGTCATTAGTTGATGGACATTTAGATTGATTTCATATCCTTGTTATTGTGAATGGGCTGTACTAAACATGGAGGTGCAGGTATTTCTTTCATATGATTTTGTTTCCTTTGGATATATTCTATGAAATGGCAGGGTCATGAATTAATTCTGTTTTTTAGAATGTTGGGCAGTTTCTATATTGTTTTGCATAATGATTGCACTAATTTGCATAGCTCCCACAATGTACTAGAGTTCCCTCACCCCTTTATTTTAAGATTGATTTATTTTTATTGGAAAGGCAAATATAAAGAGAGAAAGATCTTCCATCCACTGGTTCGTTCACCAAAGTAGCTGCAATGGCCAGGGCTGAGCCAACCTAAAACCAGTAGCCAGGTATCTCACATAGTTACAGGGTTCCAAGGATTTGGGCCATCCTCTACTGCTTTTCCAGGCCACAAGCAGGGAAGATGGGAAATAGGGCAGCCGGGGCACAAACTGGTGCCCACATGGGATTGCGGAGCATGCAAGACGAAGATTTAGCTACTTAGTCTGTCATGCTGGGCCTTAGGGTCCCTTTTTGTCTGCGTCCTTAACCCACATTTGTTAACATTAGGTAGCAGTATTTGTTTTGTTCAATCTTAGTCATTAGATTTTTTTTATCATTGTTTGCTTGTGGCATTCATTATAATTTTTCATTTACATTTTTTTGTCACAGTGTTTCTGTTTTTATTTGTTGCATTACTTTTTTAAAGGAATTACTGAATTATGTCTTTGCTGTCACAAAGTGGGAATTAATGACTAGATTTTGGGGGTGTTGCAGTAATTATGATAGAGGATTACGGTAGGGGAATATAATAGGGGGACATAATGATTGTGAGATTAAAATGTGACACTTTTTTAAAGTTCTTTGAATACTTTGTAACTCAAGTATTAGTCCTTTATCAAATTTGCTTCAAATAAATGTCACCATCTTTGTTTCCCTCTTTGTGGCATTATTTTATGCACAGTTGTATTTTATCAAATGTGTTCTGTTTATAGTTTAAATATAATAATAATTGAAAACATAGGAAAATAATATGAATAGGTGAATGAGTTAATGCAATAATGATATGAAAGAAAAAAACCCTAATAGCCTGAAGGTATTTTTTAAAATGTCTTATCTTCGTATTTGCGTAAAGTAAGTTTTTTAAGTACTCTATCACATGTGAAATCTTCCTTTTTAAGTTACTCATACAGAAACAAGTTCCAGTTTAATTGAGCAGGATGAAAACGTGTCAGGTGTGCAGCCTATGCGATGTGAGTTGTTCTTTCTTTCCTTTCAGAAACATGATCAGGGGCAAGTTCTGTTGGATATAGTCTTCAAGCATCTTGATTTGACTGAGCGAGACTATTTTGGTTTACAGCTGGCTGATGATTCCACAGATAACCCAGTAAGTTTAAGCTTTTGTCTTTATTTTCATCTTAGTTTTTTGTTTTGTTCATAACATAAAGTCATTTTGATATATTGTTCACTTAGTAGGTTTTTTATTTGACTTTTACAATGAAAGGTAATTCTTTTCTCTTGGGTTTTTCTTTCTCTTGTTTTGATCTGCTGGAGGTTTTTACCTAGGGCTAGTTTAATTAACTGTTTTTCTCAGACAACTAAAAAATATACACTTACGAAAAGCTTGACATAAACATACAAGTATTTTGAGACTTATTTTCCAAGTATGAATATTCAAAAGAAACCCACCCAAGAGGCTGAGGTTAAATTTTGGTACTGCACAATTCTTTAGCATTAAGCTTCATGATTTTTTAATACACTCTTGAGAAATTATAGTTCTGATTGGTTTGATTAGAAAGATCAAAGAAATAGAAGCTAATGTGTCATAACTAATATAAGTGTTTACTGTGACAGCTAAAACACGCATGAACAAGAAAAATTATTGTGAATCTAGATGATGGGTGCACTGGCGAATTCTGATTGAATTTTATAAATTTACAGATTACACAGTGAGAGATTTTTAAGAAACTGCTTTTTGCTTATTTTGAGAGCATATTTAATGCTGCAGAAAATACTTTGTGCAGTTTAGAAAAATTGGGAGACTGAAGAAATGGTTTTTTTTTTTTTAAAGATTTATTATTATTATTGGAAAGCCAGATATACAGAGAGGAGGAGAGACAGAGAGGAAGATCTTCCATCCGATGATTCACTCCCCAAGTGAACCTCAACGGCCGGTTCGCCAATCCGATGCCGGGAACCTGGAACCTCTTCCAGGTCTCCCACGCGGGTGCAGGGTCCCAAAGCTTTGGGTCGTCCTCAACTGCTTTCCCAGGCCACAAGCAGGGAGATGGATGGGAAGTGGAGCTGCTGGGATTAGAACCGGCGCCCATATGGGATCCCAGGGCTTTCAAGGCGAGGACTTTAGCCGCTAGGCCACGCCACCGGGCCCGAAGAAATGGTTTTTTGTGTTTTATTAGTTAGCTATAGAAAAATCCAAATATCATTTATAAAAGGTAGTATTCCTCTGTCACCCTCTAACTCAACTGTAGCTGACATGCTAGATTGCATAGCACATAGGTAATGAGAAACAAATGTGCAGTGTTAAATGCTAGTACTTATTTTCATGAAATCCCATACTGACTTGGTATTTCAGTGTAGCTGTTGTAAATTATGAGGATACGGCAGATGTGATGCATACAAACAAACCAATGGCAGATAGTCTCAGTGAAAATATATGGTCTTATCCTAGGCTAAAACTAAACTGCCAAAGATAAAAATCCTGTTGCGCATATTTATACACAAGAGAACGTTTTTGGACACAGTTGTACCAGAACTACATGGGGAACTAATGGTAGTTTTGAGCTAGATTAGTCATTTGCTGTTCCCTAATTTTTTTGTTAATTTGTCTTTTCTATCTTGAGCATTCTTTCTGAAATTCAGTTTATTCCCAAGCCTAAGCATCCAAACCAATTCTTGAAAAGTTGAAGTCATAGAATTATAAAGTCCCAAGAGGGTATTTACAGATTATCTATTCTAACACCTTTATTTTACCCGGTCCAAGGAGATCAAGGCCAAGTTACTGCCTGAAATTAATGAAACTAGAATCTTAGTCTCCTATTTTCCCATTCCAGTCTTTTCTATGGCACTGGAATTTCAAGTATTTGAAAATGTTTAGGGACCCGGCATGGTAGCCTAGTAGCTAAATCCTTACCATTCAAGTGCCCTGGATCCCATAAGGGCTCCAGTTTGTGTCCTGGCTGCTCCACATCCTATCCAGCTCCCTTCTTGTGGCCTGGGAAAGCGGAGGAGGATAGCCCAAAGCTTTGGGACCCTGCACCCATGTGGGACACCCAGAGAAAGCTCTTCGCTGCTGGCTTTGGATCGGCTCAGCTTCAGCTGTTGCAGCCACTTGGGAGGTACACCAGTGGACAGTCTTTCTGTCTCTGCTTCTTTCTGTAAATCTTTCTTTTCAATAAAAATTAAAAATTCTTTAAAAAAAGTTCAGAAAAATGCAAATGTGTTCCAGGGAAAGGTCTTTAGGTTGCCAAATCTTGTAAACAGTATCCCATTTTTAGTTAATAAATGTGAAATTATATTAAAGCTTAAAGTAAAATCAGTAAACTGAAGGAAGGGGATATTATTACTCAGAAGAGTGGAAAAAGAGTGAGACTTATGGTTAGACTTAACAGGACTTCTATCTTAGACTTGCCATTCCAAATATTTCATGAATTGCAGTATCTTTTTTATTTCATTTTCAAAATACTCATGGTGAAAGTGTCATTGAATTTCTTTAAAAGATGTAAAACTGAAGCTCCTAAAAGTCAGTTTGCTTAATGACACACTAATCAGTTAAAAGCTGAAATGGTTTATATTCGGATCTGACTCCAAAGCCTCTCTTCTCTTTATCAAAACTGTTGCTTTCCATGTGGATGTACAGTTTACCCCAAAAATAAATGTATTAAAGAGAAGAGGGAACATGTAACTTTATCATTAGTGGTCCAAGGGAATTTTATTAGATTCTGTGAGAATTAATTCTCTCCTATCTTTAGTTGAGAAATCTTAAAGCTTGTTTAAATTATAAATGCTTATGTTTACATATGTTATGCATATTTGATATTTATTTAGTTTTAGAGCATTAGCTCTAATTTGCTTTAGGCTGTATTCGTTGAAATAAATTTAACTTAAAATTAGTAAAAAATATATTTAGCTTTTTCTTTTTTTCTCATGAGTTATAAATATACAATTGTAGCCAACTACTTTAGAAACTTCTTTTTCAGTTCTAGTGCAATAGAAAGCATTACTGAAGAATGTTGACTTTCTGTAATTTCTCATGCTTTCATTTAAACTCAACTTGCCTGTTTGTATATGTTTTATATAATGGTAATTTTCAGTAAATGTATAAGGAGAGTAATGAACAATGAAGTTGTAACTCACGTGCACGAATTCTGTTGGTTCTAAGAGCAGTTAAGGATGGTTGTTCCTGGTGGCCTTACACTTGGTGTTACTGCCCACAGTCCTTACATGGTGTGGTTCCTGTGCATTTCCTTCTTTCCCTCCTAAATTGGAGTAGCATGCTTTGCAGTAGGGTCGTTACTGTCCGGTACTATTAGCTTTATCTTTCTTGGGTTCTTTTTTCCTGAGAGTTTGTGGTTTTTTTGCTTGGGATATTTTACTGGCTTACTCCTCTTTCCATTTCTTCTAACCTTGTGATTTTCATTTTGAGCCTGTAGGAGAATCGCCTGGAAGGCTTATTAAAGATTTCTGGGCCAAACACCCAGAGTTTTTGTTTCAGAAAGTCTGGTGTGATCTGACAAATCTGCCTTTGCAGCAAGTTTCCTGTAGTGCTAATTCTGCGAGTTCAAGCAAATACATTTTAAAAAGCAGTGCTGTAACCTAATAGACAGTTAAGATGGCTGAAACACGACATTTTTGGAGTAGTTTCATTCAGCCTTTGAAAACTGTTGAACATGGAAATAAGCAAGAATATTGAGCAACATGAAAAAATATAGAACTGTACAGGAAGATATAATGGAAGTTATAAATAGAGACATTTCATGTTCATGATGAGAAAGACTCAGTTTTAAAAAGAGCTCAGTACTACTTCCAATGTCATTGTTAAATTCAGTGCAATCTTAATTTGAGTCTAAACTTTTTAACAGGCATAAATGAGTAAATTGAACAATATGACTCCCAAGTTTATCGTGCTAGAAATAACTATGGATAAATGGCTAAATCATATACTATGGATAAATGGCTAAACCAGCAATAGATCTTTATCTGTGTGAAAGTGTCATAACATATAATGATGACGTTTATATCAGTTAAGTTGTCTGAACTTTTTGTTGAAGCTGGAAAAATTATATTTCGATTCCTTTTTTATTTCCTAAATTTTTATTTTCTTTTAAATTTGTTTTCATAATTGAGAGGATCAGGCCCCTGTGTGCCTGATTTAAGGGTGGAGAGAGTCAAAATATGGAGGAAGGTGGGTGGGACAAATGTTTCAATTTTTTTCCTATTATGCCGGCAGCGGAGGAGGAGGGGAGGTGCTTCTTGCTGTGAGACTACATCACACCCTGGGATGGGGAAAATCTTTTGATGACACCCTAGAGACCCCAAGGAGGAGGGGAGTGTTCAAGGGTGCTAACTTGAGTGGGTTTGATATTCTGAAACATTGTTGGATTTATTACTTCAGGGTTGAGAAAATCTTTACAAGGTCTGTTGGTTGGCACAGTCAACTTTAGTGCATCCACAGGCTCAGGAATGTGCTGCAAAGCTTGGCCAGGAGAGTGGTCCAATTTGTTCTGTTTTTCATCCTCTGACAAGGCAATTGACCTTCCTTGCTGCAATGAATTGGCCATCATATTCCCTATGTGCTTCTGGGCATGCTGTCCATCACACAAGCATCAGCAACTGAGCAGGCGCAGCCCCGATATAAGCGCTGTAAGGTCGGACAACACATCCTGTGTTTTTTGTCCTGTGGGCAAGGTCTGAGTCCAGGGTCCAGTTAGAGAGTCCTCCAAGAAACCTCATCTGGGGTGACCTCAGACTTAACTGTTGTGTGTGTGCCAGCCAGTTCAGGGCCAGGTTCGGTATGTCACATGAACTAGTTGAATACGTATGGATGCAGCTGCCTGATAAGTTATGCCCCATCACCATACCTCACATGGACTGATGGGTACTACAGTCCACCACAGGCCTGGTCCTCAAATATACCAGCAGGTGCCATGGCCTAGTCTGGGTGACCCCTGTACTGCCATCAGGCTTTTCCTCAGCCCCAGTTTTTGTGCATGCCAACCTCTGCTGTGGCCTAGCCCATGCTACATCTCATCTGGCTCTCATGCACACACATGAGTGCTGCAGCTTAGCTCAGCCCACCTCACCTCACCTCCTAGAGACCCATACTAATTGGTGCTGCTGCATTGTCCAGGCTGGCTTGCTCTCAGTCCTGGTTCTCATGCTCACCAGAGGGAGGTACAGCCAAATGGGGGAGTGCCCAACAGTTCCCCTGCCAGGCATGTTCCCAGCCCCAAATTTTGCTTCTGCCAAGGGATACTGTGGTCAAGCCTTACATGAAACACCCAGTCCCACTACTTGTCAGTTGGTGCTGCAGCCTAACCCAGCTAACCCGCACTTCTGGCTCTCATGCATGCCAGAGGGCACGACAGCTTCACCCAACCTGGCCTGCCTTCAGTTCCAGTTCTCGTGCTCACCTGTGGAAGCATTGACCGAGCAGGGGAGTCCCAAAAGTCCCACTAACTAAACTCACTCCCAGCCCTGACCCTTGCACATGCCAGTGGTTGCTGCTCCCCAATCCGAGATGGCCTGCACCCTATCTCCGCATTCAACAACAAGTGCAACAGCCTGGCTTAGCCAGCCCAACCCTGTCCAGCTCTTACCAGCAGGAGCAGCAGACTAGCCCAGCCTAGCGCACTCCCAGCACCAGCCCTCATGAGAACTGTCCCAGCCTGCACACCATCCTGATTCTCGCTCCTACCAGTGAGTGCCGTGGACTGGCTCAACAGACCGGCCCCCAGACCCAGCCTACACCTGTGTTGACAGGTGCTGCAGCCTAGCATGTTCTGGCCTGCTCCAGCCTCAGCTCTTGCACTCAGCAGCAGAAGCTGGTGCCTAGCAAGGGAGTTCCTTAAGTTTCCCTATCAGGCCTGCTTCCAGTAATGAATCTCAGGTGTGCCAGTGGGTTCTGCTGCGCAGGCTTACACGGCCAGCCTCCAGTCCTGGCTCAACAGCAGGTATTACAGTCTAGCCTGACTGGCCCACACCTATTCTGGCTCTTGCCGATGGGTGCTGCAGCCTAGCCCATCCTGGCCAACTCCCAAACCTGGCTCTCATGTGGCCCACAGGTGCTGAAGCCTAACTTGGTATGTCCCATACCCGTTCTGGTTCTTGCAAGAACCAGCAGGTGCTGGAGCCTAGCCCAGTTTGACCCACCCTAGACCCAGCCCACACATGTGCCAGTGGGTTCTACAACCTTACCCAGCATGATCTGCCTGCAGCTCCAGCTCTCACACTCACCAGTGTAAGCTGCATCCCAGCAGGGGAATCCCCTGAGTTCCGCTACTAGGCCTATTCCCAGCCCTGGGTCTTTTCCTGTGCTGGCAGGTGCTTCAACTCAGCCTGGCATGGCCCACCTGTGGTCTGAGCTGGGTGTTGCAACTTAGTCCAGCCGAACTTGGCTCACACTTTGTCCTGGCTGTCACACATACCAGGCGGGTGCTACAGTGCTGCAGCCTGGCCCAGCCCAGGCTGTCCTCAGACGCATCCCACACAAACCCTGCCTAGCCTGGCAGGCCTACCCCCAGCTCTGGTTCTTATGCTCTCCCGCAGGAGCGATGGCCTAGTAGGGAAGTTCCCCAAATTCGCCTACAAGGCCTGCTCCCAGTCCCAGATTTCAAGTGGTCCTGTTCACCATGGTCTGCCCTCAGTTCTGGCTTTTATGTGTGCCAGTGGGTACTCCAGGCTGTTTTAATAAGAAAATAATTTATTAGTGTAAATATTCATCAGTGTTACAAGGAATAGGTCAGATATTGTCAGCTATGACATCATTAGTGAAGAGAAAGGATTTCATTTGGTAACTTAATTTTTCATAGGAAAGTATTATTTGGATGTTATGGTGTATTAAAAAGTTGAAAGATTCTTTTTTTTTTTTAAGATTTATTCATTTTATTACAGCCAGATATACACAGAGGAGGGGAGACAGAGAGGAAGATCTTCCATCCGATGATTCACTCCCCAAGTGAGCCACAACGGGCCGGTGCGCGCCGATCCGAAGCCGGGAACCTGGAACCTCTTCCGGGTCTCCCACGCGGGTGCAGTGTCCCAATGCATTGGGCCGTCCTCAACTGCTTTCCCAGGCCACAAGCAGGGAGATGGATGGGAAGTGGAGCTGCTGGGATTAGAACCAGCGCCCATATGGGATCCCGGGGCTTTCAAGGCAAGGACTTTAGCCACTAGGCCACGCTGCCGGGCCCAAAAAGTTGAAAGATTCTTAAAAGCAGCAGGATGAAAGCAACTTGCCACTACAAGTTCTCTTCAAATAGCTAATTTCTTAGTTGAAACTTTAAAGATCAGAGGCAGTGGGATGATTTTAAAATACTGAAAGGAAAACTGCTAATTGAGAATTCTGTATCCATCTTCAAAAAATGAGGGAGAGGAGCAAATGTTTGACACCATAGATATAACACTGCTTGGGATGCCCATATCTCATACCAAGTGCCTAGGTATGAGTCTCAGCATCACTTCTGATTTCGGCTTGCAATCAGGATGCTCTCTGGGAGACAGGAGGTGATAGCTTCCGTGCTGTGCTCCTGCCACTTATGTGGGAGACGCAGATTGAGTTGCATGCTCTTGCCTTTGGCCTGGTTCAGCCCCAGCTGTTGTGAGCAATAGAGGAATGAACCTGTGGATAGGCCGTGACTCTGCAGCTCTCTGTCTCTGTCTTTCTACCTTTCAAGGGGGAAAAATGACAAGAAATCTATTTTTAAAAATTAAGAGTTGATTTCTGTTTGAAAGGCAGAGTTATAGAGAGAGAAGGAGAGACAGAGACCCACCCTCCATTTGCTGGTCCATTCATTCCCCAGATAGCTGAAGTGGCCAAACCTAGACCAAAGACTTGGGTCCTCCTTTACTACCTTTCCAGGTCATTAGTAGGGAACTGGATTGGAAGGTGTTCTGCAGGCACTCGAACTGGAACCTTTGTGGGATGCTGGCACAGAGATGGAAGCTCTACTCACAGTGCCACAACGCCAGCTCCAGTAAGTTTATTTTCTTAACAAGAGACTAATTAAATATTCTGGATAAATAAAACCTTAAGAAGTTCATTACCACTATACCTGCTCTAAAACAAGTGCTTAAAAGTATTCACATTGAAGTGAGGAGACAGTAAATTAAGTCAAAACATTCAAAAATGAAACATTCTTCTGTTTAGGTAATTACATGAATATTTATAAAAACAGCAGTTTTTTTTTTTTTTTAAGATTTACTCATTTTTGTTTGAAAGGTAGATTTATGGAGAGCAGTAGAAACAGAGAGAGAGGTCTTCCATCTGCTGGTGCACTCCCCCAGGCCATACGGAGCTGAATAGGAAGTGCAGCAGCCAGGATATGAACTGGTGCCCAAATGGGATACTGGCATTCGCAGGTGGAGGATTAGCTTCTTGAGCCACGATGCCGACCCCAAAAGCGGAAGTATTATAATTTTGGTCTTCAACTTCACTTTATTTTCTAAAGGACTTACAAGAACTGAAAGGATTTATGAAATCCATGTTAAAATACACAATATGTAGTGTTGTAATTTTTGGCGTCTGTAACACAGAGTGAAGGTAAGCTTTAAAGGAGTGGAGTTTTTTGTTTGCCCTTAAGATTAATATCAGTTTAATATCTTGTTATATCTTTACAATACCATGCATATGTTCCCCATGGAGCAAATAGTAAATATCTGTAAAATGTACACAAAGGAAGTGAGCAGGGAATATAAAAGTATACAACAAGAGCGAGAAATGAAAAAGTCAACGGAACAATGGAGCACAGACAGGCAGTAATGTAGAAAACGGGGAGGTATGACATTCAGAACAAAATGACAAAATCACGAAGTGTGTGCTTTTCCATCAGCCACTCGAGTGCAGATGGATTTCCCAACCAAATGACATAGGTTGATAAAAAGAGTAAAAAGCGGTAGGATCCAACCACACACCCACCACATAGTTGAGATTTCAGGACACACAAAGGGTAATAAGCCTTTCTCCAGCTTCTGTAAGCTCCACACAGC
This sequence comes from Ochotona princeps, assembly GCF_030435755.1. Lineage (NCBI taxonomy): Eukaryota > Metazoa > Chordata > Mammalia > Lagomorpha > Ochotonidae > Ochotona > Ochotona princeps. Next base: position 12,054,232 of record NC_080836.1, on the reverse strand, counting down.
AGCCACCTCCTTTCCAAGTAAGCAGAGGAAAGACTGTTCTTGCTGTCCAGTTTCAAGAGAGAGACTATCTTGCTTCTGGTTTCCCGACTCTCTGAGTTTTTTCTTTTATTTTTATTTATTTGTGAGTGTCTTTTTTGTCATTTTTATGCTTCAAAGGCAACCTTACCAGAACCATCTTAGAATATTTTAGGCATCCCATTTTTAGAAGTAGATAAAAATGCTGCTACAGCAAGATAGAAAACCAAAACCACATTGCTCATGAATATTAAACACTGAACTACGAACTAAGTATTTTAATTTTATTATCCAGTTCAGACCCAGTGACACAGTGAGCTAGATTTCTGTCATCCTTATTTTGTAGATGAGAAGATTGACATACTGCATAGTGAAGCAATTGCCTGACATCATACAGCTACTAAATTATGAACTGGCTCTAAAGTTGTGCCAGGTTCAGTGAAGAGCAGGGAGTTTGCGTACTGACACCGACAGGGGGTGTTTAAAAGGACATGACTGCTGTAAAAGCATCTCATTGAGTCAGCCCAGTCCCCACCCACTAGCCAGGTGGTAAGTTGTTGGCATTGTGGGTAAAGCTCCTACCCAACTGGTGACACTTGCGAATGAGGAAAGCTCCTTTGGCAAGCTGGTCACAACCAACTTGCTGCAGTCACAGCTTTCTCACCAACTGTTGGAGTCAAGCTGTGTATTCTATATTCTTATAAATAAGCAAGCATAAAAGTATTCTCCAAGAATCTTACTGGGAATTAAGTATTAAGCAAAATAGACACCAACATTGGAGGGGAGTCATCACTGCGAAAGAGATGCCTCCAAGTGAGGAAAGTGCTTTCTTCCCTTGCTCCCTCCATCTCTTCATAGCTTTTCTCCCTCCCTCTCCCTTTCCTCTCTCCCTCTATCTCTACCACTCTCCCTTCCTTCTTCTGTCCTTTCTTTTTCACTGTAAAGGCAGATCAGAATTACAGAGAGAAGGAGAGACAGATCTTCCATCGCTGATTCACTCCTCAAATGGCTGCAACAGCTTGGAGCTGAGCCGATCAGGAGCCAGGAGCTTTTTCCAGGTCTCCCACATAGGTACAGATTCCCAAGACTTGAGACCATCCTCCTTTCCTAGTCCATAAGCAAGGAGCTGGATTGGAAGTGGAGGTGGTTGCAAGGTGAGGACTTAGCTATTGAGCCATCATGCCAGGCCCAAGCAAAGCAGTTTCTTTGCTGGAGGAAATAGAACAGTCTGTAAAGGTAAAAGTATTAGAGCCAATTTTGGTGTTAATAAATACATGCAGTAATTTTTTACAAGTGCATTTCGTAAAACAATACTTAAAACATAATAAGTGCTATACCGATATTAAAGTAAACAAAAAAGGATTGTAATTTAAATTGGCATGAATACAGAAGAATATTGCAGGAAAACATGAAGGGTTTTGAAAATTGAAAATAGAATTGTCAGCAAAAAAACTCACTAGTTTGAACATGCAGTGGAATACTTAATACTTTCATGTTAACAGATGTAGCAAATATAATACAGAATGTAAGATATAAATGTCTTAATAACCATGCCACTGTTAGACAGCAATATATAATCTACATTTTTGTTTCAAATAAGCACAAAGCTTCAAGAAATTGAGTGTCATTATTATGTTTTAGAAGATAAATAGAAAAAACTAACTTGGTGTCATGCAGAAGTTTTGTGGAGTAAACATGTTTTTCCAAAGGAGCAAAATGAAAATTGGTTTTGAGAAAAGTGGAAATGGATCTTTATGTCTAAAAGAATACACTCCTGTGTGAATTGGTGGAGCTGATGAAGTACTATCCTTTTTTTATTAATAGCTACTAATATTAATTACACTAGATACTAAAATCTTACTGTGTTTAGTACCTATATATTCAGCATGCTAGACAGTGAAGACTTCACTTGGATACAACACAAAAAAAGTAGTCTGTACAGTTATTGGCATAGCAGTTTAGTCTGATAAAATATAGTGATGTAATCTCATTGCCCATTTACATATGAAGTTGGGGAGTTTATTAAATGTATTTTCAAGATATAACTAGATAAAAATAAAAACCCAAGACTTGAAAATATATGCCAAACATAAAAATTTGTGCTCAGCGGTTATTGCAGCGTTGTTCATGAAACGGAAACAGCCCAGATGTCCACCATGTGGTGAACAGGTAAACCAAATGGTGCATCTGTATGGTGGAGGGTTAGCAATAAAAAGAAATGGTATATTTTTGCACTCACTAGGAAGGCCATGTTTTTAAAGAGCTAATGTAGATAAGGATGTGAGCCAAAGATGGGGCTGTAAGATGACACAGTCACTATGGAAATAAATTAGGTAGTTCTTAAAAATATTAAGTAAAATAAAATTACATACAATCCAGTAACACTACCTCTAGGTATATACCCAAGAGAATAGGAAGCATTTGCATACAAGAAATTGCAGAGATATTGACAGCAGAATTATTCCTAATCAAAGACAGGCGTAACCGAAAGGTTGGTAGTTGGCTAGGAACTGTCATGTGGGGCGCATTGAGAATGATTGCTAATGAGCATTGAATTTCTTTTAGAAGTGATGAAAATAATCTGAAATTAGTAATGTTTACACAACATGGTGAATCTATTAAAGCACACTGACATGTAGACAGCAGATTTTATGATGTGTGTGATATAGCTCAATACAATGCTATATATACACATATATAGTGTGTGTGAGCAGATGCATTTATATTTTCATAAATATTGGTATGTTTTCCTTCATTGAAGTGGTAATTTGTACTCTCACAAGCTATGCATAAGAGTGCCTATTTTCTCACATTTTTGCTATTGTGGTATGTTGTCAAAATTTTTTAGTCTTTCCTATTATTGCTGTTGGGAAGTAGTAAGTTAATAGGGATTCCTTTTTTATGTCTCTAATTATCAGTGTTGAATGTTTTTTCATAAACAATGCCATTCATATCTCTTTGGCTGAACTCCTATCTGTTCTTATCCACTGCCTCTTTTTCTTTTTAAAATTTCATTTATTTATCTGAAAGGTGGGGAGAGAGAGAGGTTGATCTTCCATCTGCCTATTCACAGTTGGAAGTTGAAACTAGCACTCCAATGGGATGCTGGCAGTGCAGGAAGCAGCCTAACCACTGTGTTGCTGGCCTCCCATTGCTTGTTTTTGTATTAGTGTTGGCTTACTGATATCTAAAACTTCTTTTTTCCCAGTTTGCGTTTCTCTCAGCCTGATGGATTATACTGTAAATGCTGTTTTTGCTGTCCAGTTGTTTACTGTAGCATGTTCCTCCTCATGATTTAAACCAAAAACCTAACTCATTGTCCTTATTGATAAAGGGCTATTAGAGTTTCCTAGTGCTTATTGTATTCTAAAGTGTGTTCATTTAAAGCATGTTTATGTGTATGAATGTATGATTTCTGACTCAAGTATTAGTTTTGTGTTGTCACAGTGAGCTCTCATATGCTGGTTCATTTTTCCAGTTCCTACCAGGTGCCTGCTTGGATCATAGCCAGTAGCGAGGAATGCAGTGAGGTCTCCCACTTGAGATCTCACTCCCAGGATCTGCATTAGCAAGAAGCTGGAATCAGTAGCAGAGCCAGATACCAAACCCAGGCACCAAGACAAAGGAGAACTGAATGAAAGGGGCACAAGTTTGCATAGAGTAATTATTCTTGCATTTGTAACTTAGGCAACAGTTAAGCTAAATGAATGTATGGTGTTTTCTTAAAAATGTGAAGGAAAGGGCCCGGTGGTGTGGCCTAGTGGCTAAGGTCCTCACCGGGATCCCATATGGTCGCTGGTTCTAATCCCGGCAGCTCTACTTCCTCTCTATCTCTCTTCCTCTCTGTATATCTGACTTTGTAATAAAAATAAAACCTTAAAAAAATGTGAAGGATAAAAGGTTGACTAGTGCTAGAAAAATAATGATTTCCATGAACAACAAATATGTTTCCTCATTGTGGAATGGGCCGATCCTTGTTCACCACACGGATACATGGAGAAATGTCACACCGAATCGTGACATTCCAACCAGACGCCACAAAGTCTGTCCCATAGAATAAGCTTGATAGAAACTATTTCTTTTTTCTTGTTTTGGAAAGCAGTCTGTCCAAAATGGAGCACATCTCAGACGTGGGTGCGTCAGTTGTATTTTAAAAATTCTGTGAAAAAATATATATATTATAATTATATTATATAATATTATAAAATATATAATATATAAATATATGTGGGAATATATATAGAAAGACATATATAATAGACCACCAGGAATGAACAAAATTTACACTAGGATCAATCAGCTTGCAAATGCACGGAGTGCTTTACACCTAACGGCACATTATAAGAATAGCAGTAGGATTGCCAAAGCTGGAACACTTGAGATGTCCCACAACCTTCCCATGTGGAAGAAGAGAGAGAAATACTTGTAATTGCGGGGGCAGAGGTGGTGGAGACTGGGTTTTCTGTCTGTTTGAAAGTTTGATGTTTTCTGTGAGCACCTCAGCAAGGATTCTGTCCTCTGGCTATTTTTGGAGTGGGTTGTCTGATGCTGTCAGGTTGTCTTATTTACAATCGTGATCATTTTGTTACCCAAGGAATTTAACTCCTGGATTATAACTCTGTGACCAGATAAACTTTCCTGCTTTATTGCTTCTGTGCAACAAAAGAGAGATTGGAAGGAAAAAAAGAGTTTGAAAAGCATATAGCTGGAACCAACCTTGGCAGGAATTTACTTTTTTTTTTTAAAGATTTATTTATTTTTATTGCAAAGTCAGATATACAGAGAGGAGGAGAGACAGAGAAGAAGATCTTCCGTCCGATGATTCACTCCGCAAGTGAGCCGCAAAGGGCCGGTGAGCGCCGATCTGATGCCGGGAACCAGGAGCCTCCTCCAGGTCTCCCATGCGGGTGCAGGATCCCAAAGCTTTGGGCCGTCCTGGACTGCTTTCCCAGGCCACAAGCAGGGAGCTGGATGGGAAGTGGAGCTGCCAGGATTAGAACCGGCGCCCATATGGGATCCCGGTGCTTTCAAGGCAAGGACTTTAGCCACTAGGCCACGCTGCCGGGCCCAGGAATTTACTTTTTAAGCAAGAAAATACTGTCTTTCTTCATGTTGTGTATTCAAAAGGCAAAATAGGATTTTCCTGTGTTTTATAAACAAAGGTTGTAAACAGAGTTTGTGTGGTTTGCTGAGTCAGACAGTGTTTCCAGCCTAAGAATCTATCTCGTTGCCACTTTAAATATTTTTAGTTACATTTATTAAGTACTGCAGTTTGTAGTTTTTTTATTTTGTAACATTTTGTGATTTTTTTTGGTACCACACTGTATATTTCTACAATAGAGCAATTATCAGCCAATGGAATGAATAAAATGGCATAATTTTGCTTTAAAAAATATGAAGAAAAAAATCATTAGATCAGTATATACATGAGTGAGTAGATACATAACTAGGTAGATAGGATCAACAAAGATATTAAATTATACTGAAAACCAACTAGTTATTGGCAAAGAAAATATGCTTCCACCTCCAGTTTTGCTTTTTTTTGAAAAATAGATTTAGTTGACCCTTCAATATGTGTGTGTGTGTGTGTTTGTGTGTGTGTGTCAAAGATTTGTTTCTTTGGGAAAGATAAATAGAGATCTTCTGTCTGCTGGATCATCCCCCAAATGGCCACAATAACCAGGGCTCAGCCAGGCAGAAGCCAGGAGCCCAGAATTCCACCCAGCTCTCCCACATGGATGATAGGCTCCCAAGCACTTGAGTCATCTGCTGCTGCTTTCCAAGACACATTAACAGGGAGCTTGATTAAAAGTGGAGAGCTGAAACTTGAACCAGCAGTCTGATGTATGCATGACAGATAATTGGTTAACTGGCTGTGCCACAATGCTGATGTTGCATCCACTCAACTGCTAAAACAGAATGTTGCATACACCGTGACAGTCACGACAAAGTTTTATTACAATGAGAGGCAAGGCAACTAGCCAACCTGCCAGCTGGGACCAACACCACTTAGCAGATGGCCGTGAACAGCACATTCACAGAGTTTTTATAGGGACAATCCACAATGTCCTGCAAGGTGAGGGAGGAAATGGCACACATTCCCTGCCTATCTCGGATTCATGAACTTGAGGCCCAGCTGGGCCAAACTGAGTAGCTCACAGGTTCTTAAGCAAGCAAGCAAAGCAGAAGCTATCACACAAAAAATATTGCCATTAGCAATGAGCCTTGCTTACTCCATTTTGTTTTCAACTCTACATTGACTCCCCAATAAATATTTTACTACGTTATGTACCAAACCCTATGGTAGGTGCTGCTTATCCTGTATTGACTAAAAGAGATCTTAATACTTTCATGGGGTCTGTAATCTACTGGAGACAAACAAAAGTTACAGTAATTGAGAAAATGTTATAAAGGAAGTTATTGCTTGCTTGTTTATAGAAAACAAATAACTAGGACATAACATGTGACATATTGGTTATGTGATCGATGAAGGTCTTTGTGAGGTGGGAGCATTTGGGCTGAGAATTAGAGATAAAAGAAACTAGCCCTAGGGAGGAAAGCAGAAGAAGGCCTTTCTCCTAGGAAAGGGAAGCTTGAAATCAATGGTCCAGAAGTAGCATCATTGAGAAGTGGAAAGGCTTTTTGTTATGGAACTGTTGAATTACAAGACATAAGAAGGCGCCTTGCAAGCCATAGTGAAGACTTTGGACATAGCACCAAGAAATGATCAAGTGTGAAAAAATTATCAAGAGTGACATAGTCATGTTATATTGTAAAAGGCTACTCCAGCTTCCAGATTTTGGGTGAAGAGGACCATAGTTACAAAAGAAGGTGGGAAATAATTAAGAGGCTAAGATCAAAGTGTAGCCCAGGAACAAGGGTGGGTGACCGAGTAGATAAAGAAGGATTGATTAATTCTAGTCATAGTTTGAAGATAGAGACTCAAATGAGTGTAATGTGTTGAATGTTATGGATAATAGAGAGGAAGGTCTCATGGATTTTGTTTAGCCATTTGTTATTAAAATCCATGTTGTTTTATTTATGTGGAGTGGTATAGTAGAGTCAGATTTATAAATAATAGTAGAAGTACTTCTATTTGTGTATTCCTTTGAAAAATACTATTATATATTAGCCCTTATATCTTCATTTTTAACTGAAAACATTGTAGCATTTGAATTATTTTCTGAATTCATTCATAATCTTCCAGAAACAGAGTTTGATTGGTGTTCAAAGTACTGAGAGTGCTTAAAACTTTCACACTCAAAAATATGTATGATATGCTTCCTAAAGCTAAGCATTATCTCATAAAATTACTAGTTTGGGGGGAGGGTATAAGTGTATTTTTTTCAGGCATAGGGTAAAAGTTAAATTTCTCCTGATAGTGAATTTTCAACTTCTGTATTTGAATTTTATCTAAATCAGAGTATAAAGCCCCACATTTTATTTTATGAAAGATGAACCAAATTTTAAAATTTTTTTGCTAAAATATAATTCAATTAATGCAAATTACTTCACATTGCTGCAGTTATTATAAGCACTTGACTTCTGAAACAGCAGTTGTTAACACATTGTATAACGTGATAGGAGATTCAGCTCTTAAAGCTACTGCACATTCTTTCCATAATTTCCAGCATAAGTTTTGTGTTATATTTGATATGAACAATGTTGTGTGTAACTTAGTGGAATTTTTACGTCCTAAACCTTTTCAGAAATGCAATTCTTGGCACTAATCTTCAAGTGGAACAGTTTTGCAAGAATTGATATATTAGTTCTTATGGAAAAAAGTTATCAGTTTTATTTATTTATTTTTCAGAGGTGGCTGGATCCAAACAAACCAATAAGGAAGCAGCTAAAGAGTGAGCATACATATTTACTTGATGTTTTAAAAATATACATTTCAAACAAAGAATTAATATAATCTGATTAATTAGAACTACTTTTATTAATTCTAGGAGGATCTCCTTACAGTTTGAACTTTAGAGTCAAATTTTTTGTAAGTGACCCCAACAAGTTACAAGAAGAATACACCAGGTGGGTTTATGGAGCGTGTTTTTCTTGAACATATTGTCAGAATTCAAATTTGAGATTTTTTAAATGGGTTAGGCAAAAACAGACTACCACACTGCAATTTTGTTTCCCAACCAGTACCTAGACTAAGTTAAGTTCATTCAAAGGTAATTATTTCCTGCCCTTTTGGTTGGCAGAGTGGGCTTTAAGGCCTCAGGGCCAGCCCATCCAACCATGAGCAGACTCCTAAGCCACACAAGCACTACTGTGAATAAAGGAGTAAACAAATCACACGGAATTTGTATCCAATGAATGCTACAAGGTGAGGATTTATTTTTTTTAAAGTATATTCTACAGATAGTTTCATTGAGGACATCACATTTATAAAATGTATTGCAACATCGTATTGTGAGCATACTGATTCGTAAGTACCTTTGTATTTCCGGTGGTTTTTTTTTTTTTTTTAAATCTTTGGTCCTAAAAAAACATAGTGGACTTTGTGAAGGGTGTTATAGGGAGTGCTGTAGCTTGTTCAGACTTTTCCATACTCCTTTCCTGCCTAGTTCTAGTCTGAGCTTATGTTGCAGTGTTGTTTTATTGTCACTTAACTGGACACCATGTGCTCAGGGATGATCCAAGCAAACATTCTGATAGCTTTCTTGAATATTAGGGTAGACATAAATAGGAATAACAGTGTGATAGCTGATATTAAAATAATGTGAATGATACCCCTGTGTGTTGCTTGAAAGACAGAATCAGTAGCTTAAGAAGCAGAATGACAAAAAAACATTAGCAGTCTATACCTTCTGCAAAGTCTTCACATATAAAAATATATTGACTATATTCAGAATTATCTAAAAGAAAAATACCAAATTAAAAATCTACCTAAATTTACCTATAGATGTCAGCTTTTGGTGAATTTATAATTGATTAGCATACTGTGTTGGAGTAGAGAAACAAAAGGGTAAATTAAAATAGCTGTAGAGTCTTCAGTAGTAAACCAAGTACAGAAAGTAAGATTGACATTCTTCAGGATTCTTTTCTTGTGTTGAGAGGGAAAGGGTGTAATGGCTTACAGGTTCTGGCTTAGACAGTCCTATCGTTTGGAAGCAGTGGTGGTATCCACACTGATTTATTTTGAAAAGCAAAGTTGTGTTATGTGAATACCTTAATACAACATTGTAACCTTTAATCTGTCAGGTTTTGGAGTTGTTGTTTTTAATTAAAATGGCGGTGTTGTATCTTTTACTTAAATAATTTTCTGTTATAAAGCTTCCCCTAATTTTGCATGTACTCCAAGACTGCTACTACTAGGAATCAATGAAAAGTTTCAATTATAAAACAATATTAAGTGCAGTTTACTGTTTGTAGGATTTTACAGTTATAAATGAAGTATCAGTGTCTGCTATAGTTTTTGTTTTATGGAATCAGATTTTAAATGCATAAGAAATATTTGTAACTAAAAAGTAACCTGAAATTGGATTTCTATGTGTTTAATGTTTATGAAAAATTTGTTAATGTAATGGTTAAAATGTTATCATCTATATAGCCAGACAATATGTACTCAGACAATTGAATCTGAATGGTTTTTATTGTGTTAATTCTTTTATAGCTAGTTGAAAACATAAGAACACAATGAATTAGTGTGTCTCGCAGTAACAGTCAAAATAACTTCCAGAAATAGAAGAAAGTGAAATCAAGTTTGATAGCAGTTGAGGAATTGTGTGTTCAGTTCATGGGTTTGGAAGATTGTTTTCGCTAGCAATAATGCTTTATTCAAAAACATGAAATGTTATAGAATGTATTGTTAGATAAAAAGAGTAAATGACTAGTTTTTAATGATTTTCTATCCTGACTTTGAGTTAGAACCACTTAGGGGAGCTTTAAACTGATGTCATGGCTACACTCCTAGATTTGGAATTAACAGGTGTCACACGGAGTGAACTTCCCCAAGTGGTTCTAATATACAGCCGAGGTTCATAGGTACTCTCTTAAAACTTTAGTACTTGGTATTCTTAATGTGATTAGTAACAAGACAGTCTTGGCAGTATTTTCAGGACTGTTGTAGACTAGATTCATAGAACAAAAGATCTACTTTGAGATTTCAGTTCGAATTCACGGGAAAAAATAGTCTGTTTGCATTATTTTGCCAATATTAGCAGATACTGGCATAATTATAATTGGATTTTTCCAATTCCTGAGCTATATCCCCTGGGTAAGTGTTATTACTGTCTATATCCAGATGCAGAATCTGAGGTCCAGCCAAAATATAAGTAACTTATTCAACAGCAAGGAAGCTGGTTAGCCTGGGTCCTGGCTTTTGGTTCCCACTCTGACACTCCTAAATGTGTAGGAGTTATGATATTATGTCAAAGATGTTAATGACCTTTAAATCGTAACTGTAAGATTACTTTTTATCAGGAAGCTGTCACTTTGAATTAGGAAACCAAATGGAAATATGCTGTCTTGGATTAAGTCAGTAATATTTATGATAATGATGCATTAGGCTTCACAGGGAATTTACATCATTAATATATGAAGTAGGGTATTTTTAACATGTCTTTTTTCAAGCAGTGAATATCTGGTTTTCTAAAAATCTTATCTTCTTTGGTAATTTGTGTTTGGTCAGAGAGCTCTTTAATGATTTCACTTTGCTGTACTGGAATTTTTTTTTTTTTTTTTTTTTTTTGGCTTTTGACTCTTTAATTGGGTAAAGCAAGAGTTTAAAAATTCTCTTTTACCATTTAAAACTACAAAATTTGGTCTTCTGTGAACATTATATACCACAGGTGGTGCCTGGGCATTTTGATCATTGTGAGTAAATGGCATACCCGCTGTGGGGTGATAGTCTTATCATGAAGTATTTCTGGTTTTGCTGGTTTTAAAGCACATGTGGTATTCGACGGTTCTAATTATGATCAATGGTAAGGAAAGGAACGTAAGATGGAAGCACACGTGGTGCCCAGGAGGTGGGAAAGGGCTGCTCTACAGCAAGCTTCATGCTGAGGTAGCACCAAGGCTTGTTCTTTCAGTCAGCTATTTAGTGGAGTAAAAAGTGTGATTTTCTTTTAATGGTCTTAGTGTCTTAGCAGCATCATCTGTCCTGTGCTTCTGGCACTTAAATTAACTTTCTCTGCTTTCCAGTTCTTTCTGCACATGTCAGTCCTCAAAGTGCATCTTCCTGAACCATGCAAGTCTTTTATTCTTGAGCAGTTTTAAAAGGAAAGTTAGTGAAATAAAGTGTTTGAAAAATAAAATTTGATTCATCAAGGAATTTTTGAAAGATTTGTGTTTGTGAATTCATGAAAGTTTCTAAAATACCTTTATATGTGCTATGTGTATATGATAAAGATGTAAGCATACAGTCTCTTATACCTGAAGTTGTTAAAAGTATAATAAGTGTTATCTTTCTTTTAAAGGTACCAGTATTTTTTGCAAATTAAGCAAGACATTCTCACTGGAAGGTGGGCTACTTAATTTTTTTAATGTGTAATGGACTTTTAAAATAATGTCTAATTCTATATTTTTGAAGTAATTTGTATAATTGCCAACAAATTTGTCAAAAAATGGCTACATGTACTATGAATTCCTTTCACGAGATAAGCTAATTTCTTAATCATTTTAAAAACACAAACTTCATGTTTAATATTAAAGTTAATAATACTTTGGGGGTTATTATTTAAGATTGAGTAATGTTTTCTGTGTTTGTTTTTTTTAGATTGTCCTGTCCTTGCAACACTGCTGCCCTTTTAGCTTCATTTGCTGTTCAGTGTAAGTATCAGCTCACATGCAGTGTGTTATTTTTGCTCTGCATTGATGGCGCTTCGTCTTTCACGTGGGAACACTTTAGACATGTCACCAAGCAGAAGGTAGTAACTGCAGAAGAAATATAATGCTGTGTCTGAGTAGTTAGTAAGAGCTTGTGGATCTTAAAAAAAAAGTTGTGTCTGAGATTAATTAAACTTAGAAGAGTATTGTTTCAGTTTGCTTACTTTAGATGCATATTTTATTTCCAAAAATAAAAGGAACTTAATGATACTTCTGATTTGCTATAATAGTAACTGATAAAATTACTTACTAAAATGTGAATATTTTCTTCTCATTATTAGCTGAACTTGGAGACTACAATCAGTCAGAGAACTTGCCAGGCTACCTCTCAGATTATTATTTCATTCCTAATCAACCTCAAGATTTTGAAAAGGAAATTGCAAAATTACATCAACAGCATATGTAAGGATTGATTTAATTTTCTATGTATTTGATGAACTTCTTAGTGGCATTTTTTTCTAGAGAGCTTAAAAATACTCCTGATTTCCTTGATTGTTATATACAATAACATTGTTTGGAAGAAATGTTAGTAATTACCTGAAAATATTCCTGGAGTGGGCATTTAATATAGTGGTTACGATACCTGCATCCCAAATCAGAGGACCTGCGCTTGATTTCCTATAACTCCAGCTTCCACAAAAGCAGACCCAGGGGCTGGTAATGATGGCTCATTGGGTTCCTACCACAAACATGGAAGAACATTGCCAGCTCCTGACAGCAGCTCCAACCAAGGAATAAACCAGTGAATAAGAGAGCCGTTTGTCTTTCTCAAATAAATAAAAACAAGCATTTACATGTCATTGTTTAGTTTATGACTACATATGCTTGTATTCATTTCTTTGTTTTTTAAAGATTTATTTATTTTTATTGGAGAAGGAGACACAGAAGGTCTTTCATCCACTGGCTAGCTCCCTATGTGGACACAACAGCCAGAGCTGCGCTGATCCAAACCCAGAAGCCAGTAGCAAGGAACTTCTTCTGGGTCTCCCACACAGGTGCAGGATCCCAAGGCTTTGGGCTATCCTCTAGTGCTTTCCCAGGCCACAAGCAGGGGGCTGGATGGGAAGTGGAGCAGGCAGAACACGAATTTTGCCCATATGGGATATTGGCACTGCAAGGCAAGGATTTAGCCACTGAGCCATTGTGCTAGACCTTGTGTTCATTTCTGTTAGGAACCATAGAGGCATACAGAAACTCATTTATTTACTACTCTATTAGGTTATTAATAGTAGATATGTCAATCTATGTAGTAATTCGTTCAAGTTTTTAGCTCTGTGAAAGTAGTTAGTTTAGTTTGGTGATGATCTAAGAGGAGAATGGAAATGTTAAAGAACACTGAAATTTCATTGTGGCATGGCCCATTTATCTAAAACAAAGTGTTAAGTTATAGCCCTTTACATATATTGTACGATCCACAAGCTAGACTAATTTGTGCATTTTAAATGGTTGAAAAACAAAGAAAAACAAAAAGCATGTGTAGCCTGTGAAATTTTATGAATTTCAGTGTTATTTAAGACTTACTAGGACATGGATACCCTCATTTGTTTTTATGTCACTTGTGACTGCTTTCATAGTGTGTCGCAGAGACCGTATTGAAGGAAATCCTGAAATACTACTCTTCCCAGGGACATCTATTCTGACCCCTAATGTAAAATGAACAAGTTGCTAAGAGTTTTAATAAGAATGGTGTAATGCAGGGGGGATATTTTGGTTTAAAAGTATGTGTCATTTACAATTAAAGTTCTGCATATATACAGCACATCTGAATCAAATGGTTTGGAGATAAGCCAAATTTTTAAAGTATACCAATAATATAATTCTCTTATATATAATATTAGAAAAAATTGTGCGTTTAACAAGATATTAATTCTATATTTCTATTTTGTTTTTAAAATGATTTATCAAATCTTCTAACAACAAAAAATAGAAATATGCAGTTTGACTAAGGGAATCTTGTATTTAATATAGTTGAGTTTATAGAAATGGAAAGCATGTCTGCTTTTAGAGATTTATATTTGTTATGAACATGCATTGGCGGCTTGTTGGCTTCTTTGCTTCTATAGGTTACTGCTTCTCTTTGCTCAGGTGTGATAATGAAGTTGCTTCTGGAACATGTATGAAATAAGAATAAATCTATTTTTAAAGGCTTTGCATTTAGACCATGGTTCTCGAACTTATTAAGAATCATTTGGGACTCTTGCTAAATGTGAACAATTCGGAAATGATTCTTTCTGAAACTCGGCTTCAGAAACTGATGGAGGACCAGTTTTTCTCCAGCCTGTTGTCATTGCATTTTTATAAGATATTTGGAGAGAGAAGAAAATAAGTAAATTACTGTTGAAATAAAATGGAGAAATAAAATATAGGCATTAAAAGAAAAACCAAGTGCAATATTTTTGGGGTTGTGGTCCGTAGACATAAAATCACTTGACTGTTATCAAAGGCATTAGTGCTGTCAGTTGCTGTGCTTGTGAGTCAGCACCTGTCTGTGCACCCTGCTCTGAGAGGCTGGTCTGGAGGGTGCCTTAGAATCTTCTTGCTTTTAGAAGCACACTGAGGGATTTCAACGCAGACATGGAGTATGAACCAGACTTTAAGAAATACAGATTTCAGCTTATATCTTTTAGTGATTGCCTTTGTTATACCCATAAGAGCATCTAGCGTTTTTTTTAAATCACTGTTTTAACTGTAATTTTAGAAAATAATCATTTGGATTACTGAAAGTGTCCCCTTTGTTTATTACTATAGAATAGTAGCTCTATATGTGTTTTGTAAAGGGTTTAATTACACTGCTTATAGTTTTCTGGGTTCGTGACATTTTAAAAATTTGGCCATACTTGTGACTGATCTAACATTTATTGTAATGATTGATTTCTTTACAGAGGCTTAACTCCTGCAGAAGCAGAATTTAATTACCTAAATACGGCACGTACCTTAGAACTCTATGGAGTTGAATTCCACTATGCAAGGGTAAGTGAAGAAGACTTATTTTGATGTTGTGAGTCAGATTCCATTGAACCACAGCTAGTTTGTTTTGTTTTTGCTTTTTAATGCCTTGGTAAGATTAAGTGGTGATTGGAATTGTTTGTATCTGTTACCTATGTAATTGTATAAAGTTTCTCTCTAAATATTTTCATAGTAACTTAAGATTCAATACTTGATGGGAAGGATGTTTCTCATTTTTCATCAAGATGCTGCTTCATGTCCTGAATATAATGTTTTCATATCATAAGAAATAGTACCTTTAGATCAGTTTACCAAATACATGTAAAGTTATAGCAAAGGTGGTGTATAATACATTTGGTTCAAAGATGCTTTCATACCATTTAGTGCCATCATGATAATTTTCATTCAAAAAGCACAAAATAGAGCATTAAGTTTTTCTCACATCTTTTTATTAAAATAGAATTCATAATTGCTGGCTTTTCTTGTACAGTATTCTAAACTTTTTCCTGGCATCAAACTTGGCTCCTCTTGAAAAACTGTTGTTTCTCTGCCTGTCAGTGTAATTGGGGTGGCGATCCATGTGTACCTCGCTCTCTTCACTTATATTCTTTCTGGTTAATTTTTTTTTTTTTAGATTGGGGTGTGTGTTTCAGAAGTGCCTGGACTACAGCTGTTCTCTATCACTAGTGAAAAGTGGGATTACAAGTCATCTCTAATTGAGATAGCTGTAGCATTTATTCTCCTGGGAAAGAGTGTTGAGCCAGTTAAGGGTTTCAGTTTAATTGCAATTGAAGGACTAAACTTTTCCTTAGGTAATTATTTTTGACTTTATCTCTATGTGCAAAAAAGCAAGCTTTATGTAGAAATTCTATTCCCTGTAATGGTTTGATCCCTTAGGACTTCATTTGACTGTGTTCTGGGAAAGGAGCTTTGTTCTCCTGTTTTATGTTGGTCTGTCTGTAAAAGGACAAGATGAAAGGCTTTCCTTAACTGTGTCTTGTGATTCCATGTTAGTATAGGAAGGGCAGACATATGACATGGCTTTTGTAATACCTGTATTCCTTATTGGAGTGTGAACTCCTCTACTTCAAGCAGCAGATGACGGCTCAAGTACTTGAATCCCTGCCACCCCATAGAATACCTTTGCCTTCAGGCCCAGCCCTAGCTTTTAGCCCTTTGGGGAGTTAACCAATGCAAAGAGGAGCTTTCTTTCACTCTGCCTCTCAAATAAACAGAAAACAAGTCAATAAAAAGTAAAAACAAATTAATAAATTGTGTGTGAAATTCTGTTGAACTTTTGTTTTGGGGGCTATTACTTTGAACACAATTCTCCAAAATGTAACGTAAGTAAAAATTAATTACTAATGGAATTTTTTCCATCATCAACATCATCATCATTATTATTTTATGATGCAGTTCTACAGGCCATACACAGTCATAAGTCCATCATTGTGGGCATAGACAATGACAGGGAGTCCAGCATCCGATTATCAAGATATAGTCAACAGTTTCATTGGGAGGCCATCTTTGATCTGGAAGTAGATGCGTATTGCATTGTATCCTCACATCTGGATATGATACTCTCCATTACATAGCTACTATACATCCCCTTAAATAAAAAGCCACAAAACAAAATCAACAACAGGAAGAAAATTAGAAATTAACAACACCATGAAGTTAATTAACATGCTACTGAATGACTAATGTGTTATTTAATAAGTCAAAAAGAAAATCAAGAACCTTTTTGCAGAAAACGATGCTACTGTATGACCTGTGAGTCAGTGAAGAATTTATTATGAGAAAAAAAAACTATTTTGAAGAAATGAAAAATAAAAGCATCAGAATCCATGCGATATAGTTTCCACTGATCTTTGTTGATGAGATGTGTCTCTCATAGGCAACAGATAGATGAGTTTTGTTTTTTTAATCCAGTCTACTAAACTATGACGTTTGATTGGTGTGGTTAAGCCATTTAACATTCAGGGTTAATATGAATAGGTGGTCATTTGGTCCTGTCATTTTAGCAATGGATTGTTTATTGTTTGATTTAATCTTTTTTTGTTGTTTTACTGCGATGGTCTTCACATTTGCTTTTTATTGGTAGGTGGTATTTTTCTCTGTTAAGAACGTGTCTAAGTATCATTTATAGGGCAGGTGTGAAGAGGCGTATTTTTTTAAGCTTTTCTTTACTGTGGAAGAATTCTATTTCCTTTTCAAAGACAAAGGAAAGTTTTTCTGGGTACGTTACTCTGGGGCTGACAATATTTGCTTTTAGAATCTGAAATGTGTTGCTTCATTCTCTTCTGGCCTGTAGAATTTCCTGTGAGACATCAGCTGTAAGTCTGTTTCATTCCTATATAGGTCAGTTGATTTTTTTTTCTCATGTACATTTGAGGAGGTTTTCTTTTATGTTCACTTAAAGAGAGCTTGATTATCATATGTCATGGTGAAGATTGCTCTTTGTCAACCCTGTTGGGAGTCTTTGCCCCTCCTTTATATTGTTTCCTAATTCTTTCTCCAGGTTAGGGAAGTTTTCGTTTATTATTTCATTGAATACAGCTTTAAACCCAGCTTCTCTTTCTGTGCCTTCTGGAACTCCGTAACTCTTTTATTTGACCTTTGAATAGTGTCTTAATTCTTGTACACTTTTTTTTTAGCTTGACCCAGCTCTGATTCCAGCTTTTTGATTATTCAGCCACCGTGACAAGAAATAACTTTCAATTCTGAGATTCTTTCTTCTGCCTCATTCCTTCATTCTATTATGGAGACTTTCCACAGAATTTTTAATTTGCTCCGTTTTGTCCTTCATTTCCAATAATTCAGCTTGATTTTGTTTCACTGTTACTATTTCCTTTTTGACATACTCCTTGATTCCTTGAACTCCTGTATGTGTTTCTCGTTGTTGTAAGAAGCTTTATAATGAGTTTTCTGAATTCTCTATCCCCCATTTCTTTGATATATTCCTCAGTTAATCCCAAGGTTTGTCAAAGGCTTTTGCTCCTTTGCAGGAGAGTCTTCAGTAATATTCATTGTGCCGCTATCTCTTTTTTTCCTCTTGGTGATTGTACTTCTGGTTAGCAGGCTTTTTTCCTTAGTGTAGCTTTCTACACTGGTCTACAGTTCAATTTTACTGATTGTGGTTGGTACCTGGCTCTTTGCAGTCACTTGTGCCACTCCTTCCAGCAAATTTCAGATCTGGGCTCTTATGTTAGGCTTCCAACATGGTGTCCGTAGCCCCTGCTCCTGGCATTGGCACTCTGCTCCTCCTGTGATCTCATGCTGAGGCTGTACCGTTGTCTGTACAATCTTTTTCCCACTTCCAGTACAAGCAGTTCCCAGGATTAGGGAGACACCAGGTGTCCCAAATATTTTGGTGGTTATTGGCACTGATCTTGCCAGAACCTGCTGGCTGTTAGGGCTGAGGGCCACCTGGACCTCTTTTGACCCATAGGATGCCAAAGTCGGCATTGTTTTCCCTGTGGGACCAGTGCAATGCACTGAGCTTAGTGAGTTCACTCCCAGCACAGCACATGTACACAGCCTTTGCCTGGTAGCAACTGGTAGAGTTCTGGATCTGCTGGCCGTTAGGTCTGGTGGTTACATGGGCCTGTTTTGGGTGGAACCTGTAGTTTGCTATGGCAGTACAATGCGCTGAGCCGAGATAAGTTTGCTGCAAGCTCAGTGCATGCACAGTCCTGTCCTACAGACTGTCTTGCTATACAAAATGGCACCCCATGTGGCTCTTGTGAGTTTCTGGGCTGTGAGAACCACCCTGTTCCTGTACCGCCTGTTTGGGATCTGCTGCTGTCTCTGTTCCTGGTTGAATCAAACAAATCAGCAGGACAAGCAATTCTTTGGGTTCACTTCCTTAGTTCCTGGTGAACTCCTCTTCCCACCAGGCTGCTGGTGGAGCTCTGTTTGCCGCTCACTGACTGCTGCTGGGTTATCGGGTCACTGCAATGGCGCGCCTTTATCTCCGCTGCTTTCCCATGTCCATCTCCAGGTGCCTCTCTGCTGTCAGCCTGTCCTCTCTTACTTCCTGGAATGTGCCCTCTCTGCTTCATCCTGACTAATGATTCTCTGTCTGCTTAGATGTGTGCTTACCCTATTCTGCCATCTTGATTATCCCGACATATTGTCTTACAACTAATGTAATTTTTAAAATGTAGATTGTGGTAAAGAAACGAAAAGGAGCACCCAAATTTGTGATTTTACTCCTTAGCTGTTTTCTAAATGCAACTTTAAATTTAGAGACTGTTTTCAGTTGAAGTATGGAACATGTTGATTTATCTTTTTTTTATTAATCTTACTTAGTTGCTTAGGGTACAAAGGATCAAGGGTTACAGGAAAGTGGGTAATACTGTTGTTTCCGCACTAATATCATCATTTTTCCCCCTGGATCTGAGGTCAGGGGAGAAACAAAAGGAAAAGCCCCACTCAGCCTCCCTCCCATCCCAGGTCCCTGTTGCGAGGCACTCTCCAAGGGTCCTGCTCAAGCAGATTTGATAGTTCAGCAGTTCTGAATTGCTGCCAGTCTCCATGTTCTCTAATTCAAATGACAAGGCTAGCTTTCATATATAAACTATATTATAATAATTTTATGAAGATAATTTTTAATTTCTAAGGTTATACATAGATTGTAAGGCCGTGTCTTACCCCAAAATATAGTGTTAGAGTACAAGAATTTAAATGTTTTTACAGTTTTATTTCATTTTTGTTGTTGTTCACGTAGTTGACAAGAATGATGCCCATAAGGACCACTAAATAGGTTGGCGAGGGTTAAGGTATGGGGGAAGGTATATTAGACAAATGCTTCTAATTTTCCCTTTCTTCCCCTTTTTTCTGTATGTGGGAGTGGGGAGGGAGGAGGCTACTACCAGCTGCCAAACTATATCAGTACCTGGAGGTGGTATATCCACTTGATGTCATGTTGGATACCCCAGTGTGGAGAAGAATGTACCAGGGATCTTGCTTGAGTAGTTTTGAGAGTTCTGAACTGTTGGTTTTGCTGCTCTGAGGTTGAGAAAATCCTTCCAAGATCCACTGACTGACAGAGTCCATCCTAGTGCTCCACTTACCCAGACATTGGCTGCATAGCTCAGTCAGGAAAGTTGTCCAACCTGTTCTGCTCTCCATCTTCTTACATGGCACAGTGTCCTCTGTAGGTCCAAATGCGCTGGCCATCATGTCCTCCTTATGTACCTGGGGATTCTGTCCCCTGCAAAGGCATCAGCATTTGAGAAGGCCCAGTCCTGAAACATGTATTCCAAGGCAGGACCACAAATTCTATGGTTCTCATTGTTTCTGGAGTTTTGAGTCAGTGGTCAGTTGAGATTCTTCCCAAGAAACTTCACCAGGGGTGACTGCAGACCTGGTTCTTGCATATGCGAGCCATTACAGGGTCTGTTTCAGTTAATTACCCATATCGGCCTATGCACACACTGTTGATTTTACTTGCCCAGTGAATTCCATCCCCAGCCGCATGTCAAAAGCAAACTGAATGTTGCGGCCCAATCCAGCCCAGCATGCAGAAGACCTGGCCCACACACACCAGCAGGAACTGCAGCGTAACTGGGCCAACCTCTATAACCCCCACCATGCCTGCCCCCAGCCCCAGTTTCTGTGCTTGCCAGTATGTGCAGCAAACTAGTCTGGTCAGTGCACCGTCCCTGTTGAGCTGTTTTATGTAACTGTGGATGTTGCAGCTTAGCTCAGCACACCCACCCCACAACTATAAAACCCAGTTCTGGACCATTCCCAGCCCTAGCTGTCATGCACACAAATGGGAGCTTAGCCCAGCAGAGGAATGTCCATAGTTTCCCTACTAGGCCCAATCCCAGTTTCAGATCTTACACTTTCCAAGGAGTGCTGCTTCAGTCTGACAGGACTTGCACCCTGTCCCAGCACTTTCTGGCAGATGCTGTGGCAAAAACCCAGTCAGTCAGCACTTATCCTGGCTCTTGTATGTACCAGCAGATGCAGTGGCCTGGTGTACCCTATCACTCCACAAAACCCAGCTAACAAGCAGGTCAGCGTTTTTTGCAGCTGCAGCCCTACCAAGGTCTGGTGCAGTCTAGTCTGCCCCCAGTCTCAGCTGTTACATTCACCATTTGGAGCAATGGCCCACTTGGGAATTCCCACAGCCCCCCAGCTAGGTTCACTCCCAGTCTGTGGTCTTAGATACACTCATGGATGCTGCATCCCAGTCTGGCATGGCCCATCTCATCTTGACATTTGCCCACAGGTACTACAGGTATTACAGCCTGACTTAGCTCTGCCTGCCTCTAGTTCCAGCTCATGTTGGAACATGCACTGCAGCCTAACCCAGCTCACCCCAGCCAGCCCGCAGTATCGGCCCTAATGTGAACTGGCTGTGTTGCCACCCAATCGGCCTGTCCAAAACCCCGTCCTGGTTCTCAAATACATCTGCAGTGGGTGCTGTGAACTGGCCCAGCCTGACCCTCCCCCAGACCTGAGCCACACAAGTGCTGGCTGGTACTGTAACTTGGCCTCTCTGGGCTACTTCCAGCCTCAGTTCTTCCATTTACCAGCAGGGACTGCATCCGTAGAGAGTTCCTCAAGATCCTCTATCGGGTCACCTCTCGATTACAGATCTCATATACACTGATGAAGTGCTTGGCCCAGACTGACTTGACCCACTTCCTGCCCTGACCTAATCCTTGTCTTGGCCCTTGCTGTTAGATGCTATATTCTGGCCTGGCCCAGTCGGCCCCCAGTTCCACTGGTGAGTGCTAAGCCTAAGCCTACACAGCCTGTCTCCATTCCTGCCTCTCATGAAAACCGGTGAGTGGGATAGCCTAGCCCGATGTGGCCCACACCCTGTCTTGTCTCCTGCAAATGCCAGTATACTATGGCTTGGCCAAGCCCTGCCAGTCTACCCCCAAGCCAGCCCACACAACAGCCAACAAGTGGAGCATCCTTGCCTGATCTGGCCCACATCCAGCCCTGACTCTCATGCTCACCAGTGGGAGCTATAGCCCACCAGTAGAGTTTCCCAAATTCCCCCACCAGGCCCACTCCCAAGTCCGGATCTCACATGTGTCAGTGTGTGCTAGAGCTCTGCCTGGCATAATCCCTCTTATTCCATCTCAGTCTTCGTGTGTGCTGGTGGATGTTGTGGCCCGGCCTGCCCCAAACTCAGTTGTTGGGTGCACCTGCAGTTGTTGCAGCTTGGATCAGCGTGGCCTGTTCCCAGCCCCTGTACCCATGAGTATCGGTGAGTTTTATGTTCATGACTAGCCCAGCCCAGCACCACCCCCAGCTCTTGGGCAAACCAGTGGATATTGCAGTCCCCACAGGGGTGAGCCCACAGATCCCCTACAGAATATGCCCACAACACCCATCTCCAGATAATGTCTTAGCTCAACCTAATATGGCTCACCTCCTGCCACAGGTCTCCTTGATGGGTGCTATGTTCTAGCCCTGTCAGGCAGTCCCCCAGCCCTAACTGGAGGCAGTAGGTAGTACCAGCTAGCACAGCTCAAGTCTCCCATGTGGACAGGTGCATGGTCTTACCCAAAAAGGTCCTCTGTTTTCCCTCCTTTAAACCTCAGTCTCAGCTCTCTAGCTTACCTACAAGTGCAATAGCCTGTTTGGTGGAAGTCCCCCAGAAGTCATTCCTCACCTGTAACATGCTCCTTCAGCAGTCCTCCCTCCCATACATCCCCATACCCTCTTCCCTCAGCAATCCAAAGCAATCCACAACCCCTTTGCCCACAAGCGCACCAGTCCCACAGCCCAGTTTTCCAGGTGGTGTGGTATGTCAGCCTGAGGCCCTGCCTGCCTATTCAGGACCCGTACATGTTTGTGCACAGGTTCCCAGACCACATCTGCCCCCAACTAATTTTCAAAAAAAAAAAAAAAAAAAAAAGGACCTGGCGGCATGGCCTAGTGGCTGAAGTCCTCACTTTGAACGCACCGGGATCCCATATGGGTGCTGGTTCTAATCCCGGCAGTTCCACTTCCCATCCAGCTCCCTGCTTGTGGCCTGGAAAAGCAATCAAGGACGGCCCAAAGCCTTGGGACCCTGCACCCGTGTGGGAGACCTGGAGGAAGTTCCTGGCTCCTGGCTTCTGATCGGCACATCACCTGCCATTGTGCTCACTTGGGAAGTGAATCATCAGATGGAAGATCTTCTTCTCTGTCTCTCCTCCTCTCTGTATATCTGACCTTGTAATAAAAATAAATAAATCTTAAAAAAAGAATAAGTAACTGTACTGGTACTGGTACTGGTATTGTTACATTAATCAGGCCCAAAATGCCCACCAGCTACTAGCTGCTTTTCTCCCAGCAGTGTAACATTTGCCTAAGTATAAGACAACCTAGGCAAGGAATTTAAATTTTAAGTGATCAGTGTTAGTTAGAAACATATTTCATACACATACAGAGAAAGACTTAGGGAAGGTTATTTTGCTCATGTATGGTTATTGAGGGCTTAAGAAAAGAATAGCATGCTCTATGAACTTGAAGGGTAATGTAGCATTAAGAACAAAAATATTTAAGGTGGAAAGAAGAGGAAGTATAGTATAAAATTATTTTAAATTGAATATCACAGCAAAAATATACTTGAAATATTTTATTTTTATAAGCAAGTTGTTTTCTTTGTGTCTTTAGAAGTCAGAGTATAGGGCCAAGCTATACTTAACAAACTCCAAAATATGGTGAAGTCTGAGAGCAGTCATTTTGGTGGATCTGTTGTGTACTGACGTAGTGTTTCTTGGCACTAAGTATTACCTCATGATCAAAACGTCAATTATCTGTGCCCTCGTGGATCTCACAGGACAGTGAGGAGGAAGAAATGGAATACAAAGTAAAAATTAAACATGAGAAAATAGCAAGGAGAAAATGGAGAGAGCTGTGAAACTATATAGCAGTAAAATCAAATCCAGCCTGCGAATAAGGGATAGTGAAACTTCTTAGAAGTAATATATTTACTTTTAAGTGTATAATACAAAGTATTAAATGGAGAAGAATAATCAAGAGCCTGATTTTTGCTATAGACCCATCTGCATGACTGAAAATTTAAAATTAAGAGGAAAGCTGCATATTGGAAAAAAAAATTACTATGGCTAGAAGATTATATAAATAAAAAATAGGAAATGGTAAAAGAAAAAAAAAGGAAAAATAATTGCAGACTTTAAAGAAAATGAAAAAAGGTTTGAGGGGAGGCAGCAATGAAATATGTAACATAGTACACGAGTTGCGGGGTGGGGGGTGACAGTAAGGTTCAGTTTCTGTTAGTTTTAGCACATGAATAAATTTGACCTCTGGCACAGTCAGAATACAGAATTTCCATCCCCACAAAGAACACATACTGTGCCCTTGTAGTTGACCTTGATGTCTGGCAGCTACCTTTCTAGTCACTGAACCATACTTTTGTCTTTTCAGACGCCAAATGAATGGAATCTTCTCCCATGTTACCTTTTGAGAATGACTTTTTCAATGTATTTGAGATTATATTGAGATATATTTGAGATTGTTGAACATAGTGTGTGTTTTCAATAGGTCACTGCTTTTTATCACTGGATAGCAGACTGCTGTGTGGACGTAAATGGCTTGTCCATTCACCTTCAAGGACGTCTACAGTGTTTCTAGCTTTGTGATGGTGTTGTGTTTTATTTGATTTAAAGAGCTGCTGCAAACACTCATGGGTTTTTGTGTTGCTTGTACTTTTTCATTTCTTTGGGGTCAGTTCTGAAGCATGGAGTTGCTGGGTCATAGGGTAAGGACTTCCATGTGTTTACCTCTTGGTAAAATTATAAAACTGGCATGGGGATTGTGGCACTGCTATTCACCACTACTTGGGATGCACCTGGGAAGCAGCAGATAGTGCTGAAGTGCTTGAGTCTGCCCATACACACGGGAAACAGGTGGTGTGGCCTAGGATATGGGCCACCATTTGGAGGAATGAACTGGAGATTGGAAATCAATCAGTGAGTATTTCCCTCTGCCCCCCCCCCTTTCAAATAGATAAATAAATAAATAAATCTTTGCAAAGCAACTGCTGAGCCTTTTTCTAGAGGGACTGTCGCTTTGCTTCTCCACCAGCAGTGGCAAGTTCCATTTGATTCATAACCCTCCTGCCTACGTTATTTTCAGGTTTTTTTTTTTTTATAAAGTTTACTTAAAAGGTGAGGAAATCACAGGCACAGAAGACCATGTTCAGGGATGGAGTGGACTGGGAAGGATCTTCCATCCTGTATCTGTGGAAAGCAATTGAGTGCCCCCTCCCTGTTACCTCACTTCTTACAAGAATGGGAGACAAGAGTGGTTGCCTGATTTCACCTCCAGGCCCCAAATGAAGGGAAGTATGTCCTTGGGGAAGGTTATTTAGTTGACATATAGGTAGATGGAATTACATAGTGCAGGGTAGGTATAGATAGCTGCCTATTTGTTTCATTTCATTCACCATTCAGAGATTCCTGACCTATAATCTTAAGGATTGCTGACAGATATAGATTCATCACATCTTCTGTAGCTGCTTTCTGCTGATAAAGGGGCATAGGACTTGCCTGTCTCGCATTCGGGAATCTCTCCCTGTCTCATCTAATGAGTTTGTCTCACGAGCCAGATAACTTCCAGTCAGTGTCATTGGCTGTGTCTCCGCATCATTAACATTACTCTGAAAAGTTGATGGCTTCTGAACAGGCAAGTTTATCAATCAGCAAGAGGAAAATTGGGAAGAAACCAAATGTTTTGGTAAAGTGCTCTTTGAGAAGGGAGATTGCATTTTATTATTTCCCAAATAGTGGATGATGACATATTGTCCCTATGCAGATTATAAAATCACCTGTCTTGAGTTTAAAGATTTTTAATATCCTTTTAAGTGAACACACTACCAGTGGAGCAGAGGTGAAAGATTCCATTAATCGCTGCACAGACTCCTCGTGGTTCTGTAAATATATATTCTAAAGCCTCTCGGTTGTCTAAGACTACTTTAGATAATGTCCACAGATTTGGGGAAATTGACCTGAAGAATAGGCAAAATTACCTGACACAGTAGTGATCAAGTTTTTAATATTTACGCCAATACCCTCTGATACTCTATTAGAAGAACTCACTTAGGAGTTTTCTTTCCATTGGTAGTTTCCAGAGAGGATCAAGAAAAGTGGTAGGAAAAAACATTTCTGCCTTTAAAGCACAGTAGCCTTGATATGTCAGAAGCGAAGGCTTTGCTTTTTACCTTTTGAAGAGGTATTTAAAGTCATTGGTTGGTTTACATGAGTAGGAGGACTTATGTTTCATGTGCACACGGGTATCTTCCTCTCCTTTGCACAAGAGTTAGCAACAGAGGTGGCCAAAAATGCGAGATGTGCTCCAGGGCTAGGGCACATCCCCACAGGATCTGGTTCCTGAGATCAGAGATCCTAACGTGGCTCAGTTTGTCAGGACATGAAAGCATGGACTGCTTGCCAATACCCAAAGTCATAATGGGCCCCTGCGCCCTGCCACTTCCAGCTTGGTGGGCGTGGTCTAGGAACAGTGCACCATCTCCAGGCTACGTTTTTAACGATGTTTTGTCTCATCATTGCATTTCCCTAATGATTAACGATGTTGAATATCATGTCTTTTATGAAGTATCTTCTTTTTTTTGGCCATTTTTGCTTATTTTCTTAATATTGGGTTTTGTGTTTATATATTCTAGGCACAGTTTTGTTGAATATGTGACTTACAAATATTTTTCCCAATCATTAATTGATCCTTTTATTCTCAACACTGTATTTCATAGAGTAGAACAAAGGTTTATAGATTCTAATTCCCTTATTGCTAGAACGGGTATTCAGAAATTGAGCAAGGTGTAGAAAATTGTAACAATGAATTTATAATCTTGATTTAATTATCTAGATCATTACAGTCAGCAATTTCAGACTATAAATTCTTTTCAAATGCCGAGAATATGATTTCTGACCACAGCAGAGAAAGAATAGTAACAAAATACAACCTTTAAAAAGTTCTCCAATTAGTTGGACAGCAAGTAGTTGATGTAGCTGATTAAGCCACTGCAGCACTGGCATCCCACATGTGTGTCAGATTATGTCTTGACTGTTCCAGTTGTAATCTAGCTTCCTGCTGATGTGCTCAAGAGAGCAAAATGGCTCAAGTGCTCAAGCCCCTGCCACCCATATGGGGGACCAAGTTGGACCTGCCTACTCTTGGCTGAGTCCAGCCTAACTCTGGCCAGTGTGGCCATTTGGAAGTGAATGAGTACATGGAGCATCTTTGTCTCTCTGTCTCTCCATCACTCTCTTTATGTATAACTCTGCCTTTCAAATAAATAAATAAATAATGTAAAAACAAATAAACAAAAACTTTTGAATAAGCCATAAATAAAAATGATTTTTGTTTTTAATCAACACTCTATACACTCTTTGTTTTCCTCTCAGAACAGTCACCTAGAAAGAATGACAATTTGTTACCTGTAAGATTGGCTAAAATCAGTTGAACTAATCTATGAAATAATCTGAAAGATAATAAACAATCTGAAGACAGTAAATTAATATCAAGGAACATTGTGGGAACTGAATTTAATTCATTGTAAAGAATTTCTGATCACCTAAAACAGAAAAGGCATGATCTGAAAAATAATTACTGGTTAAAACACCTATCACCTTTACTGGAAAACTAATACACTGAGATATTAGAATAAAAATGTAGAGTAGAGCTGTGAGGTGTCTAAACCATTGGTCCTCACATTCAGTCCCTGTTTTATAAGAATGCTTGTACAGTATTAACTGTTTAACATGTTAACTTTGATCCTAGTTATCTAAATGCAGATGTAATCACGGATGACTTATCTTTAGGTTATTAATTAGGTGCAGGTTGCTCTAAATTAGCCCTCAAATTTCTGACCAAATTTTAGGCTTACTTGTGAATATCTTATTTCCATAGGTATTTGTAATAGTGATGAAGATAATTCTACTGAAAAATAACTTTTGTGCCGGAGTCCAGCTCCAGCTGAGTTCGGAGCTCGAGAAGGGTGCGTGAAATAGGCGTAGAAAGAAGAGAGACGGACCACTACAATTCCAAGATCATTGTGGACCATGCGAGAAAGCTGTCCGCTTTATTTATACAGAAGCAGTACAAGGTTTTCTTTTAGGGGCATTTTGACATAGCCTCAGGATTCCACATTCCTTGCTTATCTTGGCTTGCCAGTCTTCATCTGCTCTCCTCAGGTCTGGGCTCTAACCTAGGCGCCACCTGTGACAGCCAGACCCCTACCTTGAATTACGTATGGGTTAGTAAGTCTGGGGTCTTGGTCTATGGGGATTAGGGGCCATTGGCACTAAAGGCCATTAGGTCTGCAAGCTCACACAGTTTGTTAACTAAACAAGTAAAGCAGGAGTTATAACGGCAGAAAGAATTGCAATTAGCAAGGAGCCAAATTTTCTCCATTTAAGTTTCAACTCTACAATGGACAAGTGAGTGTTTCTAAAGATAATTTTATAAACTGTTTCACCTTAAGACGGCATTATCCGTTCCAACATTGCAGTCAAGAATTTCTCAGTAGACAACACATCTTATTCAGTAATACACTGTTACTACAATTCTTATTCTACAACTTATCCATCACTTAATGGGAGAAATACATCAAAGGAGAAAAAACATGAAGATCTAAGACAAAAAGTTTCAAACATTAAGTTCCTCTACAACTGCAGGTTCTACAACCTTATAAGTGATCAAACAACAATCAAAAGTATATCTTCATGATAATAGTGAAACCACCCTATATTTCCTCTAGTTAAAAAATTACGAAAGCAGCTAAAGCAGCTACATTTTCTATGTTCTAAAGAGTTGCAAGGACAGGCTAACCTTTAAGGTCACAGTAACTCTATTTTTTGCCTTAGCAGGATAGCCTTTAGGGTCACAGTAGCTATGTTCTTTGTCATAGCAGGATGGCCTTTAGGGTCACAGTAACTGTAACAGGATAGCTTTTAGGGTCCCAGTAACAGGTTAGCTTTTAGGGTCCCAGTAGCTATATTTTTTGTCATGGCAGTTTTAGCCCTTACTCCCATCACTTCCGCTAGTTTGTAAAATTCTTATCAAGCCATTTCCCAGAAAGCATGCTAAATGTCTGGGCCAGATTTTATGGCAATGGGTAGGCACACAATAAGGTGTCTGGAAACAACATGGACTTAATTGTACTCCTGTGTGCAGTTAAAGGCCTACTCACCAAGACATTATTAGTAACATTAACTCTTAAGCTCATGTTGGTTGTAAAAGCCATCTCACAGGGGCAGACAATGCCTCAATAGATTACAGAATTCTTAGTGGGGTGGCTGAATGTCCATGCGAAAGGGGGTGAAACTTAGTCAAGGTGGTCAGAGATAAATCTACTGGGCCCTGCCAAGCAGCTGGAAGTTCCCTGGGCCCTGCCAAGCAGGGAGCTGTTCTCTTCACACCTTTGTGTTATTCACACCTACTGCATGGACCCCAGCACTTTTGCCCTTCAAAGTTTCAAGAAAAGGAAAGCTTAATGATGCTATTTTGATTATTCATTTATTCAGTGAATATTTTTTGAACACCTACTACGTTTCAAGCTCCATTTATAGACACCGTGGATACAGCAGTGAGTAAAGTAGATAAATTCCCACTCATGAAGCTTCCATTCTGGTGGACAAGAGTATAAACAATTCTGAGTAGTCCAGAGTACATAGTTTGAGTCCATGGAAGTGAAATTCAGTCACAGTCAAAATACTAACTAGTGTTGCTCAGAGTCAGAGTAGCAATCATCTGTGAAGTGGAGGTTCATAAAGGGACACCATTGGGTTTTGGAAAATGCTCTCTGTATTGTGGTGGTTACCTGGTAATGTATTCACATACATGTGTGTGTAAAGTTGATGAGTTGCATAATTAGCATTTGTACATTTTGCAGTATGTACATTACTTCAGTTTAAAAAATAGATATTATATCTGTTTCTTACAGAAACTGTAGTAAAAATACAGCTGAGAAAGGGAATTGAGACAATCAAAATTGGATATCAGGGGAAGACTTATTCAGAAGATTGACAGATTGGAAAGGGCCATGCAAACATCTCTCTGAGGGAGGGGATTTTATTCTAAGCAGAATAAACAGCAATGAAAGACCACGAAACAATAGAATATTAGCAGTTCAAGTAATAGCAGCGAGACCAGTATGGCTGGTGTGATATGAGCCACAAGAGGAGATTGTTAAGAGACAAAGATAAAGCAGATAGGGCTTTGAAGGACATTTGAAGAACTTTGGCCTTTTTTGCATTTACTTAGTTATGAAAAAGTCAGAGAGAGGAAAAAACAGAGAACTTCCAACTGCTGATTCATTCCCCAGGTTAACACTGGCCAGCCACATATTCGTCCATGCCAAAGTCAGCAGTTATCCGGGTATCCAGTGTGGGTTCATGACCCCAGATACTTGGGCCATCTGCAGCTGCTTTTGCTAGCCATTAGCAGTGAGCTGGGTTAGAAGTGGAGCAGCTTGGACATGAACCAGTTATCATGCGTATTTTAATGGGAATCAACACCTTTAGAGGACTTTGAAGTAAAAGTTATTTACTTTTTTGGTTTTTAAAAAATATTTGCGGGCCTGGCGGCATGGCCTAGTGGCTAAAGTCCTTGCCTTGAACGCGCCGGGATCCCATATGGGTGCTGGTTCTAATCCCAGCAGCTCCACTTCCCATCCAGCTCCCTGCTTGTGGCCTGGAAAAGCAGTCGAGGATGGCCCAAAGCATTGGGACCTGCCCGCACATGGGAGACCCGGAAGAGCTCCTAGCTCCTGGCTTCGGATTGGCTCAGCTCCAGCCATTGTGCTCACTTGGGGAGTGAACCATTGGATGGAGGATCTTTCTCTCTGTCTCTCCTCCTCTCTCTATATCTGACTTTGTAATAAAAATAAATAAATCTTTAAAAAATGTATTTGCAATGGATTGTAACAGCTGCTGTTTGAAAGCAGACTATAAGACGCTGAGGGTGAAAGCCATTAGGCTGAGGTAGCAGTATCACATAGCAGAGTGCTTGGATTCAGTTCCTGAAGTTGATTTCTGATTCTGGTTTCTTGGCATTGCAAAAATTAGGAGACAACAGCAATGGTTCAAGTTGTGGGAGACTAAGACTGAATTCCCAGTGTTATCCCCTGCCCAACCTTAGCCATATGGGCATCTATAATATGAACCTTCACATAAAATCTCACTCACTCCATCTCTTCCTATAGATAGACATACACACACATATATAAGCATATCTGGCTTTTTAAAAAAGATTTGTTTATTTTTTTTTATTACAAAGTCAGATATACAGAGAGAAGGAGAGACACAGAGGAAGATCTTCCGTCTGATGGTTCACCCCCCAAGTGACCGCAACAGCTGGTGCTGCGCCGATCCGATGCAAGGAACCAGGGACCTCCCCGGGTCTCCTACGCGGGTGCAGGGTCCCAAGGCTTTGGGCTGTCCTCGACTGCCCTCCCAGGCCACAAGCAGGGAGCTGGATGGGAAGTGGAGCTGCCGGGACTAGAACCGGCGCCCACATGGGATCCCGGTGCCTTCAAGGCAAGGATTTTAACCGCTAGGCCATGCCACCGGGCCCGCATATCTACCTTTCAAAACAAATGTTGTTTTGTTTTCTCAAAAAAGAAACTTATCTATGATGGTGGTTGGAACAGTGAGGTGGTGAAAAGGAATGAGATTCTGAGTATAGTTTGAATGTCAAAGTGGCATCCTCTGTTGATGGGCTGGCTCTGGAATCTGAGAGAAATAGGATTCAGGACTAATTACAATGTTTTGGCTATACTTTCACTAAGTTGAGAAGGACCAGGGAGAAGCAGGTTTAGAAGAATGGTTCAAGAATTGCTCTTGTAATATGTTAAATTTGCAGAGACAGATGGAGGAGGTAGGCAGTTCATATAGGTATGATTTCTGAGCGAAGGTCTGACTGAGAGAGGGACATTGGAGAATTGTCAGCTTAGAGAGAATATTCAAAGCTATGAGGTGAGAGCAAATCTGGTAACTACTGA
Organism: Ochotona princeps; assembly: GCF_030435755.1. NCBI lineage: Eukaryota > Metazoa > Chordata > Mammalia > Lagomorpha > Ochotonidae > Ochotona > Ochotona princeps. The sequence goes on along the minus strand of NC_080836.1, from coordinate 12,022,434 downwards.
AAAGCCCCCGAAGCCAGGACATTTCAAAGGTTGGAAATTTGAGTGATCAGGAGGACCAGTAATAGTCAATGTAGAGCAGTAATCTTTCAATGTAGAGTAATACAGTGTAGTATAGAGGTTTGCTAATTATTTTTTTCTGTAAAGCAGAGGAAAAAGTGAGCTTAGAAATCACAAAAGTAAAACAAACATGGTCTAGAAAATATTAGAACGTTAATCCATATTCATACTAGGTTTCCTTTTTTAAAACTTGCTTTTATAAAATCACAGGAACAGATGTGTGTGTTTCAGTAAATTGTTTTAAGCTCTATATCCTTGTAGCTGCCACACACACCAAGCAGAACTTTTGCCTGTGACTCTACTTCTCCCAAGAATAACATCTTCCCGGTTTGTATTTTTTCTTCTGTGTTGTTTTTATCACCCAACTATGCCTTCCTATCCACTATGGTACGGTCTTTCTGTTTTGTACTTTGAGTGTGTGTTTTCTAAGCAGATCATTTTAAATCTCTTTTACTCTACAGATTCCCGTGTTCCCTTGCTCATCCTTTTTCTTATAGCTTGGTTGCTGAGCCCATATTCATGATACGGTTCTCCTGTTTCTGTTGTCCTCTGTTTATGTTCCCCGTAGACAGCTCAACCTAGGCAGGAATGAGCAGAGTAAGTACCTCTTTGGTGTGTTCTTTTTTTCCAGAAGGATCATCCTGACTGCTTTCTGCTCTTCTTTGATGTTAATAACTGCTTTTATATAATACTTAGATTATTAATTTTTTTGGAGGCTATAAAATAGGCATACCATAATTCTATATTTTTATTTCTTTGCTGGAATTGGTTTTCTAAATCACTTTTTTTTTCATCCAGTGGTTTAGTTCATATAGCATGGAAAATGGTGTTTGACTTTTTCAATGATTTTTTTTAGTACTGACAAAAAGTTACCCTATTTTCTGTAAATTTGTTTGTTTTATGTGAAAGGCAAATACAGAATTAAGATCTGTCAGTTCACTTCAGGAATTCTAGGATTCTTGTATCCCATAACCCTTTGTTATATTCCATATTACACTAAAACAGTGATTGTAATATATTGCTTATTATGGAAACAAACCTAAAAGTTTAATATCCTTTCCACCCTCATTTTTTTATTGTGTCTCTAAATTTATATTGTCAGGCCATAGTGTCACTACATGTTACAATATCTGTTTCAGTTACCATTTAATCTTAGTCCCACAAGTAATTCTGTATTTAAAAGATAACTCTGTATTTCTAAGTTTTTATAATTGATATTATTAAATTATAATACATATCTTATATTTTATATAAAATTTCATGTGTTCTGTATTTATAAGATATATTTATATATTTTAAACAATACAATTATTTAGAACTTTTAAGTTTTTATAATCTACCATTAGATTATAAAAGTTATTAGTTGTAGAAATCAAATAAATAATTGAAAATGAGGCTCTGTACAGGAATATGCAAGGATTCATTGATGATCTGAGTAAGATTCACAGACTGTGGCTCATCTGTGAACTGGTAATGGCCTGGGAGAAGATAAACACAGAAATTACAGCTTAGAAAATTTTACAACTACATGACATAGAACATGTTATTAGATAAAGGTGATCCTTTACTGTACAAAGGGGGTCTTCAAAAAGTTCACAGGACATATGTATTATAGAAAAAAATGTGAGGTCTTAAAGTTCTTTTTCTATAAACATAAACCTACATTTTAATTCCTTTTTTCCGTGACCCTTGTAGGTTGAAGGAGACTTCAACCCTTTTGTAGCTGACAGCAAATATTTCGTGTAGGTGATATGAGGCAGATTTTGAAAGAAACATGTCAATGTTTTCTTTTTTGTCCTTTTTTTGAAAAAACAGATTTATTTATTTTTATTTGCAAGTCATATATATGGAAAGGAGAGACACAGAGGAAGATGTTCCAGCTGATGATTCATTCCCCAAGCGGCTGCAACAGCCGGAGCTGAGCTGATCAGAAGCCAAGAGCCTCTTCCAGGTCTCCCACGTGGGGGCAGGGTCCCAAGGCTTTGGCCATGTGTCCTCGACTGCTTTCCCAGGCCACAAGCAGGGAGCTGGATGGGAAGTGGAGCTGCCAGGATTAGAACTGGCACCCAAATGGGATCCCAGCGAGTTCAGGGTGAGGACTTTAGCCATTAGGCTTCTGCACTGGGCCCTCTTTCGTCCTTTTTAAGTGTGTTTTAAAATTTCATCTGCTTGAAAGGCAGAGTGAGTGAGTGAGTGAGTGACTAAGTAAGAGAGAGAGGAAAAGAGAAATTCTTATCTACATTTTCAGTCTGTAAAAGTCCACAACATCCAAGCGTGTCCCAACCTGACGCCACGAGACTGCAGCTCTATTCCGGGTCTCTTACACAGGCGGCAGGGCCCAAATACTTGAACCATAATGTGTTGCCTCGCTGAATGCATTGTCAGGAAAATGGATAGGAAATGCAATAGCTGGGATTCAAACTAGGAACTCCAAAATGGGATACCAGCATTCCAAACTGTGGCTTAATGTGCTAAACCACAACATCTACCCTTTATTTTTGTGCTTGGCACTGTAGCCTAGTGGCTAAAGTCCTTGCCTCGCACACGCAGGGATGCCATATTGGTGCCAGTTCATGTCCCAGCAGCCCCACTTCCCATTCCGCTCCCTGTTACTGGCCTGGGAAAGCAGCAGAGGATGGCCCAAAGCATTGGAACCCTGCACCCATGTGGGAGACCTGGAAGAAACTCCGGCTCCTGGCTTCAGATAGGAGCAGCTCCAGCCATTGTGGCCACTTGGGGAGTAAATCATCAGACGGAAGCTCTTTCTCTCTCTCTCCTCCTCTCTGTGTATCTGACTTTCCAACAAAAATAAGTAAATCTTTTTAAAAATATTTTTTTCAAGAGAGGGAGTGTACTCCCATCTGCTGGCTCATTCCTCAAGTACCTGCAAATACTGAAACTGAGACTGGGCCACAGGTGGGAGCTGAAAATTCAATCCACTTCTACCACAGGGGTGGTAAGGACTGCCACACTTGAGCCACACTTGAGCCACACTTGAGCCACACTTGGGCCTCCCAGACAGTTGTAATTAGGAACCTGAACCAGACCCTCCGCCGTGAAGACTCGTATTCTGATCAGGGACTCACTCGCCTGCTAGGCCAAATGACCAACCCTCATAATCTGTAATTGAATTACCTGTACTCCTACATATCCTAAGCATGTGTTATGATGTATTTTCCTTCTGATACAACAATTGAGTTATCTGTTGAGTTTGGTGCATCTCTTTAATAGTATTCCTTAAATGATTGGTGATCTTGCATTGTATACATGGTGTTACGTTTGTGATTCCTAGTTACTGATTTTGTTACTGGTGCTATTTTATTTATTTATTTTTTAGGATTGTATAGTCCGGTATTTTCTAACTATAGTTTGCCTTTTTCAGTTTGAGGTTCTCCATTCCTCTGGGATCAATCTTAATTCTAATTCCCTCTTCCTAGTGTCCCCGGTTGCAGGATTTAGATAGGCTGTGTACTCTTCTATCTCCCAATCATGTCGAGGTGGGATTGGTAGATGTTAACTACATTAGCTGTTCCCTACCCCATTGTCCTGAGAGTAATTTGGAAGCCCTTGCTGTTTCTTTTACCATGGCCTCTGAACGTGTGTCTGCTGACTGTTTCTGTGTCTGATGTCGATAGAACACAGAGTTAGGACTGTAATTACACTTTTTTTTTCTCTGTGTAAGTTTTATTTTACCTTCTTTATGTCTTTAAGGTTTTCTAAAATGTTTGAAATATTGAAAACAGTGAAGGGATGAATATTATTTGAAGGCCTTATATAGTCATCATTTATTTTCTCTGATGTTTTATGGAGTTGGAAGTCATTGTGACGTAAATGAAGTCATCGTGATAAGAGCATTGGTTTTCCATGTTTTAGTCTGCCACCTTCATCCATACACATCTTTTTAAAAGCGATTTTAATGCTGTAATAATTATGCCTAATAGAAAATGGCAGCCAAATTAATATATATTATTGCATATAATCTCTTAGGCATTAATATTTTATTTAAGAATGACTTTTTGGAACCATTTCTTAATGATTTGTTCTTGTTCTGGGGGAATTAATGATAGATTCATATTTATATTAACGTGAATTAATTCTGTCTTCTCAGCAAATGCATGATTGGGGTAAAACATTCTTACTGTTCTAGGTTGCCTGTAAAATGTTCCAAGTGAAGCAAAACTGTTTAAAGATTGACTAGTATCTAAGGAAAGTATTTTACGCTGTTCATTCTCTTGATAATAAGGGTTCTCTGTTCAAATTGAATCAGATTGAAAAATCTCATTCATTCTGGCCTGGTGTGATGACCTAGTGGCTAATCCTCGCCTTGCATACACCAGGATCACATGGGCCAGTTCATGTTCCAGCTGCTCCACTTCCTTCAGCTCTCTGTTTGTGGCCTGGAAAGGCAGTGGAGGATGGCCCAAAGCCTTGGGCCTATGTAGTGAGACCCGGAAGAAGCTCCTGGCTTCTGGCTTCAGATCGAATTAGCTCTGTCTGTTGTGGCATCTTGTGAGCCAGTAGATGTAAGATTCTTTTTTCTGCCTCTTCTTCTCTCTGTAAATCTGCCTTTCAAATAAAAATACTTACATACATATGTACATATATACATACATTTTTTAAAAATCTGATTCATTCTTCAAGGCATTATTGAAATGCTATTCTCTGGAAATTAGCCAAACTCAAGGATAATTCTGTGATATTTCTTATATATTAATGTTATTATAATAGATCTTCTCATATATTATCAATATTGTTTTATTACAGGTTCTACTTCACCAAAAGTCAGACCCAGTCATAAGTTTAGGAAAATTCTGAGGTTATTTTTGTTAAATGAATGAGTTTCACTAATGCAACACCTAGGCTGGGTTTGAAATCTGTTCTTTATGAGTAACAGTTGACACTTGGACTTGTAAATATTTTGTGAATCTGTGTTACTTCTGAAAATGTCACTTTTTTAAAAGCCACTAAACATATTTACTGCAACAGAAGTGCCTTATTTTTTTATTTTTTGTTTTCTAAGGATCAAAGTAACAATGAAATTACAATTGGAGTGATGTCAGGAGGAATTCTGATTTATAAGAACAGGGTACGAATGAATACCTTTCCATGGTAAGAACATATTTCAGTACTTTTAATTTTATCATTGCATTACCAAATATGATACTTGATATTAAAGAAAATAGCCATTCAACTACTTTAATGCTGTACATTGTTATGTGATGTGACTTGAACGTTGTTCCATTTATTTGTAACCTTCCAGAATTATTTCATAATCTCTTATTAAAGATACTATGAATTGTTCTGTTAGAGAACCTCTGAATATTCATTGTAGTAATAACATTGGTATTTCTGTCTTCCACCATGACAGTGCTGTAAGTACAGTAACTCATTTAAGTGTGTTACTAGAGTGTTCATTTATTGCTACTTTATAGAGAAGTGCTGTAAAAGACTCAGTATTACGTTGTTTTACGTAGGTGCAAGGACGATGTCTCCATGGGGTTTAACATTCATTGTTTCCTGTCCTGTCACTCTGTAATCCCTTCACTATGTTATCCTGGTCCTCATAGTTCAGGATGACTTGCCAACTCATTTTTGTATTCCGTAATTGGGAAAATAGAAAAATAATGTCTTCCACTTGCTTTAAAGGGATAAAATCACTTAAAAATTTAAAAATCACTTTGTGGTCATATCTTATGTATATCTAATATTTTATATTTGTGTCTGTTTTTATGTAAAGTTTTAAAATTTTTGCTAAGTAGTTACTGTCTTTTAGTATCAAATATCAAAGAAATATATTAATCTGTTTCTCTTTTATTCCTCCTGAAAAATTTTCAGTATTTGTGATTTTTATTTAATAAATTTACTTTTTAATTTTCTATCTAAAATCAAATTACCTTTTAAAAATCCCTTTTTGTGTATTCACATTTTAGACAGAGACAGACATCATCCATGTGCTGATTTATTCCTCTTCTGGCTGCAGCAGTTGAGATTGGGCCAGAATAAAGCCAGGAACTAGAACCCCTAGTGCTGACAAGAACCTTTTCACTTGCACCGTCACCCCTGCTTTCCAGGGACACATTAACCAGAAGCTGGAATTGAGAGCTGGAGCTTGGACTCTAGTCAAAGTCTTCCAGTATGGAATGTGCATGTGTGAATTGACTATAGTCATTTTACTAACTTATAGGAAAACTAGCAGGAGCAAATATTTCAGCAAGCTACCACAACCTTGCTAAAAAATAAAGATCAGTTTCCTGGAGAAGTCACAAAACATGAAAAATGAAAAGTAAATTCAGTCAAGAATTGACAAAATAGTCTTCATTTAATTTCAATTTAAAGTGTTCCTTTAAAAATACTCTTTGGAAAATGATAGGGCAAAACACAGTCTCCTTGGAAATGAATATCTGATACAAGAATTGGAAGTTGAGTATGTGGGAACTTGCACAGCTCATAGAGACAGCCTATTTAAAAGCAATTGGCAAGATACTTGAATGACTACTTCCACTGAAGAAAAAACATAAATGGAAAATAAGCACATGAAAAGATTCCCTTCACTAATAAAATTTAAACTGAGGTGACTGTAGTTCAAAAAACTAACAGTACAAAATGATGGCAAGAAAATGAGAACCTAGAAATTTCATACATTTCTGGTGGAGTGCAAAATAATACACCACTTTGAAAAACAGTTTGGCAACTTCTTTAAAGTTATTCATGATTTCTTTTCTACCATATTATCTAGCCAAGTCTGGTCCTAGTTATCTATTCAGGAAAACCTTAATTTGTGTGTGAATGTGTACATTAGTATTCATAGCTACAGTGTTCATCATCACAACATAAAAGGAAAATCCAAATGTCTAGCACTGAAAGAATAAACAAGTGATCATACAGCCAATGCAATTATGTTTATCACTGGAAATAAATGAACCATGTGGATGATTCTACTCTGAAAAACATTATGATAAGTAGAAGCTAGTAGGCACTGGAGACATTACTGGTTGTTTCCAATTTATGTGAAATACTTGGGAACAGATTATGGACACAAAAATGTCAGTGTTTACCAGGAACTAAAAATTAGCAGAGCTCATTCACTGCCTAGAGGTACCAAGAGCCCTTCTGAGGATGATGGAACTATGACGCAACTGCTGTGGGTAGTCATTGTACCACTAGGTACATTTGTCAAAACTCACTGAATTATTCACTTGGAGTTCAGGCATTGTATGGATTATATATATTGTTCCTCTATAAGTTCATCTATGAAAACTGGAATCATTTAATGTTTTCATCTCGGACCTTATTTTAATTATTTCCTATGTAATTAAAATGCTGAAATTTTAAGTACAGAAAACCAAACAATTGAAGATATAGTTCTTGCCTTTAAGTGCAGATACTATGGCATGCAGAAATTAAGTACAAAATGCAGTAAGAAAATGTATTTTAGGTACTTCAGAGAAGAGAATTATTTTGAATTTTTGTAATGACAAGTTTTTATCTTATATGTGAAAAAAAATTCTGAATTAATACAAGTATATTCTATACATACCTACCTTTTTTTTCTTCTTCTTTTAAACCTATTTAAAATTATTTATTTAGTTGAGCGAGAGAAGAGAACTTTTACCTGCTTGTTCTCTCCCTAAATGCCCATATCTAGGTCTGAGCCAGGCTGACCCTAAGAGCCAGAAACTCAATCCTGGTTTCCCTACATGCGTGGCAGGGACCCAGCTATTCTATCAGCTGCTGTCCCCAGGGAGGATAGTTACCAGACACTGAAATCAGGAGCTGAACTGGGACTTGAACCCAGGTACTCCCATTTGTGATGCAGGGATCCCAGGTGACATCTCAGCTACCACATAAGATGCCCACACCAGTTTTATGTTTTTATTAATTTCATATTTTATATAAATGGCAAGCCAGGAATAAATTCTTTTCAGATGAGATTGTTTTAACAACAGCCTTGATTTATGTTTTTAAAAGTCTGTAACACATGAGTATATGTTTGTTACTAAGAGATTCTGGAATAGTTATTGACTGCTCTGGAAAGAAAAAAGAATAAAATCTTTGTGCTGTGTATTTCACTGGCTGCTCTAGCCAAAATGCATTTTTTGTTTGTTTTTAATGAATCATTTATTTGGACCTGGTGTGATGGTTCAGTGGCTAAATCCTTGGCCCTGAACACGCCAGGATTCCACATAGGCACCAGTATGTGTCCCGGCTGCTCCACTTCCCATCCAGCTCCATACTTGTGGCCTGGGAAAGCAGTCGAGGACGACCCAAAGCCTTGGGAACCTGCATGCACATGGGAGACCCAAAAGAAGTTCCTGGCTTCTGGCTTCGGATTGACTAAGCTCCAGCCATTTGGCCACTTGGGGAGTGAACCAACAGACAGAAGATCTTTCTCTATGTAAATCTGCCTTTTCAATAAAAATAAATAAATCTTTAAAAAATTAATTTAGAAAGGATTCATTTATACCTGGATTTGCAAAGGAGAGAGACAGAGATCTTTCATCCTCTGGTTCATGCCCCACGTGACTGCAATAGCTAGAGCTAAGCCATTCTGAACCCAGGAGTGAGGAGCTTTCTCCAGGTCTCCAACATGGGTGCAGGAGCTCTGGAAACTTGAATCATCCTATATTGCTTTCCTTGGCCTTTAGCTTGGAGCTGAATCGGAAGTGGAGCAGCATATACAAGAATTGGTGTCCATATGGGATGCTGGTACCGGAAACAGGATCAGCTTGCTGTGCCACTGCATCAGCCCCGGAGATGGCTTTTAGAGGAATAGAAATTTCCTCCTTTGAAAGGGGAAAGTGAAACTGAGCAGTATAAATAGCATGATCAGGGTTAGAAGTATAAAAAATTTACACAGATATAATGCATTTTAAAATGGCAAGTTAAATGTGGGATGGTGGGATGCTTGGTTTACATTTTCCTTCAGTTTTTCTGGTTTAGGAAATACACAGAAAAGCAAGAATTTAGGACGAAGTGACTTGGGGGGGAAATTGGATTTAGATAATGAACAATCTTGAACATTATATGCTGAGAAGTTGGTGTTTTATAGGTAAATATTCTTGGAGGAAGTTTAGAATTACAAAATAAAACTCAGGAAGATTCAACAAGTTTGCAGAAAATGGAATTTTAAAAGATGATGTGCTGGGCGGGCATTTATTTGGTCAAGTAGTTAAGACCCCTGCATCTCATATATCAGGGTATTTGAGTTCAATTTCAAATTCTAGCTCTAGTACCTGATTCCAGCTTCCTGCTAATTTGCAACCTGAGTGGAATCAGATGATGCAATTCACAAGGGCAACCTGAATTGAGTGTTCAGCTCCCAGCTTCAGTCTGGCTCAGCCCTGGCTTTTCCTGATTTTTGCTGGCTTTGGAAGTTTGAGCCACTTACTCTCTGTCTTTCTCTCCCATTGTATCTTGCAGTCTTTTTTTTTTATTCAAATAAAGTAAAAACAAAAGATAATACAAATTTTTCATGAGCCTCTGAAAGTTCTCTTGCATTTCTTGGTACTTAATATGTGAGTTAGGCTTTCAAAAAAATATGTGAGCACTTGTTGATTATAAACTCCTCAATAATAGCATTTTAAGTTTTTATTTTCAGTTATTAAAGTAAAATGGGCCAAATGTTGTGACACTGCAGGTTAAGGCATTGCTTGTAATGCTGATATCCCACATCCAATCACCAATTCAAAATTTGGGTACTCCGTTTTACATCCAGCTTCCTGTTAATGTTTCTGGAAGGGCAGTGCAGGTGACCCAGGTACTTGAGCTCCTGCTAGTCACTAAGGAGACCAGGATAGAATTCTGGCTCATGATTTTGATATGGCCCAGCTCTAGCTAATGCAACTGTCAGGGTGGGTAGTGAACCCATGAGATGGACTATCTCTCTGACTCTGTCTTTCTATTCTGCCTTTCAAATAAATAAATCTTCAAAATAATTTAAATAGACTTGATGTTATTAAGCTAGCAAATTCACATCATTATGAAATAGTAGGACTTATCCTAATCCTAACTATTCCGTGCATTATGTATTACCACATTAATGTTTTATAAATGGCTCACCAGGACTTAAGGCCAAGTATCTGCTGATTTGCAAAGAAATTAATAGTTTATTGATCATCAAATGTATGCTTATTTTACTTCTTAAAATATGGGGTTATAAAGGCAACATATTTCTTAAATGTCTTATCTATAACTTCCTCTTCCCTCTAAGTGGCCTCAGATGATCCAGAAAATTCCACCAAAATCATGCAAATCAGGAGGTTCAGTCTTCATATTCTCTTTAAGAATACCTTGAAATTCCCAGGCCTTCAAGGATGTGCATGCACAAGAAGCCAACAAATATCTGAAAGACGTCGTATGAAAGAGGCAACATATGCCATTTTGTTGTTAAGTGGTGGAGTTTGTAGGTATGGTTATACAAAGCAGTGGGGCTGGACACAAAATTAGTGGCCCAAAAAGAGTACTGGGTTCTTGCTGCCCACCGTTAAAAATGCAGCAGGTGCTGCTGGATTTGATGGTTTCAAAGTGAATTGTCAGGCCATTGGCTATACACAGATGACAAAGCCCTGCTCCCCCACCACACTGACATATCCTCATGTTGTGGGCCTCCTGCGCAGGCATCCCAAGTGTTGTCTAGCCCCTGACCACTGAGCCACATGCTTTCTCTCATCTTTAAGAAAGGCCTGCTCTCAAGGAAAACTGTTTGACCTGTACTTAACCCACAAAGATTTTAGCAGAGGGCAAAATCCTCTGCCAAAGGTAGGAACTATCCAATCTAGACTCCAGTTTTTGCTGCCCTGCCCTGACCCCCCACTTCTAATGAGGGAATGGCAAGAATCCTGAAGGTCACAACCAAGGGCCGCAGACCTCTAGATGGCTAAGATCTAATCCTATGGTTAAAGAATTATTCCTGTGGTAGACATCTAGTGCAGGGTTTAAGACCTGTTGGGCTGTCCACATCTCATCAGAGTGCCTGAATTCAAGTCAATTCTGTTTCCAGTTCCACCTTCCTGAAAATGGGCAGCAAGCAGCAAGTGATAACTCGTGTGCATGTCCATGTCATGACTTGGGAGACCCAGACTGAGTTTCAGACTCCTGAATTTGGCTTGGCCCCAGCCACAACTACTGTAGCCATGTGCAGAGCAAACCAACAGATAGGAGTTCGTAGGGAAACAAAAACAAGAGTATAGGGGAAATTATAGCTTACTGTGACACCTACAATGTGTTTACCACAGTGAAGATTGCCTTACCCCTGCCAGAGAAAAAAAACCTCAACCATAAAACCCTATTTCCTATTTTTCTTTTGCTTATATATTTTACATTGAGCTTGCAGCAAAGCATTACTAGCAGGCAAAAAATAAGAAAGTTAAAACAAGCATCAGAACCAAACTCAGATGGCAAAAGTTTTATAAGTCTAATACCAGGAATTTTGAGTAGCAATTTATAAGCGAAGACTCCTAATGCAAAATTGCACAGTATGCGTAAATAAATGAGTAACATAGGCAGAGAAATAGAAATCCTATGAGAGTCGAACAGAGGCTAGAAATCAGAAACATTGCATTAGAGACGAAGAATGACTTCAATGATCTTAGCAATTACACACAGCCAAGAAAGAACGTGGGAGCTTTAGGATGTGCCCTGTAGATTTTGGAAACTGAAAAGCAAAGAGAAAAATCAAATCACATAAAATATTTAACTCATTTAATGAGAATAACAGAAACAATAAGTTAGTAACAGAAGTATTTGCAGATAATATTTTCCAAAATTAATTACCAAAGACCTTGAAGTTCAGAAATTATCCAAATAGATTAAGCACTGAAAACATCTACAGCCCTATATCATATAACTAGAGAAATTCAAGGAGGAAAAAAAATCTTGAAAGAAGCAAAATGGAAAATAAATAAAAAGTAAATAAGTAAGTAAAAGCAATGCCTTCCCCCACAAGAAGATGGAATGAAATGCTTTAAAATGTTGGAAGAAAAATCACCAACCTAGAAGTCTGTGTCTAGAAGATATCCTTCAGAAAGCAAAGAGAAATTTTCACAAACATGCTAAGATTGGGGGAATTTGTTGCCTATAGATCTGCTTTGTGAGTATTAAAAGTTCCTCAGAGGAGAAGCTGGCTCTGGAACAATTAATTAAGCCACCACTTGCATAGCTGGCATTCCGTACATACACCAATTTTACTAAGACATCAGGTCTTTGACCATAGTGTAAATATAAAATGTTACCTCAATAATAATAATATATGAGCACACAAAAAATGGATAGCATAGCAGTGTAGAAGATCTTCAAATAATTGAGTTAATGACAGTCAAGAGTACATAGTGTAACTTTGTTTATATGAAGTTTAGAAGATGCAGCCTAATCTGTGACAGAAAGTATATCACTGGTTGTCTGGAACGTGAGGATTGGAGTGGGATTCCAAAGGAGGATTACTGAGATTCAAGAAGGATCTTTACGAATGATAAATACACTGACTTTGTTGATTGTGATGGTGAGCTGATACGTTTATTCATATGTCAAATTGACAAATCATGATTCAACCATATAACTTTCATGTCAGTCATGAGCAGTAAAGTGATTAAAAATAAGGAGGAAAATGAACAATGTCAAAGATCATGACTGAAGTAATGCAAAATGACTTGCATATTTTTTAGTTCCTTTAGAAGCATGGAAAACTTTGGACAGTTAGCAGAAAATAGTGTGGTAGGGAAAAATCCAAATAGATCACCTATTACCAAAACTATGTTGGACTTTCAAACTGAAAGATTTTCAAACTGGGTTTTTTAAAAATGACTATTCATATTATATGTACTACATATTATATGTAAAATGATGTAATTCAGTGCTTTTTAAATTTGTATGCAGAGTGCAAAACTACCATATTCTAATTTTCAAATATTTACATTACTCCCAAAATGTGTCCTGTACCTTTGGGTGTGATTCCCCATCCCTTGCTCTGTCTTCCACCCATCCCAGACCTAGGTAATCATTAATCACTTTGTCTATGGATATACCTGTTCTGGGTAGTTTGTTAAATGAGGTCATGCATTGTAGTCTTTTGTGATTGCCCTCTTTTGTTTAATGTTGTTTTGAGATTCATATGAAACATATGTTGTTAAGGCATTTCATTTTGTTGCTGAGTGATACTCTGTTCTGTGATTATACTGCATTTTGTTTATCATTTCATTGACTGTTCCACTTTTAGTCTATTAAGAAAACTATCAGGGCCAGAGTTATTATGTAATGAGTTAACCTGTTGCTTGCGACACCAGCATATCATTAGTGCCCTGAACCAAGTCCTGGCTGCTTCACTTCTGATCCAGCTCCCTGCTAATATTCTGGGAATAATAGGAGAAAATGGCTCAAGTGCTTGGGTCCTTGCAGCCCTGATGGGAGACAGGAAAAGCTCCAAAACTAGTTTTATCCTAGACCAACCCTGGCCACGGGGACCTTGTGGGAAATGAACCAGTGAATGGAAGATCTGTCTCCCTGCCCCAAACTATAACTCTTTCAAATAAATAAATAAATTTTTTTAAAGAGAGAATGCTAGTAGGAACATTCCGGGCAAATTTTTATATGAACCTGTGTTTTCATTTCTGTTGGGGATATAATTAGGAGTGACGTTGCTGAATTTGCCAAATTTTCCAAACATAGCTACGTTATCTCACCTTTACATTACAAACCATTCTGGTTTGAAGTGATTTCTCATTGTCCTTTTTATTTGCATTTCCTGAATGGCTGAAAATATTGGACATTTCTTCATTTGCCTATGGTTTTTTTCTCTGTCTTTGGATTATTAAAAATCTATTTTAAAGATCAATCTTTGTACTATTTACAAGAGACTTAAAGACTAAAGAGAGAACATTTGAAAGTAAAAGCATTGAACAGATAGAAAAGGCTTGTTGAGATAAGAGGAAACCTACAGCTATGGTTATTATTGTACAAAATGGATAGCATTTCAGTGCTTGTATTTGCTTTTTTCCTGAAAAATGCACTATTATATATTAACAGGATATATGTATGAGAAAATGCAAGTTACACAAAATAGGTTTTGTGCAAAGAATACCTAGTTCTTATAAAAAGATTCTTATTCCTTGTTTGATGTTTTTCTAGGATTTTGACCTTGGGGTAATTTGAAACTCAGAGTTTTTCCTGGTCTTTTGGAAGAGTAATTTTTTTGTTTGTTTGTTTCTATTTGTCACTTGTTTGATGGCTCTTTTTAACATATAACTTCTAAAATGTGTTTAGAACTTTATTCGGTGATTTTTGAATTGTGGCACATAACTTTCTTGCTTCCCATAAACAGTCTGTTTTATTCAGTCTTGCCCCTTCCCAGAAAAATGCCCTCTGTCATGCAACAGAAGAGTTACCTCATGCTGCTAAATTGCCGTGAAAGCTCAAGATACAAAAGTAAAATATCTTATTCTGAAACCTAAGCCATTTTAAATGATTTATTTCTTCTAAAGATTTACTTATTATTTTTATTGGAAGAAACCTAAGCCACTTTAAATGAACATGCTTGCATCTGACTCATGCATTTGCTTCCTCAAGTGATTGAGGAATGAGAAGTTGATCATAGCTAGTGCTTAAAGTTTCTTGGATGGATAAAGCCATGAGTTAAGATCCAAAATTAGAATTACCAGGAAAAGGTCAAGTTAGTAGATGAGGAGATGATCTCAAAGCAAGATTGCTAAGTAAGATCAAAACGTAAGTTTTATGGTTATTAGAAATTTGAGAACTCTTACGCCCTATGGGATGCAAATAAGAAAAACAATGTGTAGAAATGTATAAAATTTTAAAATCAAATACATTTTAGTCATTGCCATAAAATCTAAAATCTTACATTTTTCCTCAAGTATTACTTTAAATAGAAACATTTTAAATAAATAATATTTTTGTTTAAAGTTTTATTTATTCTTACTTGGAAAGGCAATTTCACAGAAAGAAGTAGATACATCTGCTGGCTTAGTCCCCAAATGGTCGAGAAGGCCAAAGTTGAGCCAGTGAGTAAGCCAGGATCCAAGAAACTCCTCTGGGTGTCCCAAGTGGGTTCAGGGTCACAAGGCTTTGGGCCATCCTTTACTGCTTTTTTCCAGACCTCAAGCAGGGAGTTGAAAGTGAAGTGAAGGAGCTGGGATACGAACAGGCACCTGTATGGAATACCGCCACTGCAAGGCAGAGGATTAGTTAATTGAACCATTGCACCAGACCCATTAAAAATTGTTTAAATGATTTCTTTCTTAAAAAAATTTTGGTTTGGGGATGCATTTTTAATTATTTCTAAAGATATAAAATTGGGAGATATATAGTCCACACTAGTTATTATGACAAGATTTTCCTTGTTTAAGCATATAGATTCTGATCATTTTCCCATGAAGCACCCAAAACTTCAAATTTTTATGTACTGTGTGAGTGATAATAGTAGTATATCATAAAATAACTATTACTAAGTTTATACTCACATCAGTTTGTAATTCTGAAAACTTGCACTATTTTCATCTTTATTCAGTATTTAAGTATTCTGTTCTCTTTTGTTCAGGTTGAAGATTGTAAAAATTTCATTTAAGTGCAAACAGTTTTTTATTCAACTTAGAAAAGAATTGGTGAGTATTGATCTAATAAGTGATATAAATGGAGTCTTAAGAGTCTTCAGTCATTCATGAGAGAACTTTTTCTTTACAAGCAAGTGAAAGTGCACATACCAGTTTTGGTAACAGCCCACTTTGACTAGATGTACTTGTTTCTCTGATGCACCTGTGACTCTTCTACTCATCGCATCTGCTAGCTCTTGAACTTAGGAATGGATTTGTCGTGCTTAATGTTCATTGTTGGTCCCCAGCATCCGTTCATGAGAGTAGTAACTGGGCATTTTATGTCTTTTTCTTTTCTACTGATTTTATACCACTTGCTTTAATGAATTAGCTTGTTTCATTTTAGGGAAACTGAGTGTCAGGCCTCTAGTTCACGAACTTACAGAACATTTCCTCCAGATGCTAGAGTAGTAGTGGTCTTTTTATATGTGAAGGACAGGTAATTGTAATGGTAAGTACAGTGTCAACAGTAATTTCATCTTGTAAGTTATCTTTCATCAAATTTCACTGATTTTGTCATTTGATTTATGTTCTAAAAATTTGAAAAATCTTGTCATATTAATGCAGATTTCAATATGGTTGTGCACACAAAATGTGTGAATCAGTTGCATTTTATGAATAATATGGTTTATCATTTATAAAATATGGAAGGTTTTATCCCAAGATAAATTTTGTTAAAATGAAATATATCTTGGAGAAGTACAGATTTTAAATATACAGTCTGATAAAGTGAATATGCCGAATCGACACTTCACAGATGAGCATGTAAAATGTTATCTCTCCCCGTAGGCTGATGTTACTGATTTCCACTTCGATCATTAATCCTCCCAAAAGAGAAATGTTATTCTCATTTGTATTCTCATGATTTTTTTTCAGTTATTAGCATATTTTTAGTTACTAGAATAACATTGGCACTGTGGGAGTCAGTTTAGATTAGTATTATTATAAATAATGATATTATAATATCTGACACTTATTTAGAACTTACTGTAATACTTGGTAATTTACCAACTATATCACTTGGGTTACACACTCATTGTTTAGGTAGTGTGTCAGTTTGGAATGTGTTTAACCACAGTTAACAGCAACAATAAGATTTGAATAACTAAAGATAGTGTATAGATAATCTCTACAGAAAGCTACCCTTTTTCTCTCTAAAGCATTTCTTTGTTTTTAAGTACATGAACTTTATTGAATGGGAGACAGACGTTTTGCTCAACTGTTAGGATACAACATGGGATGCCCATATTTCATATCGGAGTGCCTGGGTTGGAATCCCAGCTCCACTCTCTATTCCTGCTTCCTACTAATGTGCCTGGCAGGCCACATATGATGGTCCAAGTACTGCCACCTAGCTTCGGTTGGCTAAGCCACAACCATTGATAGGTATTTAGAACCAGGAGATGACAAATGTCTGTCTCTCTTTCCCTTCCAAAAAATAAAGAAAATGCCTTTTTTAAAGAGTAACCTGTCAAAACAAGTTTGTAAAGAAGTCAAAACTTCATGGAATCTGTTTATCTCCTAATACATTTTGGCTCATTGTTTACAAACTGGGGGAAGATTGTCACATTCCAAATGCAATTCTTGGAATGTCAAAATCACGTATGGACATTTTTGAGAGTATCCCAGCTATCAGAGATGGGGAGAGGTGTATGTATTCAAGATGTTGCTGAATAGCATTACCGCAACATACTCACCATGGGACACTTCATCGTTCTACATGATGTAGAATGTTTTGCATGTAAAACAGTTGTTAGCTGTAACTCAGAATTGATTTCCTGCTGATCAAGATTCAATGTTTGAAGCATATTACCTTCTCTTATGACAGTTTATTACTTGTACGTTGACAGTTTTTCTGATTTATCTGTGGACAGCATTTTCATGACACTGTGATGGGCAGAGATTTCATTAATAAGATACGGAATTAAACCTTCTTAACCTTAAATGTAAAAAACCTGATCATTAAAAGACATTATTTTAACAGCGAACAAGTACATATATATGTAATATGCAAATTATATAAATCCTTAGTGTTATGTGTATAGCCCATATGTTAGTAACTTGACCCTGCACTTCACACATGAGGGTTTCCTCATGACCACCAACATGAAAAGATGTTAACCCTGTTAGTCTTCATGAAGTTACAAATTATAACCATAGTGTGCTACGTGTACGTAGGCACCAAAGAAGTAACACAGAAAGATGATAGTGGTTGTGAGTATGTGGCACACACATTGCTATGAGGAAGGAATATGTTTTCATCTAACCATTCTAGAAAACTGTTGAGCATTTTGTAGTAAAGGTGAACATATGAATATCATAGGACTCAATGGCAAAAGTATATGTTCATGTATTCCAGACAACATATAGAAATATAGATTTATAGCATGATTATTCTCCTCTCCCCAAGGGGGTAAATAAGCAGTGATGTATTTAAATAAGTGAGTTACTGCTTTATACCCATATGTGTGCATACCAGAAACATCATATTGAATAATACAAGGTAGACCTTAAAGCATTTTTGTGAATCCATGTATGTAGTGGTGAAAATGAGAATAGTAATTCACTTTGTAGCCTGCTTCAGTGAAATTATTTACCAATACATGCTAAATATATAAGCTTTTAAACCTCTCACTGTGATCTAATGTAAAAGTTTCTGATTTGTAATATTGCTCAATAAGGGTCACATTTAATAAGCCTTTCCATTTGTTTCACTGCTTTTTTATTGAGTAACAAAAAGAGATCTTAGGGGGGTCACTAAGAACAAGTTATCTGCCAAAAGTAAACCTAATGGAACTACATACTGATGCGCTCTTGGTGTTCTCTGCATCTTGTGATTTATTACAGCATGAATCTAGAGAAACGTTATTGGGATTTAATATGGTGAATTACCGAGCTTGTAAAAATTTATGGAAAGCATGTGTAGAACATCACACATTCTTCCGTTTGGACAGACCGCTTCCACCTCAGAAGAACTTTTTTGCACATTATTTTACACTGGGTTCAAAATTCCGGTACTGGTAAGTATCACTTTAGTATTGGTTAATTTTTTTTTCCCTACCTTGTAGTTTTAGTGTATGAAACCATGGAATTTTTTTTTTACTCACATGCCTAGTGAGTCAAAAATCCCAATGGACTATAGTCTCTTAAATCTTTATCAGTATATGGGGACTCATTGGGAGAGGGAGTATGAGGGAGGGGGGTGGCAGAGATCCCAGGGTCTGTGGAACTGTATCATAAAATGATAATGATAATTTAAAAATGAAAAAAAAATATCAGTAAAAAGTTGTATAAGTTGTGTTGTGCAACCAGTTCAAGAATCCTATCCTACTGACTATATTTCAGGTCATTATTTTTTCATGTAAATTAACAACATTTACTAATAACATAGGCAGATGTTACCATTTACTTTTTTTTTTTAAGATATTTATTGGAAAGTCAGAAATACAGAGAGAGGAAGAAAGACAGAGAAAAAGAGCTTCCGTCTGCTGATTCACTCCTCAAGTGGCCCCAGTGGCCAGAGCTGAGCCAGTCCAAAACCAGGAGCCCGGAGCCTCTTCCAGGTCTCCCACATGGTTGCAAGGTGCCAAGGCTGTGGGCCCATCCTCTGCTGCTTTCCCAGGCCACAAGCAGGGAACTGGATGAGAAGCAGGGCCGCCGGGACACGAACCAGTGTCCATATGGGATCCTGGCACGTGTAAGGCAAGGACTTTAGCCATTAGACTACCACACCAGGCCCCAGATGTTAGCATTTTCTTTTTTCTTTCTTTCTTTTTTTTTTTTTACTAAATACGTAAAACTTTTTTTTGTTCTGACACATTTATTTATAAACAAAAATATGTTCTGCATGAGTAGACAGTTATTTTAGTTTTTATCTAGAATTTGGCAAATTTGAGTTGTCAAATTCCTTTATTCTAAGGAGTTCAAAACAGCCTTCTGGTAAGCTGAGATTTAGTCATTGAAATTGTTTCTGAAATATCCTTATTGTTGATAGCTTTTATCTTGTTCTAAAGGCCTCAGCCTTTGGAGTATAACTAAATTTGAAAAATTTAGCTGATCATTTTACTTATGGAAATCTTACAGGGTCTAAGAAAGCTGTTTTTTAAGTGATGTCTGATAGATTAAAAAATTATATAGAAAAAGTTACTCATAGTGCTCTAGTAAGACAGTTGCTACTCATTTTTATTTGTTCTTGCTTCACAAAATAAGAGAAGAATTTTCCATCTTGAGTAAATCAAACCCTTAACCATAATGTATTAGATTAACTCATACAATATGTACTTGAGAAAAATGTTTACATGTAGCCCAGAAAATATTTATGTTTAGGCTCCAAACATTTATATACCCAGTTTGTAATCTCAGTCCAAGTAACATTATAAAGCTTGCTACAAGCTTCCCCCCGCATCAAAAAAAATAGTAAAAGTGTGTAAAAAATCCACGGGAATAAACAAACACAATTAATGGAAAAAGGCATAGCAGATTCTCACATTTGTTGGTATTTAACTCTTTTCTCACCATCATAAAAGCAATATTGAACAAAATAAAAGAGCAGTAGATCAATGAAGATAGTGAAAGAAAAAGGAAGGAGCCTTACGGAGCAGGGAGGGAAGAAGGTTGTCAAACAGCAGAACGATGCCTGTCGTTCAGGCCATTATTACCACAGGCAGAGATTGGACTGATACTAGCAAATTTTACATATTTCTCAGCAGAAATGATAGGGCCTGCTATATGGTAACTGCATGCTTTTAAGAGGTGTTACATATTTTAATGGCTTTAATGGTATAATTAATATAATAAAGTATGATGGAGTTTTAACCTTATTTTAGAAATACATACATACATACGTATAGCAGTGAGTCCTTTCCCATAGTTGTGATAATAAGCATCTCCATCACTCCTAAAACTTTGCTCGGGTCTCTTCTAACCCTTTTCTGTCAATCTCTTGTCTTCAGGCAACAACTTATTTCTGTCACTGTAGATTCCTTTGAATTTCCTGGGGTTTAATAGAAATTGAGATGAACATGAAGTATTCTTTCTAGTCACAGTTACTTGTACTGAGCATCATAATTTAAGCATTCATTTATGTGAACTGTGTTGATAATTCCTTTCTTTTTTATTGTGGAATAATATTTGTATTGTACAGATGAATTACAATTTGTTTATACACTCATTTGATGATATTGTAACTCGTTTCCAGGTTGGACTATCAAGCTGTTAAACTCATGCATATGAAAATCTTTGAGTAGATACTTGTTTTGATTTTTCTGGGGTAAATAATTAGGAATAGAATGACCAGGTCATATCATAGATGTATGTTTTAACCTTGTTAAGAAACTGACATTTTTTTTCAGCACCGTTGAGACTTCTGGGTTGTTTTCAGTATTCTTGTCAAAGATTAGTTGGCTGTACATGTCTGGGCTACCTTCTGATGTTTCTATTCTGTTCCACTGATCTTCTTTGTTTCTGTACCATTACCAGACTGTTTTGATGATCACTGCTCTGTAGTATATCTTCAGACCTCAAATTGTGATTCCTCCAGCTTGATTTTTATTCTTCAGGATAGCTCTGGCTATTCGTGATCTCTTGTGTTTTCAGATGAATTTTTGTATCTTGTTTTCTATTTCCTTGACAACTGTTGTTGGGATTTTGATTGAGATTGTGTTGAATCTGTAGTTTACTTTTGGTAATATAGTTTACAGTTTGATAATGTTGATCCTGCTGATCCAGGAACATTTAAGTTTCTCCATTTTATGTTTTGTAGTTTTCATCAAAGAGGTGTCCCACATGTTTGATTAGATTAATCCCAAGGTATTTAAGATTGCTCTCCACTATTTTATTTTTTTTTTAAGATTTTTTTTAATTTTTTTTATTGGAAAGTCAGTTATACAGAAGGGAGGAGAGACAGAGCGGAAGATCCTCCATCTGTTGATTCATTCTCCAAGTGGCCACAATGGCCAGAGCTGAGCTGATCCAAAGCCAGGAGCCTGGAGCCTCCTCTGGGTCTCCCACGTGGGTGCAGGGTCCCAAGTTTTGGGCCGTCCTGCTTTCCCAGGCCACAAGCAGGGAGCTGAATGGAAAGCAGGGCAGCCGGGATACAAATTGGCGCCCATATGGTATCCTAGCTCGCTAGGCGACGATCTCAATCCCTAGGCTACTGCACTGGGCCAGCCAATATTTTATTTTATTTTTTTTTTTTAAGACTTTTTTTTTTTTATTGGAAAGCCAGATATACAGAGAGGAGGAGAGACAGAGAGGAAGATTTTCCGTCCGATGATTCACTCCCCAAGTGAGCCGCAACGGGCCGGTGTGTGCCGATCCAAAGCCGGGAACGTGGAACCTCTTCCAGGTCTCCCACGCGGGTGCAGGGTCCCAAAGCCTTGGGCCGTCCTCGACTGCTTCCCCAGGCCACAGGCAGGGAGCTGGATGGGAAGCGGAGCTGCCGGGATTAGAACCGGCGCTCATATGGGATCCCAGGGAGTTCAAGGCGAGGACTTTAGCCGCTAGGCCATGCCGCCAGGCCCCAGCCAATATTTTAAAGGAGACTGTGCTTAACAATTTATTTCTCAGTCATGGAGTTATTTGTGTATACTAGTGCCATGGATTTGTGTTCATTAATTTTTTTATCTTGCTACCTTGCCAAAGTCTCTTTAAGGGTTCCAGTAGTCTCTTGATTGAGTCTTTTGGTTCTCTAATATAGAGATGCGTGTCATGTGCAAGCAGGGATGATTTCAATTCCTCATTTCCTATTTGAATGCCTTGAATTTGTTTTTCTTACTTCATAACTCTGTAGACTTCCAAAACTTCGCTGAATAGCAGTGGAAAACGAGCGTCCTTCTGTAGTTGCAGATCTTAGTGGAGAAGCTTGCATTTAGTATGATGTAAACATTGGGGTTTTCATATGTTGCTTTGTTTGTGTTATACAGTGTTCCTTCTATGCCTTTCTTGCTTAAGGTTTTCAGTATGAAGTGATGTTAAATTTTACTAAATCCCTTCTCTGCATCTATTGAGATGACTTAATGGTTTTTGTTTTTCAATTTGTTGGCATGGTGTATCACTGCAAATGTTGAACCATCCCTGCATGCTTGGGATAAATCCCACCTGGTCCGAGTGAATGATCTGCCTTTTGTACTGCTGGATCCTGTTGGCTAGTGTTTTGTTGAGAATATTTGCGTCTATGTTCATCAGAGATATTGGTCTGTAGTTCTCTTTCTGTTGTGTTTCTATATGGCTTTGGTATTACGGTGATATTGGCTTCATAGAAAGGGTTTGGTAGGATTGCCTCTTTTCCAGTGTTTGGAATAGCTTGTGGAAGATTGGGGTAAGTTCCTCTTGCAATGTTTAGTAAAATTCAGGAGTGAATCCTAAATTTGGTGCAAGGCTTTTCTTGATTGGGAGAGCTTTAGTTGCCGATTCCATCTTAGTCCATGTTATAGGTCTGTTTAGATTATTAATTGCCTCATGATTGAATTTTAGTAGAATGTATGTGTACAAAAATCTATCCATTTCTTCTAGGTCTTCTGATTTGTTGGATATAGATACTTGTAATAGTTCTGAATCATTCTGTGTATGTCCGATGTATCTGTTGTCATACTTTCCTTTTTGTCTATGATGCTTTTGGTTCGTATCTTCTCCCTCCTTTATTGATTGGTTGGACTAGTGAGGAATCTGTTTCATTGATTTTCTCAAAGAACTAGCTTTTTGATACATTGATCTTACGTATTGTTGTTTTTGTCTCTATTTGGCTTATTTCCTCCCTTATTTTGTTTATTTCTTTTTTCCTGCTAATCTTGGGATTACTTGGCTATTGTTTTTGTAGCTCCTTCAACTATAGTGTTAGCTTATTTACTTGGTGCTTTTCTAGCTTGTTAACATAGACATTGATTGAAATGAACTTTCCTCTTTAGCACTGCCTTGATCATGCACCATAAGTTTTGATATGTTGTGTTGATGCCTTCATTTGTTTTAAGAAATTTTTTTAATTTCCCCTTTTGATTTTCTCTCTAACCCATTGCTCATTTAGTAGCATATTATTTAATCTCCATGTTTTTGGATGTCTTCTGGGATATTTTGACTTACTGGTCTCTAGTTTCACTCCATGATGGTTTGAGTACATGCATGGTATTATTGTATTCTTTTTAAATGAGCAGTATTTTTTAAATATATAATTTGGGGGAAATCAGATGTTCTTCATTAGTGCAGTGTCTGTACACTTGCTATATAATAAAATTAAGTCTAACAAGTTGTGTATGCAAGAAATTCCAGAATGAATTCTAGCTGTTCATTTATTATGGTGACTGATTTCTTAAGGATAGACTGGCTAAAGATATGTAACAGTTTTTTGCTTGCTGTGCTTTTTTGTATTTAAATTTCCATAAGTACATGTATACATCCACATATTTTTTTTAACAATTGGTACTTTCTCAGTAGTGAAAATATGTATCTTCTTGGCAAAAGTGAGTGTTGTGAGATGAGCATTTTTGTATTTTATTCTTGTAACAATACTATTGGGTCCCAAATAGCACATGGAAATGTGCAGTATGAAAAAAACTATGTGCGAATTTCAGGACTTTTGCACCAACATAAACTTATCATTTCCTTTTCCACCTTTGGTATTAAGAAATTTCTCCCATTATTTTTTAATTACACCTTTATTGTGAAATTCAGCGTATTCATCCTTTAGTAATGTTCCACTGAATCTGTATGAATACTGACATTTGAAAGTGTCAGTAATGGTTTAGTCAGGGAAGCAAAATTGGCTCTATAACTATTGGAAAGTCTAGGACAGCAAAAGAAGAGGTCTAGAGAGAAACAAACAGGAAAAAACGGGTATTGCCCAAGCATCAGAACCTGTGACATATCCAAGCCAGTCCTGCTGCTACACTACCAGAGCCACTGGATCCTGCAGAGAAGTGCTGGAGCCATCTCCAAGATGCCTGATCTCATTTCACCTTATCCCCATGACCATGAAAGCAAATGGCAACACCTACCAACTAGTCCCACTTTGCCTGTCTCCACTTTCTAATCTTCTACCAGTGCCTTGTAGAAGCAGTGGGATCTAGAGAATGGAGTTGGTTGACCTATAGCTGCTTACAAAGCAGAGCAGAGCACATGATAGTCAATGAAGACCTGCAGTGGCTCAGTTCACATAAATGTGTGTGTGTGTGTGTGTTGTATTTATAATTTTAGAAGTTTTGTGTTTGCAGTCCTTAAAATATTTTAGAATATATATGAAGCACATTAAAATTCAAAATGACTAATAAACTTTAGGGCCCGGTGCAATGGCTCAGTTGGCTAAAACCTCCATCTGCAAGCTCAAGGATCCCATACAGTACCAATTCATGTCCCAGCTGCTCTGCTTCCCATCCAACTCCTTACTGGTAGCCTGGGAAAGCAGTGGAGGATGGCCCAAAGTCTTGGGACCCTGCACCTATGTAGGAGTCCTTGAAGAAGCTCCTGGCTCCTGGCTTTGGATCCTCTCGGCTCCAGCCGTTGCGGCCATTTGGGGAGTGAAGTAACAGGTGGAAAGTCTTTCTGTCTGTGCTTCTCTCTGTAAATCTGCCTTTCCAACAAAACTAAATGAATTTTTAAATTTGAAATGAACTAGGAATAGCAGCATGACAAAGTTTCATTTGGACACAGCCTACCTCCAGTAAGTGTGGTGTAAATAAGCAATTTATTTTTCCTTTTAAGCAAAGACCAGGAAAACTAGAACTATGTCACACTTGTTAGAACGTTATTTCAAAGGAAAGGTGGAACTGGATATGTCAGAGAAATTCATTGGTTTCACCACTAACTTTCTCATTTACATATCTTTATTTCATTATGAAGTATCCAAGGAATTGAAATCACTAATACACAATATAACATAATGATGAGCCTTAATTTGTTACCTTCTTAGATGGAATATATTTTTTAAGGAAACTTCAACTTACCAGTATTTGAAAGACATGCTGGTATGGGCATTTGGGCTAGTGTTTAAGATGCTGGTTGGACACCTGTGTTATATACCAGAATGCCGGATTTGATAACCATCCCTGGCCCCCAACTCCGGCATCCAGTAAGTGCTATGCTGGAAGGCAGCAGTGAAGGCTTAAATAAATGGATGTCTGCCACCCATGGAGTAGAACTTGAGTGAGCTCCCAGCTCCCAACTCTGGCCTGACCCACCCTTGATCCTCCTTCAGGGCATTTGGGAAGTTCATCAGATAGGATATCTATCTGTCCTTCCACCCTCTCCACACACACCTATATCTACCTTCCTCTCCCTGTCCTATACCTCAAGTGAAAAAAAAAAAGTACTTTTTCATTTTCTCATTAAAAAGTCTCAGGTGTGCCATTCAGCTCTTATTTATATATGTCTGTGGAAGATGGTTTTAAAATCACTTATTTAGTCTTGGAAATCTGCATTTGACTGCTTTTATATGCATTAGATGTCCGCATTTGTAATGGTTGTATCTGATGTACTAGAAATTTAGGCTCACTGACATTTAAGTAATGAGCTTCCACCAGCAAATCATTTGAGATCCAAGTCTTTATTAAGAAAGCAAATGTGAACGTATTGTTATGCCACAAAGGAGAATCTATTCCCCTGCACAGACTGTTTGCAACACAAATAATCTTCAAGGCACATCTTCTAGTGCCCAACCCCCACAGTATTTCTAGCCTGCCTTCTTTTCCATATGCGGAAACCTGGAGTGGCCATGTATGTAGATATGAAAGGAGTAGGGAGTGTAAGCAGTTTTCATGCTTTGATCCTTAGCAATAGAAAAGGAAAAAGAGCTTACCCAAAGAGAATTTCTCCAATACTCATGAAAGAATGATGAAGACCGGAAAGCCCCAGGCTTGGAAAGGGAGGGCTGGGCTGACAGAGACTTACTTGAATTGGAGTGTGATAATCTGACTCTAGACAGACTGTCTATGGCGTTTAGAGAGAATTCCTCTTGTGCAAAATTAATTCCTCCCATGTTGATTCAAGTAAGGGAAAGGACCAGAAAATGAAATGTCTGTGAAGACTATGTTTGTTTCTAATGGAGGGGCTATAATTAAACCTTACCCATCCAAGTAGAACTGGAATGTCGTCCAGTGTTTGCTTCTTATTTTGCTTCCTTTTCTCTGCTAGAAATGTCTTGTCTCTTATGAAATGGTAATGTAATTATGTTATGTGTTGTCATTTTATCTTGTAGTTCTCTTTAAGATATTATTGTTGTCCGTATTTGTGTATTTCAGTGGGAGAACTGAAGTCCAGTCAGTTCAATATGGCAAAGAAAAGGCAAATAAAGACAGGGTATTTGCAAGGTAAGCCAATTTTGTTTTAGTGTCTGATTTTTTACAAGGAAGTATAAAAATTAATCTTTTCCAAATGATTATACAATGACCACATCCTTTCTTACATTATGCTGATGAAGTGATGCATTTATTGATTCTTTTTCTAATGTGAGCATTACTCTATGCCAAGCAATAAAGCTCTGAATAAACTAAATCAAGCATCATGTTATGAATATAATATTTTGATGGAGGATTAGTTCCCTATGTTAATACATTTTTTGAGAAATTTAGCGACTGACATGTTATCCAGCTCACTTCTCTGTTCATTTCAGTCATATTAAGAGATAGATAAGTTGCTTTGTATTTGTTTGCCATGTTTCTTCTTCCTTTTTTTTTTTTTTCCTAAGAGTCTGTTAGAGCCAGTTTGCCTTTTAGCTAGAGAAATGACATGATTAGAGTTAGGTCTTAAAGAATAGTTTTGTGAACAGGGTTAGGGAAGTAAGCTGCAGCCATCCACGGGAGAACAGTAAAGGATGGTGATGGAATGGAGCGTAGAGAACGGAGAGTTCCAACCGAAGCTGACGCCCAGCCAGATAGAGGGATGCTAGAGAGGAGTGTGCTTTCGGTGCAAACGACTTACACACAGTAAGTCCTTCAGTAATTGTGTGCCTGATGTCCACTGTTCCTGGAGGTTTTAGAGGTGTTAATAGAAGAGAACTATGGAATGTTGCTTTTGATGTTACTCTAAATTTTGCTTTTAGTAGTTATCCAGATAACTCTCCTGCTTTGTTCGTGAAGGGAAAAGAGTATTGTGTTTTCAGAGATTTTCCCTTCTCTCCGAAAGGTTTTCCCTTCCACTCCTTTTTTCGTAGTAATGGAAGTGAGGGTTTATTGTGAAACCCCAACGGTGTCCAAAAAAACCCTGACATCACAAGGTAGCCACTTAAAACTGGGGAGGAGGTTAGATTAATTTGAGGTTTGTCTGAACATACATTGACAAAGATATATGCATGTGTATGTTTGATCTAAAATAGTTTTCATCTATTTTATTGCTTGCTTTTATCACTTAATATGTATCACGCAAATGTTCTTCACTGGTGAGACTTTTAGTAATTTATGGTGGCAATAAATCTTGGAGCAGCTGAATACTCTTACCGTAATCTGTAGATGTAACTTAATAATTCCCGCCTTGACCCTGTCTTGTCCCTTACTCCAGAGCACTTACTGCTAGCACCATCCGAGGCTCTCACAGTATCAGGTCCTGAAAGCTTGTGGAAATAAATCATAAATATCTTAAGCTCCTTGAAGAACATTGTGAAGAAAAAAATTACTGAAGCATGCTTTTAGTTTGTTTGGATGATAAAGCCTGCTTCCTCCCCCCAGCCCCCACCTGCATTCTGGGGTTACTTTCATCCTGATTGTCTATGATTAATCTACTGAACAGGAAAACAGTCAATGCAGACAGTGTCTTGATGTGGTGAGCGTTCAGCTGGTCAGGGCTACAGTGTTTGTGATCAGCTTGCTTGAATTTGAAGGACATAATTTTATTTCGGCATTTGGTCAAAATGTTTTTAACAAATATTTCTAGAATGTTTTAAAATTAGCTTTGTTTTTCAATTTAAGAGTGAAATACTGTCTTTTTTGCCTGTTAAATAGGCAATAGAAGTCCTAATGCCACATTCCTGTTTTGGAAGGGAAACAAAAAAATGCACAGAGGCTAATAGACATGACCACAGAAATTATTCAAAAGTTTCTCCTTTGCTATGTTAGATCCCATTGTACCCAGTTAGAAGTGTAAATACCTGTACAAAGATGAAATGTACAATAAAATGTTAATATGAAATGATTTTCCTTGTAGTTACTCTTGAGAAAATGTTATTTTTTCTTAATCATAGTGATACTATAAGTATATACTTAAACCTTTTTTATTCCTTTTCTAACAATACATTTCACCTTTTTCTTACTTGATAATTTATTCTAAAAAGATACAACATGTGATTTGATGACTAGTTGCGTGATATCCTATTGTAAGCACTAAATCATAGTTGTAGTTATATATTAAAGCTTAGTATTACATGTAGTTTCTTTAAATGTTATTTCAGCACTTTTGATCATTTGCGATTTTAGTATATGCAGTTAACACCTACTACTTAGTTCATTTTATATGTATATTAGTTAAATGCACAGTTAGGTTATTTTGTAAAATATACACTTTGCAATGTCAGTTGTGTAACATTTGCAAAAGGAAAGCCTTATGTGGCTCTCGTGTTCATTTTGTTTGGCAGATGTTTTAGCAGTACTGGACTGTTTAATGACCTTTTATCGTTTTGTTGTGATGACCTGATTCATAGCTACTAAAATTCTCTTTTGCTTTTAGCAATTATTAAGTTACTTATTTAATGTGTTAGGGAATTCTAGAGTTTTTGGAATTTGAGTTGGCAGTATGAAAGCTCATAGAAAGAAAAGATTTCTCCTTATATGCTTCATATGACAAGGTTTTTTTATTGTTTTGCACATCAATTGAATTGCTGTCATGCTTTTTCATTTTTCATATAATAATAACCAAGCAGGGAACAAGCCAGTGTTTTAATACAATAGAAAAATAAGGTGCCATGGTCAAAAAATAAATTTACCACATTGCAAGCACAGTGATCAGTGTGGTATTTTTTTCTTTGAAATTTCCACACTTAACAGGAAACATAGACAACAAGCTTGAGTGGGTGGGTCTCTGAGGTTAAAACTGTTAATAAAAGAAAATACTTGAAATCGGGTTTTACATTGAAAACATTCCTAAATGTATTCAGTCCATCAACGAAGATAACTTGTCCTGATGCTTTATAGTGGGTGAGTGTGCTGAATTTTTTTCCTTCTAGTAACTTTCTTTTCCTTTTAGAAAATGAAACTAGTTATCTCCTTACTCTAGTTAGTAAACCCTGTCTTAACTTACTGTAATATATAAGGAGAGAGTAGTTTATTAAAATTAAGAATTAACATTAATAGAAGAGCCACAATTGGTAAGTTTAACAAGTCTACTTTAAACATTGAGTGTATAATGTCATACTAGATCACCATTTTTTGTGACTGATAGGCTTGTTTTTGCACTAGAGTATGAGAAGGTTGAACCAAATGGTGTCCTGGGGTTGTCAGAAAGTCCTCTAATCTAAGTTCACAGTAATGGTCAGTGTTCATAGTTGCCTACTTGAGTTATGTGAAGTAAAATGAGGTCAGTGTCTTTTTTAGCTAATAACATTACACAACTTTAGAAAATGCCCGTTAGCTTTTAAATTAAAAATAAATCATCATGTGAAACTTCCAAGTGTTTGGCTATAAATTCCTGAAATGTTAGGCCACTTTGTGTAGTTTGGTCAGTTAGCTAGGTCAAATTATTCATGGTTTACTAAAATTTATAGGTTAAAAGATTATTTTAAAATCTAGTTGCTCCTAAATCATAAAATTTAAGAGATAGAGAGGAATTTAATAATCATATTGTAGCAGTAAATTTAGATATTTAGATGTAGAGGCTTAAATGATTTGTCTAATAGAAGGCCAAAACTAGGCTTTGTTGTATCTGCTCATTACTTTTATCTTCCTACTATCTACATAACACTCTAACAAGTATCCTTTGATCAGTATTATCGTGCTTTTTTTAGTCCTTTTTTTTTTTGTATGTTTAACTTACAGAAAATGATATTTTAGACAACAAGACAACTGCAAACTCAGTAACAATTAGAATTTCAGTAATGGTCTCATAAATTTATTTTCACTGTATATGAAACTAATTACTACAGTTAGGACTGGGCCAGGTGAAAACAGGAGGCCAGAACTCAGTTTGAGTCTTTCATGTGGTGACAGGGACCGAGGCAGTATACATAGGTGGGAAGCTAGATCGAAGCAGAGTAGTTGGTGACTCAAACCAGGCCCTCTAATACACGATGTGGGTGTCCCAAGTGGCAGTTTGATTACTGCACCAAATTTGCCTGCCCTAAGTTTTAATGTATTGGCTTACTTAATATTACATTTACTTTATCCTTTGATTGAAGAGAGGGGAAAAGTGATGACCAAGTTTAAGGGAAAGAAATCTTGATTAGCTAAGAAGTAAGTATGGTGTTAAGTATAATTCCTTATTATTCGATAATATGAAACTAAATCTTGACCTGTGAATTCTGTGAACTGTAACCGGAAATAGTCTCAGTTTTTTAACTTTACACAAATAGGTGATTCATCTAAATTTCTCTATCTGGTTTTTGTAGCTGAATATCAGGATCTATTTTTATTTTTCTTGTGATATGATGGAAAACAAAGTAATTTTTATATGTGTCAGTGAATTTATTACTGAAATATAGAACTGGCTACACAATGATTTATTATATTTTATAGAGTAGCTTAACTTATTAAACCAACAAACATGTTAAAGCAGAATATCAGAAAGCTAGGCATGTCTTTTTGATGAATTTTTGCCAGTATTTGAACTTCTATATAAAACAACATTGTTGTTATCATTCCTGAACTTCTAAAGGTTTATGATCACTGCATGTATTAGTATCTTCTGTGTTGATTGATGTGAAAACCTTTTCCTTAAAGGAACACTTAGCTGTCATCTTTATCACTGTGATACATTACAGCATATAGATGGGTAATAAAACATGCATTCTTTTATTCCTTACTTCATGACAGAGTAGATAACCTTTCAAAATGTATTTGTAAAAATAAAAACCCGACTGATGGACCCAGTGCAATAGCCTAGCTGCTAAAGTCTTTGCTTTGCATGCACCGGGATCCCATGTGGGTACTGGTTCTAATCCCGGCAGCCCCGCTTCCCATCCAGCTCCCTGCTTGTGGCTTGGAAAAGCAGGTGAGGACAGCCCAAAGTGTTGGAACCCTGCACCTGTGTGGGAGACCCGGAGGCAGCTCCTGGCTCCTGGCTTTGGTTCGGTTCAGCTCCAGCCATTGTGGCCAGTTGCAGAGCAAACCAGCAGACGAAAGATCTTTCTCTCTGTAAATCTGCCTAAAAGAAAAAAATAAAAATGCATAATGTGCATCCTTATCTTCCTTACATGGAACCAGGGGGTTTAAGTTCACACTAAAAACATTTTCAGAAGATAATATTGTAGGGATTGTTTAATATGTTGCAAGATAAGCTAGATTTCCAGAAACTTTGCCATAATAGACAATATTAAGATTGATAACATCTGAGAAAGTGATTAATAGCAAACTACTCATATTTTTCCTTTTTCTTGTTTTTTCTTTTTTTGTCCGCTACCCTAGTTTCTGTTGGACTTTTACTGGCATTTCTTCCTATACAGCAAATAAAACTTATTTACTAAATAACCTTTACATGAATTTGTTATTAAGGAAACTGTTGGCTCAACTAGAATATAATCTATGAAACTGTAGAATTTTTTTTCGTAGTTTAGGATATCAAATAATGGTATTTCAATTATTTCTCCAGATCTCCAAGTAAGCCCTTAGCACGAAAATTGATGGATTGGGAAGTGGTAAGCAGAAACTCAATATCTGATGACAGATTAGAAACACAGAGCCTTCCCTCACGATCTCCACCTGGAACTCCTAATCAGTAAGTAGAAACCCAATACCCAAAGGGGCCTTTTGCTGTTTTCTGAATCACTGACTGCATGTTTCTGTTGCCTGGAAAGGAGGCTATATGAAGATTCACTCTTTCAGTCAAACGTGTTCTTCCTTACTCTAGGACACTATTTCCTCTTCACCTGCTCCTTACCCTTAGAAAATAAGGAAGTGCAGCAGTGAGCAAAGGAGCCCTAGGTTCTTCCACAGTTGACTTTCACAGCAAGGTCCCTAATAAATAATTCAGAATCTGTTAGTAGACTTGAAAATCTTTTGTGTTTTATACTTGATATTGACATTTCATTTGGATCCCCAGCAGCATTTTCAAGGGAGCACGTGCTGTTTAAAAATGATTTCCCAAGTGGTGGTGGTTGTCTTCAACTCCCATCCAGATCATCTTTTCTAATCAGTCTTGTCTGTGCTGAACAAGATAATAAAGTATAGGGACTAAAAAAGCATAGGGGTAGTTAGAGATGATGGATGCCTGAGTGGGAGAAGTCCTGTGGCAGCCTGTTGAGTGCGGCTCAGGTCCTGACTTCTTCCGTTCTGCACCCTTGCTGTTTGAAGCAGAGTCTTCGCCAAAGGCTGCTCTTAGCACAGTCATAAATCATACATCCACTTTCTCACACAACCATTTCATTAGTTAAGACTGTTTGTTTTTATTGTTTTCTTCCTTTTCATTCAGTCGAAATTCTGCATTCACACAAGAGGGAACTCGATTGCGACCATCTTCCGTTGGTCATTTAGTAGACCATGTGGTTCATACTTCCACCAGTGAAATATCTGTGAGTCAGAGATCTCCATCATCAACTCAGGCTAATAGCATCGTTCTGGAATCATCACCGTAAGAGCCCTTTGTTTCATTTTGCTTCCTAATTTTATATTTTCAAACGTGCGAGATTGCTTCATTTTATATAATCTGGAATCAGGGTACTTGGTGCAAAGTTTTATTTATGCAGTGTTTTTTAAATTTTTTTTAAAGATTTATTTATTTTTATTACAAAGTCAGATATACACAGAGGAGGAGACACAGAGAGGAAGATCTTCCATCCGATGATTCACCCCCCAAGTGAGCCGCAACGGGCTGGTGCGCGCCGATCCAAAGCCGGGAACCAGGAACCTCTTCCGGTTCTCCCACGCGGGTGCAATGTCCCAGTGCATTGGGCCGTCCTCGACTGCCTTCCCAGGCCACCAGCAGGGAGCTGGATAAAAACCCACATTTTTAAAAACTGCATAAATAGGGCACGACAGCGTGGCCTAGCGGCTAAAGTCCTTGCCTTGAAGGCACCGGGATCCCATATGGGTGCCGGTTCTAATCCCGGCAGCTCCACTTCCCATCCCACTCCCTGCTTGGTCGCCTGGGAAAGCAGTAGAGGACAGCCCAATGCACTGGGACACTGCACCCGCGTGGGAGAACCGGAAGAGGTTCCTGGTTCCCGGCTTCGGATCGGCGCGCACCAGCCCGTTGCGGCTCACTTGGGGAGTGAATCATCAGATGGAAGATCTTCCTCTCTGTGTCTCCTCCTCTGTGTATATCTGACTTTGTAATAAAATAAATAAATCTTTAAAAAAAAAAAATGTGGGTTTTTTTTTTAGTGTGCTTACTTGTTCCTGGGAATTCTTGAGACACTCCCTCTCTCCCCTCTAGACGCTAACTGTTCATTTTTGGTGCTTGCATTCAACAATTTCTACAGATAATGTACCAATGTGGCCAAAGAATAGCGTAAGAAAATGCAGAGATCTCTTAATATTTCTTGAAAGATAATAATGATAACTAGGCAGTGCTGAGAAGATTAATAAAAGTTGAGTACCTCATTGATTAAGTCGTAGAAAACATGTACGCGTAATTTCTTTTTTTCCTTTTTTTTTAAATTTTATTTAGGTGAAAGAGATAGTGTGTGTATGAGAGAGAGAACTTCCATGCACTGGTTCACTCTCCAGATGGCTGCAACAGCCAGGGCTAGGCTAAGCTGAAGTGAGGAGCCAGATAACTCGAGTCTAGGTGTCTACCGTGTGCGGCAGATACTCAAGTGCTCGTGTCATCATCTGCTGCCTTCGCAGAGTAGTGCCAGATAGCTAGATGAAAAATAAGATTCCAAGTACTGTAAAATGTGATTCAAGCATCCCAAGCAGCACAAAACAGTGGCTTAACCAGATGTGCCACAGTATCTACCCTGCATGAATCATTTCTTTTTTTATTATTATTAATTATTTTGCATTATGTTACAGTTTTATAGGCTCTGGGAATCCCCTCCCCCCTGGTGGCTTCCTCCACCTTGATGCAGTATTACAGTTCAAATTCAATCAAGATTCTTTCCTTGTAAACATATACCAAGTATAAAGTCCAGCTACTTATTGTCCAGATGGGTTGAACAGTCTCTTGGGGAGACCATTTCTGGTCCGTTGTTAGAGCTGGTAGAATATCATCCCATTCAACCAAGAGTCCTGACATAACATGCATGAATCATTTCTAAAATGTATTCCCAGAATTGGAGTTGTGGCACAGAGAAGCCACTGTTTTTGAGACACTTACATCCTGTATTGGAGTGACTGGCTTGAATCTCAGATATTCTGCATTTCCAATCCAGATTCCTGCTAATGCACCAAGGAGACAAAAGCTGATGGCCCAAGTAACTGGTTGGGTTGCTGCCAGTCATATGGGAAAACAGGATGAAGTTCCTGGCTCCTGGCTTTGGCCTGGCCCAGCACCAGATGTTGTGACCAATTGGAAATTGAATCAGCAGATGAAAGATTGACTTCTCTCCTTTTGTTTCCGTCTCTCTCTCCCCCCACCCCCCCGCATTTCAAATAAA
This sequence comes from Ochotona princeps, assembly GCF_030435755.1. Lineage (NCBI taxonomy): Eukaryota > Metazoa > Chordata > Mammalia > Lagomorpha > Ochotonidae > Ochotona > Ochotona princeps. The sequence continues at coordinate 11,987,121 of NC_080836.1, read as the reverse complement.
TGAATTAAGAAATATTCTTTTTTTTTTAAAGATTTATTTATTTTATTACAAAGTCAGATATACAGAGAGGAGGAGAGACAGAGAGGAAGATCTTCCGTCCGATGATTCGCTCCCCAAGTGACCGCAATGGCCAGTGCTGCGCCAATCCGAAGCCAGGAACCAGGAACCTCTTCCGGGTCTCCCACATGGGTGCAGTGTCCAAAGCACTGGGCCATCCTCAACTGCTTTCCCAGGCCACAAGCAGGGAGCTGGATGGGAAGAGGAGCCACTGGGGTTAGAACCGGCGCCCATATGGGATCCCGGGGTGTTCAAGGCGAGGACTTTAGCCGCTGGGCCACGCCACCGGGCCCATCTTTTTTTTATTAGTACATTTTATCTATCCAAATATGCCTGGAGTAAGAGGTGGTGATTCTCTTTCCATAGAGGACCTTCTGCTTCCTTATAGACAGACAGTTACTCCAATCATGGTCAGTGCTGTTATCCAGAACCCTTTGCTCTTTCCTGTTGTGTTACTTTCTTCCAACTCCAGAACCTCCATGGATGCATATTCCCTAGGACATAGATTGAACTACTGGGTCCCCCTTCTGGCCTTTGTGGGAAATTCACAGTAATGCTTGTCCTTAAAAGCCTCTGGAGCTGGATTTCTGGTTTTCTGGATTTCTGGAGCTGGCTTTGTAATGAGGTCGTTAAGACTCTGCCTGAGATGCAGGCGTCCTGCAGGGCACAGACCCATTCAGAGTGCTGGCTGCTCCACTTCCAATCCAGCTCCCTGCAAATGCGTGTGGAAAAGCAGCAGAAGATAGCCCAAGTACTTGGACCTCTGCTACCCATGTGAGTGATCCTGATGGAATTCCAGGCTCTTGGCTTTCTTGCAGTTTTTTGGGGAATGAACTGCCCTTGGAAGATCTCCCTGTCTTTGTGTAACTCTGCCTTTCAAATAAGTAAGTAAATTTTTAAAAATGCAGTTTACCTTAAAATTTCCTTTAATGCTTCCCTTTTCTTACCAATTTCTGCTGCCACAAATGGAGCCTTATTCTCTCCAATATTCATTGAATTTTTGCTTTCTCACCTAAGTTATATACTCTGATCAATGCCATCTTGTCTCTTCGGTAATGATCTCAACACCCCTCTAATATTTGTCATATTTACGTTCATTGCTCTTGTCACTGTGTTTTATTTCTAAATAAAATAAGCTAATGCCTTCAGTTCTTTAGACTGTACCAGGTTTTTGTTTTTTTTCCTGTGGAAAAGCCTGATTTTCAGTTTGGGATTTCTGTTTACTTGCTTTATTCTTTAGCTACTCATGACTCCACTGTAAATCTTCAAATACTTTTTGGAAAAGGTATGTATGGAAAATTAATAATTATAGGAATACCTTTGGAGTGTATTTATTATAATTATTTACAAATTGAAGGAGATGTGAAACTAAATTTACTATTCCCAGGGTAATATAAAAAAATTTTAAGTAGGCACTTGTTTAAGACCTTCCTCCTATTAAACTTTTTTCAATATCTTCGTCACTTGACTCTACCTTTTTTAAGAAGTTGTTTAAGACAACTTCCAAAATTCTCATTTTTCCCCCTTTTTTCTTGTCTAGATCACAAGAGACCCCTGAAGATGGACAGCCTCCAGCTTTACCACCTAAACAATCTAAGAAAAATAGTTGGAACCAAATTTATTATTCACATTCTCAACAAGATCTGGAGAACCATATTAATGAAACATTTGATGTTCCATCTTCCCCTGAAAAGTCTACTGTAAGTGGCTTCTGCTGATAATGTCACTTTTCTTTGAATTATTTTATATCAAATTTATTTTTAGTGTGGCATATTTTTCTTATGAATTGTGTTACAGTAACTATTTCTCCTCAATCTTTGGTCATGAATTCTGCCATGATATAACTCAATATTGGAGTTTGCTATTACAATAATTTATTAAATGCTTAATATTCTAGAATCTAAGTGTTACACAGATTTCTGTTAAGTCTAAATCTTCTAAGACATGCTTACACTTTCAAACAACTGCTTAATAACTCACTACATACTAACTTTTGTATATAATTCCTTAATGTACAGACTTAAGATTTCATGAGCCTTTTGAAATTGAGCACACCTTTGTGAAATATAAGACCACTCTCAAATTTACAAAGTAATTTCCAATTACTTTAGTTCTTTTGTTTTAGAGAACATGCTTTACCACAGTAAAATGGTAAGTTACAGTTCCCCCACTCATGAATTTTCAGTGCTTTCTTAAGCCACAAGAAAGGTAATCAGTAATTTTAAAGGTCACACTGTGTCCCAGAAGAAGTATGAAGTCAGACAATATAGACGTGTTTCAGAAAATTTAAAGGGCTATTAGAGAGGAAAGCAAAGCATAGAGAGAGGAGCAGACCTGAACAGGTACTGGCATGTAATGCCAGGGACCTCAGGCCACCACCCTCATTGCCCTTTTAGCTCTTCATTTGTCGTCCTCACATTAGCTAAAGTTGAAAATCAAAAGATAAGCATTTTATCCTGCTGTGGTATTGTTTGTTTTCTTCTCACTGCTATGAACCTGTCAAAAAGAGATTAAAATGCTGAAGAAAGTAAATGACAACTCTAATGCTACCTATGGAGTCAGCTGCTATGTTCATTCACTCACGCTATGGTCACTGGGTTATTATAGGATATTCTGCACTTTAATATTGATGTGAATCAAAAATAAATTAAGTTTTATCACTGCTGTCATAATTTATATTCTGTTTTCCATTTTAAAAATTGAATACCTGCTGTGTACTATGCATTGTTATGGTCTCTGGAGATAGAAAATAAGAAAAAGGAAACAAATCTTTAGAAAATAAAGTAAATTATTTGAGTACAATATTGGACAACATGAGTGTTGGGAGGAAAGATGAAGCAGAAAGAGAATCTAGGAGTTTGAGAAGTAGTATTGTAGTTTTAGGTAGTGTGAGCTAGGGAGGAACTTAGTGATAAGTAAAAGAGCAGGTAAGTCAAAGAGCTAGCAGGTCTGGAGACAGATGGCATTCTGTTTTCTGTTGCTATAACCTAACCCCTCAGATGGGTAATGTATAGAAAACACAGTTTTGTTGAGCTCTTGGTGTCAATCTGGACAGTCCCAGAGCATGATCCTGGCCTCTGGTGAGGGCCTGCTCGCCACACCATAATGTGTAAACAGAGCAGTCTAGGAGTCCCAGTCTCTCTTCCGTTTCTTGTGAAGTGACTGTTGCCCTTCAAGGATCCCCACCTTCAGATCTCATCAAGTCCTTCTGTCTCCCAAAGGTACCGTCACCAACTCCATCAACATGGGTCTGTAGGAGTTGAGTTTGCAACCCGTGTGGGGACACATTCAAACCATTGTACCAGGAGTATGACTTAAATGATCAAAAAACAAGTTGTCAGTTTAGCTTGAGAAAAGTGAGTAAATGAGGAGGAAATAGACTTAGACCTTTAATTCCTTCAATTGTAAGGAATTTGGCTTTTAACCCGAAGTGAGCATGTCTTACTTTTATTTAACTATATGTAAATGCTTGTTTAATCAACCTTTCCTCATCCCTCCCTCCACTCTTGCTTCCCTAGTCTCTGACAACTGTTTTTATAGTTTTAACTTCTGTGAAATCACCTTTTCTGTTAGATTTCACAAATTGAGGGCAATCTTCCTCTAGGTGATTTTACTTAACAAACTGAAATTAGTTTCATTCATGATGTTTCAAATGATCAGCTTTTGCCCTTTTTAAACTGAATAGTGTTTTGTTGTGTATATGTCTTTTTTCATTCATGATGGAGTCCACATCTAAGTTCTTTATGTTTCTTGAATATTGTGAATACTGCTGCAATAAACAAGGGAGTGCAAATTTTCTTCAAAGGATACATTTCATTTCCCTTGGAAACTACTATTAAGTAGTAGGATTGCTGGATCACGTGATAGTATTATTTTTGTTTTCTTTTAAGGAACCTTTTTTCTACTTTATACAGTGGCTATACTTACTTACATTCCCACCAACAGTATCCAAAGCACCAAATCCTGTTAACAGTCCTTGCTATGTGTCTGGATTGTAGGAGGGATGGTACTCAACTAATTATTTTGATTAGAATTATGGTTCCTTACATAGTGTACAATACAGAAGCTTCCAAAATTATGCTTTGTATGTATCTTATTATAAATGACAAAAATAACACAGTATTTACCTTTGTCTTTTTAAGCCTAATGGTGGTATTCCACATGATAATCTTGTTCTCATTAAAATGAAGCCTGATGAAAACGGGAGGTTTGGATTCAATGTAAAGGTAATCCAGAATTTATGTTGCATTTGGATTTTAAGTTCCTGTCTTCTAGCTTTGACAGTAATTGACTTGTTTTCTTTAAGGGAGGATACGATCAGAAGATGCCTGTGATTGTGTCCCGAGTAGCACCAGGAACACCTGTAAGTTATTTGAGCTTTCCAAATAAAGCCTTCACTGTTGGATTTATTTTATTGAAAAACTTTTTTTTTTTACATTTTCATTTATTTTTATGTATCTTCCATCCATTGGTTCACTCCCTAAATGCTCACCATAGCCAGGACTGGGCCAAGCCAAAGCCAGGAGCCAGGAAGTGCAAGTAGATGTCCCACATGAGTGGCAAGAACCCAGTTACTTGGGCTGTCATGTGTGTCCTCTAAGAGTTCACACAGGCAGAAAGCTGGGTTGGAAGCAGAGCTGGGTCGGTCTCCAGTCAGACAGTCCAACATGGAATGCAGACATCTCAAGTGGCGTCTCATCGACTGTGCCAAATGCCTACGCCCTCACCCTCTGTGTCGGAAAATGTTTTTTAAATACAGGAAAAATTTTCTTTTATCAACTATCAAATGTCAGGTGAATGTACTAACTTGCAGGAAAGTTAGCTTTTATTCTGTCTTACAGGACATTTTAAAATTCTTGTTTTTATGAACAAGGTGTATAAGACTTGTAGTGCTTCCAAAAAAATTTTTTTTAATTAATTTATTTTTATTGCAAAGTCAGATATACAGAGAGGAAGATCTTCCATCCATTGATTTACTCCCCAAGTGACTCCAATGGCTGGAGCTGATCTGATCCAAAGCCAGGAGCCAGGAGCTTCTTCCAGGCCTCCCACATGGGTGCAGGGTCCCAAGGCCCTGGACTGTCCTTGACTGCTTCCCCAAGCCACAAGCAGGGAGCTGTGCTGCTGGGATTAGAACTGGCACCCAAATGGGATCCTGGCACATGTGCAAGGCAAGGACTTTAGCTGCTAGGACATTGCTCCGGGCCCAGTGCTTCTAAAAATAACAGGATCTTCCAGAGCACTCTGCAAAAACAAAACAGTCAGAGGTATAGTTTGGAGAAGGGATGGGGAGTGGGTTGTTCACTTGTTTAGTTTTTTATCTAGGAAAACAGCAGTTCAGCACCTTACATTTGCCTGCTTTCTCTTTAAAACATTTACTTTAAATAGAAATGGTAGTAGTATTACAACAATTTTCTAACCTCTATTATAAACATTCAAAAACCTTGCTACTCATCATTTGGTTCAGCAATTACAAACTTTCTAAAATAGGACAATGGATTTGAGTGTGTTATCTTTATTGCTGCTATAGATAACAAAGACTGCTTTCAGATTCCGTCTTACATTGCTTTCTGATCGGCTAATTTCATTTCTGTTACTAAATGTTCTCTAAACACTCTTTATTATTTAACTATGTGAACCAACTGTCTGAGAAAAAGAGGCCGCCTAATTGGGTTTTGCTATTGTTACTTTGTAGCAACCTCAAAGTTAACTAGAAAACCATTATTAGTGATTTTTATATATAATAACATTGACAGATACTCCTGGGATACGTCCCCTGGCATAAGCATACATGCAAAATTTATTATATAGCTGTTCACTGTCCTGCAGCTATGGTCTTGATGCATGGAGCCGACAATAATACACATGCACAACTCACTGATGGTCAATAGCCAAAGTTTATTAGCAGCATCAAACCTTTAAAAGAAGTTTGTCACATAGGCATCCAGGGAGGAGGGGCTTGAGCTTGAGCCATTTACATCTCAAAAGCAAGAGACAGTCCCCCAATATACAACTTGTTCCTGTAACAGGTCCTTCATGTAAACCTGCCAGCCAAGAACTTTCCTGTTTATTCATCTTCTCCAACCTTTCAGATGAGATTGAACTGGCTCTGTCTCTCTCAATAGCAAAGATTCAGAATGTCCTTCTACATATAGCCACCTAGGTGATGCCCAAGATGAAAGCACCAGAGTGCAGACAACCAAAAGGAGCTTTAAATGTCATTGGTACTCCGCTTCTTGTCATTGTTCTATTCTTTTTTGGTGCAAACCAGTTGTTATACTGAATCAACTTTATATTCAAGCCACTGCAGATAAGCTACAGTCTAAATAAACTGTGCTTATTAGCAGATTCAACACAAGTCTTATAGCATCGTCACCACACACACAAACAGATCCAGTGGTGACTCCAAATTCTCACTCAGCAGATGTATAGTTACCTACCACATTGCTGATCCTAAGTGTCGGAACAGGATATGAGTACCGGTACCTTTCAGTTGTACATGTTTGACCCAAAGCCACTGAACCCCTCAGTCTAACAGCCCAACAGCTTTATCCGGGTCTCTAATGTAGGTTCATGGGCCATCCTATACTGTTTTCCCAGACAGGTGCCTTAGCAGGGAGCTGGTTCCAAAAGTGAAACAGCCTGGTCTGGAACCGGCATTGATATGGAATGCTGGTTTTGCAGGTGGAAGCCTTATCGGCTATGCCACAGTACTAGCCTTTGAACAGTCCAGATTTTTAAAGCCTTGGATTGAATGTCTCATCTTTGTCTTCACAACTGCATCAAATAATTAGGACATATAACTGCTCCATTTTTCAGTTTCAGGTGTCTTAGATCACACATCTCATCACCATTAGAGAAATGTAAGTCAGTGTGCTTCCTGCTGGTGATGCTGCCTTGTTAGGTTTTGTTGAATTTTAAGTTTATAATGACGGAATGGCTGTGCCTTCATTTTGTCATGCCTTCACCCCAGTTGGTCCTCCTTTTTTTTGAGAGCCACCGCCATCATTTGTTTCTCTCCCTGGCTTTTCATCCTTCCAGCTTAACTGTTTTCATTGTGACGCCCCTGGAACATGCTGTCCGTATTTCTGTTCCTTGTTTCTCTTTTACCTTAATCACAAGTTTGTTCTCTCAGTAAAGCACAAGGAGTTCACTTTGATTTAGCAGAGGACCTGAAAAAATAAACATGCAAGATGAAACCGCGCAGAGTTGCTAATAATCAAGTGGAAAAAAGTAGAGCACTTCCTATGACTTCTTTTTTTTTTTAAAGATTTATTTTTATTACAAAGTCAGATATACAGAGAGGAGGAGAGACAGAAAGGAAGATCTTCCGTCCGATGATTCACTCCCCAAGTGAGCCACATCCAAAGCCGGGAACCAGGAACCTCCTCCAGGTCTCCCACGCGGGTGCAGGGTCCCAAAGCTTTGGGCCGTCCTTGACTGCTTTCCCAGGCCACAAGCAGGGAGCTGGATGGGAAGCGGGGCTGCCGGGACTAGAACCGGCGCCCATATGGGATCCCGGGGTGTTCAAGGCGAGGACTTTAGCTGCTAGGCCACGCCATCGGGCCCTTCCTATAACTTCTTAATGTTTTGTTAACATGAAAATCTTTTTTTGCTATCTCTTACAGAAGTATAGAAAAGTTTGAAAAAGAATAAATCTAAGATTGATATAGTATCCTATAACTGATATTAGGAGTATCAGTAATTGTTTCCTTTGTGGAAACATCATGGATAATTTAAACCGTGCTTGCTGCTTGTTTCAGAACTTAACACATTGTCACAATGCTCATAAGTGGGTTCACTTCTAACATTTTGTTGTTGAGACTTTGCTTATTGTGAGAAACCTCTAGAGTTTCTTTGGCTACTTATCTTTTTTCGCATTTTTCATTTTATTATTATTATTCTCATTTTATGATACAGTTCCATAGGCTCCTGTATTTCCCTTATCCCAGCCCCAATAACCCTCCCCCAACCTAGTTCCATAGATCATTCCTAAAGTATAGTTTTCATACACTGTCATATGTCCATCATTGCGGGCATGGACAATAGCAGAGAATCTAGTATCCTATTGTCAAGATATAGTAAACAGTTCATTGTAAGTCCATCTTTGCCTGGAAGTAGAAATGCATACTACACTGTATCCACACATCTGGATATGTTAGTCTCTAGTTCACAGCTACTGTACATCCCCTCAAATGGAAACACATAATACAAAATCAACAACAGGAAGAAAAATAGAAATTTACAATGCCATGAAGTTAAATGACATGTTACTAGATATGACAGTCTCCATTACACAGCTACTATACATCCCTTTAAATCAAGAGCCACAAAACAAAATCAACATCAGGAAGAAAAAAGAAATTAACAACACCATGAAGTTAAATAACATGCTACTAAGTGACTAATGTGTAGCTGAAGAAATGAAAATCAAGAACCTTCTTACAGAAAATGATGCTACTGTATAATCTATGGGTCATTGAATGATTTAATCAGAAGAAAATATTTTGAAGAGATGAAACTAACAGAAAACATCAAAACCCATGTGGTATAGTTTCCATTGATTTTTGTTAATGAAATGTGTCTCTTCTAGATAGCAAATAGATGGGTTTTGTTTTTTAATCCAGACTACTAATTTATGACGTTTGTTTGACCTTAAGCCATTTACATTCAGGGTTAATATGTATGAGTGGTGCTTTGGTCTTGCCATTTTAGGAATGGATTGTTCATTGGTTTAGGCTTCTGTTGTCATTTTACTGGGGTGTTCTTCACATTTGCCTTTGGTTTTGTTGGGTGCTATTCCTCTTCTCTGTCAAGAGAACATCTTGAAGTCTCATTTGTAGGGCAGGTTTGGAAGAGGCAAATTCTTTTAGCTTTTCTTTACTGTGAAAGAATTTTATTTCATGTTCAAAGACAAAAGAAAGCTTTGCTGGATATGTTATCCTAGGCTGACGATTTTTTTCTTTTAGGATCTGGAACATGTCCCTCCATTCTCTTCTTGCCTATAGAGTTTCCTGTGAGAGATCTCCTGTGAGTTTAATTGGCATTCCTTTATATGTCAATTGATTTTTTTTTACATGCACATTTAAGGATCTTTTCCTTATGTTTGATTGAAGAGAGCTTGATGATCATGTGTCTTGGTGAAGACTGCTTTTGATCAGGCCTGTTGGGAATTCTGTGCCCCTCCTGGATCTTGTTACCCAATTCTTTCTCTAGATTAGGGAAATTTTCTTTTATTATTTCATTAAATATATTTGTAAAACCAGTTTCCCTTTCTGCACCTTCTGGGACTCGCATAACTCTTATATTTGGCCTCTTAATAGTGTCTTTCAATTCTTGAATACTTCTTTTGGCCTGATCCAGCTGTGCTTCCAGCTTTTTGTTTGTTTCCCCCTGATGACAGGAAATATCTTTCAATTCTGAGATTCTTTCTTCTGCTTGCTTCATTCTATTTTGGAGACTCTCCACTATACTTTTAATTTGCTCTACTGTGTTCTTAATTCCTGATATATCACCCTTGATTTGCCTTATTGCTGCTATTGCTTGTGTAAAATATTCCTTAAATTCTTTGAACTCTTGTATGTGCTTCTCATTGTTGATCAGAAGCTTTAAAATGAGTTTTATGAATTCTATTTTCCCCATTTTCTCGATGTCTCCCTCAGTTAACTCTGAGGTTGGCATAGGGTTTTGCTCCCTTGCAGGAGAGTTTTCAGTAATATTCATTGTGCCTTTGTCTCTTGTTTTACTCTTGGTCTTTGTACTTCTGGTTAGCAGAGTCTTCTCCTTGGGACAGGTTTCTAAGCTGTGTCACCCACAGGTCTACAGTTCAATTTTACTTATTGCAATTGGTACACAACTCTTTTCTTGCAGCCACTTGTGCCACTCCCTCCAGTGAGTTCCAGGTCTGGGTTCTTATGTTAGATTTCCACAAAGAACTCCGTAGCTCCAACTCCCGGCTCACCAATAACCACCTCCTGTGCTGAGGCTGCACTATTATCTGTACAACCTTTCTTCCACTTCCAGTTGTAGCAGGTCCCAGGATTAGAGAGACACCAGGTGTCCTATATAGTTAGGTTGTTGGTGGCGCTGATCTTTCCGGAACCTGTTGGACATTAGGTCTGGGTGCCACACGGGCCTGTTTTGACCTGTACAATGCCACAATCGGTATGATTTTCCTGCGGGAGCAGTGCAATCCATGGAACTCATTGAGTTCTCGCAAGCTCAGCACATAGCAGTTCATTGTTGTCCTCTGCAGTCCTAAAGCTTTTGCCATAGTGTACAAAATGGCGCCTGACGCACCACTACTAGAATTCTTGATCTGTTGGCCGTGAGATCTGAGGGCTACCCAGACCTGTCTTGGGTGGAACCTGTAGAATGCCACATTGATGCAGTTCACTGAGTCAGAAATGAGTTCATTCCCAGCTCAGCGTATGCTCAGTCCTTTCCCTTGCCTTTGCCTCCTTAAGCAAAATGGTGCCCAATTCGGCTCTAGGGGGCTGACTGGGCTGTGAAATCCACCCTGTTTTCGCACTGCCTGTCTGGGATCTGCTGCTCTGTCTCTGCTCCTGGTCAAATGAAATGGACCAGCAGGACGGACAGTTCTTTGTCTGGGTTCACTGCCCGAGCTCCCAGTGCAAGTTCCTTCCCACCTGGTTGCTGGTGGAGTTCAGATGGCTGTTAGCTGAATGCCTCTGGAGTGTCAGTCACTGCAACACCACACCATTATGTCCGCTGCTTTTCTGTGTCTGTCAGTCTCCAGGTACCCCTCTGCTGTTGTTCTATCCTTTGTTATTTCCTGAAATATGCTCTCTCTGCTTCATCCTGATTAAATGTTTCTCCATCCGTTTAAACATGTCTTTACCCTATTCTGCCATCTTGATTCCTGGCTACATATCTTGAATCGCTGGAACAGCTGTAAGATCAACATTTCCATGGTCACTTATTTGTTCTCCAAATCCCTTTATGTTTTATTCAAATTCCACCTTTAGGCTCAGTTGGATTTTATTACTTTGCTACACTTTCATCTTTAGTCATTTCCATCTTAACATTATTCATTTTTTATATGGGTTTGCCAGTGGGAGACAAAGAGGAACACAGCAATTTACTTTGTTGTCTGAGTGTGAGCTGAATAACAAATGTATATCGACAGGTCAGTAACAGAGCTTGAAAAAAGTGGTAGGTACCTGGGCACAATACGGTAGCCTGGTGGCTAAAGTCCTTGCTTTGCACCCAGCACAATCCCATATGATCATTGGTTCATATCCAGGGTGCTCTGCTCACCTTCCAGCTCCCTGCCTGTGGCCTGGGAAAGCAGTCGAGGATGGTCCAAAGATGTGCACCCTGCACCTGTGTGAAAGACCAGGAAAAAGCTCTTGGCTCCTACATTTGGATCAGCTCAATTCTGGTGATTGTGGCCACTGGGGGAGTGAACCAGGAGATAGAAGATCTTTTTCTCTGTCTCTGCTTCTCTCTGTAAATCTGCCTTTCCAATAAAACTTAAAAACAGGTGGGCCCGGCGGCATGGCCTAGCAGCTAAAGTCCTCGCCTTGAAAGCCCCGGGATCCCATATGGGTGCCGGTTCTAGTCCCGGCAGCTCCACTTCCCATCCAGCTCCCTGCTTGTGGCCTGGGAAAGCAGTCGAAGACGGCCCAAAGCATTGGGACCCTGCACCCACGTGGGAGACCTGGAAGAGGTTCCACGTTCCTGGCTTTGGATCGGCACACACCGGCCCGTTGTGGCTCACTTGGGGAGTGAATCATCAGATGGAAGATCTTCCTCTCTGTCTCTCCTCCTCTGTGTATATCTGGCTGTAATAAAAATGAATAAATCTTTAAAAAAAAAGCCATGCAGATTTAAAAAGACGTGGTAGGTACCTACCTGATCATCATATGCGTCTATCATTTATGTAGTCATTGACCTGGAGGGTTGGCTGTAAAGCTTTAGTTAATACATCTGGGAAACTAAAATTTCAATTTTTTGTTGAGTGACTGATGTTACTTCAACTATGGTCATTGAAATTTGTATCTAAACAGTGCAGAGTGAGAGGGCTTCCTGAAGCTGTGTCATCAGTCTTACTTGTATGTTTGCACATGTATATTGTCAGGAAAGAATTTCATGAATAAAAAGAGAAAGATAATGCCTTCCTGGGAAAGCTGGATTTCTACTTTTTTAAAAAATTATTTTTTGTTATTTTTTTATTACACAGTTCCATAGGCCCTGGGATTTTCTGTCCCCCTACCCTGGATTTCTACTTCTTAAAAATAGGTGAATGAATGACTAGATGCTTCTCTATACACAGTTTTCGTTCTGCAGCTGTAGAATGTATAAGAATGTGTTTCTGTGCTTACTTTGAGAAAACTGCATACAGTGCTATAACCTCTGCTGCATTACGTTTCAGGCTGACCTCTGTGTCCCTCGATTGAATGAAGGGGACCAAGTTGTACTAATCAATGGTCGGGACATTGCAGAACACACTCATGATCAGGTGGTGCTGTTCATTAAAGCTAGCTGTGAGAGACATTCTGGGGAACTCGTGCTTCTTGTGAGACCTAATGGTAAGTGCTGTTCGTACCCAACACGGCATATTTCTTATAGCTCAAGACTGTTTATTACTGACCACGGGAGCCAGAGCCTTTAAAATGTAAGTCATACCCAAGTATCTTGTTAGAGTTACAAGCCAGTCTAGATTATCCTAAAATCTGCCAAGATCAGCAAAATTATATTTCAACACAACAAATGGCTAAATACTAAAATGAAATAGACACGAGACAGCTGAATGGTACCTTATAGCCATTTTAAGGTATATAGCAGCCGGTCCTGAATATAAACTAAAATTGAAATGTCAATGAGCTAATCATAGGTTGTGGTTAGGACTTGCTTTTTTCTTTTTTTTTTTAACATACTGGTTACTCAAAACCATGTCAATTCCATAATATTGCAAATTGCTGTTGATGTTATATTGGGACTCTTAATTGACTGGGATGATATTCTACCAGCTCTAACTTCAGACCAGAAATGGTCTCCCCAAGAAACTGTTCAACCCATCTGGACAATAAGTAGCTGGACTCTATGCTTGGTATATGTTTGCAAGGAAAGAATCTTGATTGAATTTGAACTGTAATACTGCATCAAGGTGGAGGAATCCGCCAGGGGGAGGGGAGTGGGAGGGGTGGGGTGATTCCCAGAGCCTATGAAACTGTCACATAATGAAAAATAACTAATAAAAAAAATGTAAGTCATACCAAAGGAGATGAAATCCACCTGCAGAGATAGCTGCCCTCACGTGTTCATTGCAGCTTAATGGAAACCAGTGTGTGTCCATCCCATGATACTAGATCAAGAAAATGTAGTCCATACAGACAACAGAATATCTCTTAGCATTAAAAAAGTGTGACATTTCCTCATTTGCAACAACATGGTTGGAAATGAAAGTTACTGTGTTAAATGAAATAAGCCCAGTACAGAAAGATGAATATCTGGCAGGCATTGTGGCATCCACTCCCAATTCAGCTTCTTGCTAATGTTCCTGGGATAGCAGTAGAAGATGGCCCAAGTACTTGGGCCCCTGCACCTACCTGGTAAGAAACTTGGAATTGCACACTACTGGCTTAGATTGACCTGGTCGCAGCCTTTTGCAACCATTTGGAAAGTGAACCAGTAGGTGAAAGATTGCTCAATCTTTGAAATAAATAAAAGAAAAATTTTTCAAAAATTAAATATTACATGATTTCATTCACATGTACAAGCTTAATAAAAATCTCGTAGAAGTTGATGGTGATTGGCCCGGCACAGTGGATCAGTGGCCTTGCACATGCTGGGGTCCATATGGATGCTGGTTCATGTCCTGGCTGCTCCTTTCCCATCCTGCTTGTTGCCTGGGAAGGCAGTTAAGGATGGCCCAAAACTTGGGACCCTGCACCTATGTGGAGGACCTGGAAGAACCTCCTAGCTCCTGGCTTCAGATCAGCTTAGCTCAGGCCATTGCGGCCACTTGGGGCGTGAACCAACAGATGGATCTTTCTCTCTGTCTCTCTTCTCTGTAAACCTGCATTTCCAATACAAATTTTAAAAATAAATAAAAAGTTGATGTGGTTGTCAGATGCTGGGGAGTAAAGTGGGGCAGAAGGGCTAGGAATAGGGTAATTGATGAGTACAGGTTCTAGCTAGGAAGTAGGAAGTTCTGGGGTTCTGCACAGTAACAATTGATAATCTGTATTTTTCTCTTAATGAAAAATTGATAGCATTTTAAATATTTTCGCTTAAATATTAAATACTAAGAACAAATGTATTTTCTTTTTTTTTTAAGATTAATTTATTTTATTACAAAGTCAGATATACAGAGAGGAGGAGAGACAGAGAGGAAGATCTTCCGTCCGATGATTCACTCCCCAAGTGAGCCGCAACGGGCCGGTGCGCACCGATCCGAAGCCGGAACCTGCAACCTCCTCCAGGTCTCCCACGTGGGTGTAGGGTCCCAATGCATTGGGCCGTCCTCGACTGCTTTCCCAGGCCACAAGCAGGGAGCTGGATGGGAAGTGGAGCTGCCGGGACTAGAACCGGCACCCATATGGGATCCCGGGGCTTTCAAGGCGAGGACTTTAGCCGCTAGGCCACGGTGCTGGGCCCCAAATGTATTTTCTCATCGAATATTATGTAGTATGTTTTTGAATGTAAGTCATGTCAGTATTCTGCTCAAAGTACAATGACTTCCATTCACACAGGGAGTAGAATCTTAACTCTTGGTCCCCTTTCCTTCTACTCAGCTTTGCTCACTCTCTGTTCTACATTGGTTGTTGGTGTTCCTCAAATGTTCCAGCCTTATCTACCTCACTGTCTTTGTACTTGCTGTTTCCTCATCTGGTACATCCTAGATTTTCATATGCCTTGTACATTTGCTTCATTTATGTCCCTGCTAAAGGCTCATTCTAAGAACGGATTTCCCTTCTCCTGACCTCATAGCTTAAAAGATCTTCTTCTCCCTGTTGTTGTGGCAGTAGTAATAACATACTTGCTGAATGAGTGAGTAAATTTTGAGCTCTGGTGAATCTCACCTATGTTTTCAGTAGATGATGTCCTCTGACCTGATTGTGTCATTGCTTGCCCTGTCATGTCTGAACAGCTGCCTTGACAATTCATAACGTTAAACGTTAAACAGCAGTAGCTCTGGCGTCTTTGATGATTGCAGGAATTTTCTCCACAACCACCTCAAGAGCATCTTTCTGGGGACTCCCCGGTGTCACCTGGAGCTGCTCACCCCAGTTCCAGCTGTTAGTTGAGCTGAAAATGCATGTTGACTCAAGCCTGTTGTTTTTTCTTCTCTAAATTTGTAAAATGCGGAGTAAGCCCTCTTCCTTCACTGGTTTAATCATACCTGGTTTCACCAGAGGCCCCCTCCCTTCTCCATTGTATGGGTCCCAGAGCCCATGCTCATGTGTCCTAATGTTCACATTCCACAATACTGTCTGTTCTACCTAAGGAAAAACTATCTATATGGCAGCCTTAGGCATATTCTTCTAGTTTTGTTGTGGAGAGTATACTGTTAATCATGGTTTTAGCCACAAAGTAATTCATAGCTACTGTCATGTTGTTACTTGCTAGGTACCACAGGAAAGTGACATGTAATTAGAAGTCTACCTAATGCACCACCACAACCAATCCAACAGATTTTTAAAGAATTTTTTTGTTTTTGCATTCAGAAACAAGCAAGAAAAATTGTATCTCTTGGGTACAAGCACACATTTTCATTTTATCTTTGTGTTAAAAAAAAATACAAATTCTGTTTTAACTTTTCAAGGAATTTGTTCTTAAGACTTGATACTAGGGTGATTGGTTGAGAACTATGTGTTTTCTGTTACAGAAAGCAACAAACATTTTGTACCAAAAATAATTTCTCTCAATTTCACGTATTTTATCTTGGTAAAAGAAATAAGCATTAAAAGTTTTTATGCACCTGTACTTTCTTGTATATTCTGATTAAATCCTTACTGCCTTCCAACATGTTGAATAAATTATCCTCATTTTAGAATTGAAGCCATGTTGATACCAGAAGTTTAATTTTCTTTTTTAAAAAAAAAATATTTATTTTTATTACAAAGTCAAATGTACAGAGGGGAAGAGAGGCAGAGAGGAAGATCTTCCATCTGATGATTCACTCCCCAAGTGACCGCAATGGTGGGTGCTGCGCCGATCTGAAGCCCGGAACCAGGAACCTCTTCCGGGTCTCCCTTGTGGGTGCAGAGTCCCAAGACTTTGAGCCGTCCTCGACTGCTTTCCCAGGCCACAAGCAGGGAGCTGGATGGGAAGTGGAGCTGCCGGGATTAGAACCAGCACCCATATGGGATCCCGGCGCATTCAAGGCAAGGACTTTAGCCGCTAGGCCACGCCGCCGGGCCCCCAAAGTTTAATTTTCATCTCACAGGTTCATGACCAATATTGAGCTGGAACTTATTAAAAAAAAAAAAAAGCCTGTCCTTTTAGCCATACCAGATTTTCTTGTTGCAGTTAAAATTAGGAGAGGAACTCACTGGGTGCCTCCTTTCTGCAAAAGATATTCCTGAAGTTATGGTTGAGTCAACATCTGAACCACAACCTCTGTTACTTTGTTTCTTCAACAGAGCATCATCATACCTTTTGTCTTTTCATCTTTCAATTAAGAAAGTTTTTATCCAAAACACGCATGTCAGGAGGAAGCAAACCTCTAAGACGTTGCTTGGTTGTCCGTCAAACACATCTGAGGCTGCTTGCTGGACTGTCCTCCCAAGGGCGGGTAGAGGGTGTGTGTACCCATGGTTGTCAGTGTGGCAAAGAGCAGTTTTCAGAGGAGGCATGTAGATTGAGCTCACAATTGGCCTTGGATGTACACTTCAATGCTTATAGATTCCAGTGTTAAAAACAAAAAAAACATGTAGTTGGGACCCGGCCCGATAGCCTAGTGGCTGGAGTCCTCGCGTTGCCTGCACCAGGATCTAATATGGGCACAGATTCGTGTCCCAGTAATCCCGCTTTCCATCCAGCTTCCTACCTGTGGCCTGGGAAAGCAGTCAAGAACAGCACAAGGCCTTGGGACCCTGCACCTGGGTGGGAGAACTGGAAGAGGCTCCTGGCTCCTGGCTTCAGATTGGTTCAGATCCAGTTGTTGTAGCCACTTGAGCAATGAACTAGCAGACAAAAGATCTTCCTCTCTGTATATCTGACTTTCCAATAAGAATAAATAAATCTTTTTAAAAAATGTAGCTGACAGGCCCAACACAGTAGCCTAGCAGCTAAAACCCTTGCTTTGCACATGCCAGGATCCCATACGGGCACTGGTTCTAATCCCAATGGCCCTGCTTCCCATCCAATTCCCTGCTTGTGGCCTGGGAAGGCAGTTGAGGATGGCACAAAGCCTTGGGACCCTGCACCCAGGTGGGAGACTCGGAAGTGGCTCTGGACTGCTGGCTTCGGATCAGTGCAGCTCCGGCTGTTGGGGCCACTGGGGAAGTGAGTCATCAGACAGAGGATATTCCTCTCTGTTTCTGCTCTTCTCTGTGTATCTGACTTTCCAATAAAGATAAATACATATTTTTTACAAATGTAGCTGACAAGATGTAAAATTGGGGGCCAGCAGTATGAGTTAAGTTGAAACTTAAAATGTTGACAGCCCATATTTGAGTGCCAGGTCGAGTCCCTTCTACCTCACTTCCTATCCAGCCCATCAATGAGCCTGGGAAGATAGCAAATCCTGCCCCAAGTGATTGGACCCTTCCCTGAATGGAGTTCCAGTCTCCTGGCTTCAACCTACCTCAGCCCAGGCTGTTACAGCCATGTGAGGAGGGGACATTTAGCTGGAAGATCTCTGTCTTTCTCTCCCTCTTTCCCTCCCACTCCTCCTGTGTCTTTTTCTCACTTGTTTTAAAATAATAAATCTTAATAAATAAATAAAAGGGTACCCAGCGCAGTAGCCTAGCGGCTAAAGTCTTTGCCTTGCATGCTCCTGGATCCCATATGGGTACCAGTTATTATGCAGCAGCTCTGCTTCCCATCCAGCCTCCTGCTTGTGGCCTGGGAAAGCAGTTGAGGACGGCCCAAAGCCTTGGGTTCCTGCACCCACGTGGGAGACTCGGAAGAGGCTCCGGACTCCTGACTTTGGATCGGCTCATCTCTGGCCGTTGCGGCTAACTTGGGGAGTGAATCATCGGGTGGAAGATCTTCCTCTCTGTTTCTCTTCCTCTCTGTATATCTGACTTTGCAATTTTAAAAAAATATTTTCAAATATATGAATCTATGGTTGGGCTTTCCTTACATTACTCTTTTTTTTTTTTTACAAACTATTAACAAATATATTTATTATGGTGGCATTCTCCCCTACTATATACACCTTGTTAGCAAGTAGTATCCCATTTAGTTCCAGGTGGACCACTGAACAGGTAATCAAATAGTTTTACCCATTGAGAGAAAAATACTCTTGACAGAGAATTGTGGGCTAAAATTCTCATTTGAAACCTGGCTTCCCAGAGTACTTTGTAGACATTCCCACTTGAAGTAAGGAGGATAGAGCATTTCTTAGTTAGCATGTTTGATTTACTTCCAGTTCTTCATATTTAGCTATTTTGCCTATAAGCGCCTATTGGTCCCCTTACCGGAGGTCCAGCAGATCAAGGGCGGGTTTATTCAGAGATGACTTTCAGTAGCTGCTCTGAATGTGTCTGCATGTTATAGACAGGCTCGGTCATAGGGCCAAGAAGCTTTTTTACCTCAGCCGTTCTCTTTATCCCTGCTTAGCACCATCCCCACCCCCAGACTAGAATCTACTACAGTTATTCATAAATTAATTATTTTCTGAGATAGAATTGATGAATGTTATCTGACAAATTCCTGTGGTGAATCCCACATGTTTCTGTTTTATTTTATTTTATTTTAGCTGTATATGATGTAGTGGAAGAAAAGCTGGAAAACGAGCCAGACTTCCAGTACATTCCTGAGAAAGCCCCACTGGATAGTGGCCATCAGGATGACCATTCCCTCCGTGAGTCGATGATTCAGCTAGCTGAGGGGCTTCTCACTGGAACAGTCCTGACACAATTTGATGTAAGCAACACTGTTACTGTGGAGAGAGGGTGTTTGCCTTTGTTTTCTCCAGTTAGTCTCTGGGTTTCTTAGCTACCTAATCTGTGCATTACAACATATAAACTAAAGTGATATACTGAGAAGTTTAACATCAATGTTCTGAAATGCATAGTTTTTAAAATTGCTCCAAAAGTACTATGCCAATAAGTGTCTTAAAGCAAATTAAGGAATTTTACATGTTGTCATCAAATTAATATTTTTTCCTGTTTAAATAGCTGTTTTTATTAAAGGGAACAGACAAGGGTAGGCTGTTTAAGACTTGAAAGTCCTGATTTATACTTTGTCATCTGTAATCTGTAATTTTTGTCAGTTTCCAAAAACTGTCAGACAAATCACCATACTAGAAGAATGAAATATTTCTTGAATACTTATAATCTGCATTTTGACCACAAATCATACAGTAGATTTCAAAGTGTTTTATTTCAATTATGTGCACTTAATTTAACTTAAATTATTTTTAACAATTTTTTAAAATGTCCATCATTAATGTTTGTTGCTCTGAAGTATATGGCATTATATATAAGTTTTCATATGGCATTATATGTAAGTATTTTGGACATATGCCTAAAAAGTTCTTTCCTCTTACTATGTGAGCACCTCCAAACTAAATGAAAACCAAAAAGTTTGTTCAGGCTTGCTGTTTAGAACCTGGGGGGCACATCCACAGCAAGCCAAATTGTTTTCACTTTGCTTTATCATTTTGCAAAACATAATACATAATTAATACCAGAAACTACAGACTTCATCTTTGCAAGCATGGTCCAATAATCTGCTAACTGGAGGTACATCATTGTGTAGATGAAGTGTTCAAAGGAAAAAATCTGTTTCCTGTCAGGGTAGAAACAGGTCTAAAAAACAAAACAGAAATTGTTGATGGTTTGCTTTCTTCTTTTAGCAACTATATCGGAAAAAACCTGGAATGACAATGACTTGTGCCAAATTACCTCAGAACATTTCCAAAAATAGATACAGAGATATTTCGCCTTGTAAGTATCTGTTCTGTTTTGTTAGATTTTATGTTTTTACCATAACTTTATTAACACATTGCTGTTTTAAATTTTTTCAGATGATGCTACACGGGTTATTTTAAAAGGTAGTGAAGACTACATCAATGCAAACTATATAAATGTAAGTTTCTTTTATTATGTATTTTTGTTAAAAGCCTAATATAATATTAAAACTTTCAAATATTTTTAAAAAACTATAAAAATCATACTAAAGAAAATAAGAGATTGGTACCTGATAGCCTAGTGGCTAATCCTCCCCTTGCATGTATTGGAATCCCATATGGGCACCTGTTCGTGCTCTGGCTGGTCCACTTCCCTTCCAGCTCCCTGCTTGTGGTCCTGGAAAGCAGTAGAGGATGGCCAAAGCCTTGGGACCCTGCAGTTGCATGGAAGAACACGAAGAAGCTCCTAGCTTCAGATTGGCTCAGTTCTGTCCATTGCGGCCGCTTGGTCGCAAAAGCCAAGCTGGAGCCAGGAACTCCATCTGGGTCTCCAGCGTGTGTGGTAAGAACTTATGTACTTGGGCCACATCCACTGCCTGCCAGGCACAGTGGTAGGAAGTAGGATCAGAAGGACGGAGTAGCCACTCTGATTTGCATTGCAGGTCCTCCAAATAGCACTCACTGCATTATACTAGTACATCAGCCCCTGGGACCAGCTTTAAGAGTTCTCAAGAATTGGTCCATGCTGTTTCAGCTAAGATCTCTCTCCCCAAATTATTTTCTAAACAAAATATCTCACTTCTAAATACAATCAGTCTTCAGTATTTCAGATAGTTCTAGAAAGTCTTTGAACACTGAGTCAGCAAATACTGAGTGATTGCTTTTTGGGGAGATACAGATTTGGTTCCTACAAGCCACTATTCACAATGTTTTCATCAACTGATCAGTACAAAACTTTATTTCTGTTTAAAGTGCATTTACTTAACATACAATGTATTGCTGAGTCATTGACCAGTAGCACTGACACTCATGTTTATTTAGCCCAATAAAACACCTCACAGCCTTATGCCTAGGAACACTAGCTAGTACTTTAGCACTACACTTGGGTGCATTATAGCAGTACGTCACCAGCAGAAAGCACAAAAGTGTGAAAACAAAGCACTGTATAGAGCATAAAACATAGACTTGTTTAAAGTGCAGAAGCTGGAAAAGGAAGGCATGAGGTCTCCTTGTTTGTCCTCCACTGGAAGTCAGGTTCTCAGCTCTTTCCCTACTCCTTAGCACATCTCCAGTGACCATGGAAGTTCCACAGCTGTTTGGGGGTTGCGGAAAAATCCTAACAAGTAGTCAGATTTGTAAACACAGTGGCTGTGGCATAACTCCTTCCTTCAGTGCATACCATGATATATATTTTTTGAAGTACAATATATTAAGAACAGTTAGGCAGAAAATTCCAAGCAGTTACATGAAATAAAAATGAAGAGTGGAGTTTTTATTTTTGCCTCTGAGATTGAAGGATCAATATGCTCTGGGAACTAAAATTCTAATTTCATTTCCTTCCCAAGTAGCCGGAGGACAAGTATCCTGTAATCAGCATATTGATATTCAGCAGCAAACTATAGATACTTCAACGAAGTAGGACTAATAAAGTCAATGAATATTAGATTTTACTGTCACATGAACCCAGTCAGATCAAGTTTACTAAATAAAGAAACACCTCGAGCATTTCAGGGCATTTGGATCATATTTCAGAATTACATAAACAAGCATTTTTTTCTTTATTCTTGATAGAAGTATAAATTGGTGGTACCTTCTTGGAGGTTGCTACCATCTGTCCAGCCAGGCCCACCCTCAGCCCTGGTTCTCATTTTCACAGGTGGGAGCTGCAGCCCATCAGAAGGGTACCTGTAGTTTCCTTAGTCGGTTCTCTCTCAGCCCCAGATCTTGCACTTTCCGGGTGGTACTGCTGTCTAGCCTGACAGGATTTGTCCCCAGTCCCTGCACTTGCCAGCTGATGCTACTACAAAGCCCAACCAGCTTGCATTTTACTCTGGCCCATGCGTGCATCAGTGGATACGATCGCTTAGCCCAGCCTGGCTCTCCCCCTAACCCAGCTCACATGCAGGCCAATGGGTGTTGTAGCCCTGCACGGCCTGGTCTGCCCAGGTTCCACTTCTCCGGCCGAGGAGCCCAGCAGGGGACCCCATGCCTCACTACCGGCCTTCCCCACCTTCCTTACCATCCCTGGGGTCTTACATGTTCTGCTGGGGGCTCGCCTCACCTCGGCATTTGCCAGCTGGTGCTGCAGTCTGGCCTAGCCCTGCCTGCCCCCAGTTCAGCTCGTGCTGTCAGGTACTGCAGCTTAGCTCACTCTGGACTGCCCCTAGACCTGGCTCAAATGTGAACTATAAAGCTGTTCTTAAAACCTTAATAAATGTTTTGGAATCTATTTGTATTTAAATAACTTTTTTCACTAATTGAAAGATATTTAACTGTGCGACAACGCCAAGGAATTTCTTACACAGATTAAATAGGAAACGTGGGGTAGGCATTTGATGCAGCAGTTACGGTACTACTGAAGATGCCCACTTTGGTATCAAAGTACCTGGGTTTGAGTCTCAGCTTCACTTCCGATTCCAGCTTCTTACTGATGCAAACTCTAGGAAGCAGCAGTGACAGTTGAAGTAGTTCATTCCCTGATACCTACTTGGGAGAACCAAATTTCTAGGCTCCCCACTTCAGCGTGTTCCAGCCCTAGCTGTTGGCACGTAAAGAGTGAACCAGGGATTTTCTTTATCTCTCTGCCTTTTAAATAAATGAAAGGTTTAAAAATTTATTAAAATGAAATCATTGGGGACAGCACTGTGGCTCAATTAGCTAATCCACCACCTTCAAGTGCCAGCATCCCATACGTGCACCAGTTCTTGTCCCAGCTGCTCCACCTCTGATGCAGCTCCCTGCTTATGGCCTGCGAAGGCATTAGAGGATAACCCAAGTCCTTGGGACGATGCACCCGTGTGGGAAACCTGGAGGAGGCTCTTGGTTCCTGGCTTCAGATCACCGTAGCTCCAGCCGTTGCAGCCGTTTTGGGAGTGAGCCAGCGGATAGAGGATCTTTGTTTCTCCTTCTCTCTGTAAATCTGCCTTTCTAATAAAAATAGATAAATCTTTTTAAAAAGAAATAATTGATAACGGTTGTTTTACTGACTATAGTTTATTAGAGTTAGATGTCTTCCATTTGTCAATTAATGAATGGTTTTTACATTCATGATCATGATATAAAACAGCAATGCAATAGATTTCACGTTTGTATCTCCGCCTTTCAGATGGAAATTCCTTCTTCGAGCATTATCAATCAATACATTGCTTGCCAAGGGCCTCTACCACACACTTGTACAGATTTTTGGCAGATGACTTGGGAACAAGGCTCTTCCATGGTTGTAATGTTGACCACACAAGTGGAACGTGGCAGAGTAAGTTGTACTTGAATTTTACACATCGAACCTCATTCAGACTGCATTGAATATAGAGTAAAGATATTTGTGTTAGTGTAGTCTTATAATTTTTTAAACTACTTTTCTTCTGGTCTCCTGATTTCAGTCATCATGATTAAATGCATATAGCTTTGACTAACTCATAATAAATATGAATTAAGTGCTAGCTATGTTGTTGTATTATTTAAAAGGATTGATGGACGTATACAGGGGCAGGTGTTATGGCTAGCCTATTGGGACACATACCTGGATCTCTGAGTTGCTTCCCGTCTGGCTTTCTGCTAACATCCACTCTGGATGCAGCAGATGAAGGCTCCTGTGTCTGCATCTTGCCATCCACATGGGAACCCCACATTGCATTTCCAGCCTCTTGGTTTCACCCTAACTTGGCCCCTAATGTTGCAGGCATTTGGAGAGTAAACTAGCAAATGCAAAATCAATTCATGTGTGTGTGTGTTTCTTTTGCCCTGCCTTTCAAATTTAAAATATATAAATTAATTTTCATTTTATTTTTCATGCACTTTTTATACTACTCTACTTTGCTTATCTAGATTATGTATAAAGAACTCTTACAAACAACTCAACTTAAAAATGGACAGAAGATCTAAGTAGGCAGTACACAGAGATATGCCACTCAAAATCCAGTAGAACGCCAGAAGGGAAAGGGTAGATAATGAAGTGTGGGTGATTTGGAGAAAAACAGAACCATCTACACTGAGTTCGTGAATAGTGTGGCCACTGTTGAAAACAGTGTTACAGTTCCTTAAAACGCTTAAACATACTAAACCTGTTTCGGGAATATACCTAAGAGAACTGAAAACCTACCCTCATACTATTTGTACACAACCATTCAATCCTACAATATTTTAATGTTAAAAAAGGGAAATAACTCAAATGTACCAACTAAAATGTTGCATATTCTTACAATTAACTATGGTGTGGCAATAAACAGAATGAAATATTGATATATGCTTCAGCACGAGTAATCCTAGAAAACATGCCAACTGAAAGACAAAAAAGGGCACATATTACATAATTTCGTTTATATGAAGTATTCACAATAATCAGATCTGTAGGCCCAGAAAATAAATTGGTGGTTGTTTAAGAAGTTGAGGGAAGAGGAATGAGACTTGGTAAAATATACAGTGACTGTTAGTGCGTATAGGGTTTCTTTTGGTTGTTGTAAAAATGTTCTAAATAGGATTTTGGTGATGATTTCAAAGCTCTTCAACAACGGAAACAATTGTGTACTTTAAGTGACTGAGCCATATAGTACATAATTATGTGTGATTAAAGCTGTTAAAAAATCTTAAAAAATTAATCAGAGTATTTTTAATCTATAAACGTACCTATGGATAGTTGTGGTATGTGGGTTAAGCTGCACTTAGAATGCCAGTGTGCCATATCAAAGTGCAGTTTTGAGTCCTGATTCCTCTGCTTCCAATCCATCTTCCTGCTGAAGTGCACTTAGGGCCCAAGTGCTTGGGTCTCTGCCAACCATGAGGGAGATGGAGTTCCTTAATCCTGGCTTCAGTGTGGCCTACCCCTAGCTAAGCCCTAGCTATTGCAACCATTTGAGGAATGGACCAACAAATGGAAAATATAGCTCTCTCTGCTTTTATAAAATAATCTGCTTTCTTAAAAAAAATAAATAACTAGACAAAGTATTTGTTGCTACAAAAGGGAAAAAAGTGACCAAAAAGTTCAATAGTTGACAGATCTACATAAAGTGTGTATGAATTCATTAAATTATTCTTATTCCTTATCTATAAGACTGAAAGTTATTAAAAATTAAGACATTTTAGAAATTGTGGAGTTTGATTCATAAATGTAGATAATTTTATTTAATTCTACTGATGTCAGGTTAAATGTCACCAGTATTGGCCAGAACCCACAGGAAGTTTATCCTATGGATGCTACCAAGTCACCTGTCACTCAGAAGAAGGGAACACTGCCTACATCTTCAGGAAGATGACATTATTTAACCAAGAGGTAAGAAGACAGGCTCTCCATTCATTAGAGCAATTGTGATTAAGGTAAAGACTTTGAAATCTTAAAATATTTTGTAACAGCCAAGAGCATGCTTTGTTATAAGAAATTTTTAGGGTCTAGCATAGTAGCCTAGTGGCTGGAGTCCTCACCTTGCATGTGCTGGGATCCCATGGGGGCGCAGGTTCATATACTAGCTGTTCCATTTCCCTTCCAGCTCACTGCTTGTGGCCTAAGAAAGCAGGTGAACCTTGTCACCCTGTACCCATGTGGGAGACCCGGAGGAAGTTGCTTGCTCCTGACTTTGGATCAACTCATTCTGGGCTATTGCGGCCACATAGGGAGTGAACCAGAAGATGGAGCTACTTTATCTCTGTCTCTCCTCTCTATAAATCTGACTTTTCAATAAAAATAAGTAAATCTTTAAAAGAAAAGAATTTTTTTACCCCAGGGCCCAGTGCAATGGTTCAGTTGTTAAATCCTCGCCTTCAATGTGCCAGCATTCTATGTGGTTGCCAGTTCATGTCCCAGCTGTTCCACTCTCCATCCAGCTCCCTTCTTACAGCCTGGGAAAGCAGTTAAGAATGGCCCAGATCCTTAGCACCCTGCACCCACATCAGAGACCTGGAGGAAGTTCCTGGCTCCTGGCTTCGGATTGACTCAGTTCTGGCCTTTGTGGGCATTTAGGGAGTGAATCAGCAGATGGAAGAACTTTCTCTCTCTCTCCTTGTATCCATAGATCTGCCTTTCTAATAAAAACAAATCTTTTCAAAAATCTTTACATCCATAAAATTTGCGCATTGATTACTGTTGGTTGAATAGCAGTTGGCTGGACCAGGCTGAAACCAGGAACTGGGAGCTCTGATCTCCTACATGTGTGATAGTGCCCCAGGTACTTCTGCCTTGGAAATGGAATACCTGAGACTAGAGGCAGTGCTGCAGTATGGGATGCCAGCTTTGGAGGCAGCAGTTTAACCCACTATGTCGCAACGCTAGCCCCCAATTGTAGCTTTTTAATAGCTGCCTGTTCTTGGGCCGCTCATCTTGTCTTCTAAATTCAGCCAGAGATAGAAACTGATCAGTAAGTATATCCTAATAAGAAAATGTCATGCTGCCCATCTTCTCAGGCTGCTAGCAGTTACATGTGCAGCTTTTTGAAGGTTGGTTTATTTTTCAAAGTGACAGGGAGAGACTGCAGATTACTCCCCACATGCCTCTAAGAGCCAGGACTGGGCCTGACTGAAGCCAGAACACAGGAATGCTATCCTAGTCTCCCACATGGGTGGCAGGATTCCCAAGTACAAAGACCATCATGTGCTGCCTTCCCAGGCTCACTAGCAGGAAGCTGCATAGAAGCTGAGTACCTAGGACTCATACCTGCATTCTGACATGGGTTACACGCATTCTAAGCAGTCCATTAAGCCTTTGGAAATGTCACTCGTGAAACAATTAAAAGAAGGACAGACATTTAGCCTTGCAGCCATGTCCCATATCATAATACCTGGGTTCATATTTAATATTTGACTCCAGTTCCTAATTCTAACATTCTGCTAATGGAGACCCTGGGAGGCAGTGGCTTGAGAGGTTGTGTTTATGCTGTAACCTGGGACTTGGCTCCAGCCTTATAGGATGAAACCAGTTTGGAGCATGTTCCAGTAGTTGGAAGTGTGTATTCACTCACCTGCTGTCTTTCTCAAATACATATGTTACAAAAAGTTAAGTTAAAAGACTCTGAAGTGACAGGGCCTTACTGACCAGAATGAAAGGAGCCATACATTTTACTAGTTCATAGAAAAAAAAAATCTAGCATTGACTAAAGCTGAAGTTATAGAAGATTTAAAAAATATACTTCAATATCTTACAGGCCAGAGATTCCATCAGAACCAATTTTGGGTCTGAGGGCAAATACTGTGTACTTCATTGTCTTATGTAATAAAACAAGCCAAAAGAACAGTTAGCTTTCCCAAACAGATAATGAAAGAAAACCTTTATATAGAATACCCATCTTCAGTGTAGCCAGTTATACTCTGGCTGTGGATTATGGACTACAGTGACATTTCTTTACACACCCTGAATTCCTCAGAACGATGCAAAGACACAAACTAGTTTCCAGGTTTTGAGCTAAATATAACTGAGAAATTACTACCATCAATACATATGTACACAGATTAAAGAGGAATAGGTACTACCCCAAATCTTGATTGCCTTTTGTTTTCATGGTCTTTTTAGAAAGCTGTGTTTGATTTAAATGGCAATAAATGGATTCCTAGTCTTGAATGACTGGCTTCTAGTTACTGTTCATGTGGTGCCAAGGAGCAGAATAGGGGAAGCTGGTCCTCTTCGAGACTCCTTTCAACATAAGACTGTCCCTTAGATATGCAGATTGCCTTTATATTGACAAAATCAAGATTTGAACCATTTGAACAAAAATTAGCTCCTCCAAAAAGAGTGAATCTTTGTTCTGCATTTGTGGTAGTATGATATCTAATTATAGCCTACATTGTCTTTGTGATTTTACTTTTTAATTTCCATGAGTTTACGTGTGTTTTAGCAGATTCCACCCAAATTCATTCACCAAGAAACTCTTCATGTTAAGATTTTTGCACACTTAACACTTCTTAGTTTTCATTAAACATTTCTCTAGTTATTAATTTCTTTAATAATAATCCTAAAAATATTTCACAAATACCAAAATTGAATTGTTATAAAAAGTAGTAATGCATGTAGGCAATATTTAAGTGGATACACCTGTTTTTATAAATTTTTTTTCCTTCTGCTGTTTTGAGTTTTATTGAGTTTATACAGTACTTTCCTGGCTGGTGGAAAGCAGTTTTCTTTCCTTCTAAAATTGAAGTGGAATTAACATTTATGTTTTAAAGATAATTTCTAAGTCAAGGTACATTAAGTTTTCATTTTCACTTAGAAAAATGAAAGTCGTCAAGTCACTCAGATCCAGTACATAGCTTGGCCTGACCACGGAGTTCCCGATGATTCAAGTGACTTCTTGGATTTTGTTTGTCATGTCCGAAATAAAAGGGCTGGCAAGGAAGAACCTATTGTTGTTCATTGCAGGTATTCTGTTCTTGTCTTTTATGAATGAGTAACTGACTCAGGATGCCATGCTTAAAACAGAATCTGTATTTTATTTTGCTCGTATGCTGTACTTCTCATTACAATAGTTGGTGAGGACTTAAAATCTCAGCTTAAAGGTAAAGACAAGGTACGTTCCAATATATGATTAGCAAAAACTCAGATAAAAGACTTACTGTGCCAATTCTTAGAGGTATATCCTTCCTATGTTTAAACATCTCTGAAATTGCAATGGGTCCTGTAATTCATAGTAACTGAGATTTGCTGGAAGTACAATATTGCTGCTATAACAAAATGCCTGAGCCTAGGCATTTACACCATCAGGGATTTATTGCTGAGAATTGTGAGGCTGTAAGTCTAGTTTAGGTGGTGCAGCTCTGTCTGCTTCCAAGATGGTACCTTGTTACATCCCCCCAGAGAAGACAGATGCTGTGTTCCTAGACAGCAGAAAGGGTGTCCTAATCTCATCCACGAGGACTAACCTGGTGACTTACTCATCTTGTACGTGTCCATGTCTTCATTAGCAATCAGGATTCCATATTTGAATGCGGCAGACGGGAGGAGGGCAGGTTCAGACCATAACATAGGGATTAAGTAACAGTCTGAGATTTACATTCCTTTCCTCCCAACAGGGTACTCGTTGCTTATCTGAGGCCCCTCTTAGGTTATTTACTTGGTACTCATTCATTCCTTCTTTAGGGCCAAGCTACTGATGTGAGCTGAGGGAAATGTTTATTTCACTACAGATTCGTGCACCCAGACAAGCATTCTAAGTGCAAGCACATACAATGTGCTAAAAAAAAAAAAAAAAATTCGAATTTTTGTGTAAAAGGTGAGCAAGTGGAGACATGCACATATGAAAACGAGTTGCTCCACAGAGAAATACCACTGCCCATGGAAGAGAGGGAGAAAGAGAGAACATGCAAGAGCCCTGGTTGTTGGCCTCTTAAGTAGTAAGTAAGGAGGGTGCCTCTCCAAGCATGAAACAACCTGGGAATTACATGGCACCTCTACAAGTTCCACTGGTAGAAAACAGTATCCATGTTTTCAGGTCATGATCCACCCACAAACACACGCACTGTTTAGGTCCCAGATAGAACAAGATGCCATCCTAGAAAAGGGAACATTTCGATGGACAAATGGCCATCGGTTCAGCAGACCTAAACTACCTACCTGCCTACCCCACTGCCAAATGTCCTTATAGACTGTGCAGGGGAACAGAGGCAGATACCATTCCTTCCTTTCAGCCCCACATGCCTTTCTGCCTTCAAAGGGCCAAATGCAGTGACTGCCCCTGACTCAGGGTAAAGGGGAGAGTCTGTCCTTGTTATGACCGTCTTTGTGAAGTGGTTCATTGAGAATGTATTGAGATATCTCTTAGCCTTAAAATTTCTAACATTTTAAGAGGAAATCTGAAAGCTTCAAAACATATTGTAGACAAAATATTTGAGATAACAAAGTGGCAAAAATTCTTGAAACATATTTGCTCATTTCATATCTTAAGTGTCCCGTAGCTTCTACATTCATGTTCACAAATTACACTGAGTTCAAGACTCTCCCAGTGCTAAAATTAATGCAAATTAAATTTTGTTTTAAAAACTAACTTAATAGTATAAGATATTTTTTATTTCTTATGCATTTGTGAATGATTTAGTATTACAATTCTATTACTTTGCATGTAATAAGCAACATTAAAGTGAAATTGTTCTTTTCCTGCACAAAAGTTGCAAGAAGTTGAACAGAATAGTATCACCAAGACCTTGCTCACGTTTGTCTCTTCAGTGCTGGAATTGGAAGAACGGGAGTTCTTATCACTATGGAAACAGCCATGTGTCTCATTGAATGCAATCAGCCAGTTTATCCATTAGACATTGTGAGAACAATGAGAGATCAACGAGCCATGATGATCCAAACACCTGTAAGTGCTTTGTTTTACGTCCATGTGTGTCCTGAATGACCACTTATGTTCTAAATCCTATTTTTATCTTTTTAATTCCTTCCCAGGAGCTTTTAACCCGTAGCACAGAGGCCAGCAAACTGGTGCCCACCAACCAAATCTGGCCTGCCACTGTCTTTGCAAATAAAGTTATAGTGGAACACAGACATGTTTATTTGTTTATGTATTACTCATGTCTACATTCACACCATAATAGCAGACTGTGATAGGTAATAATCAGAGTATAACAAAATGTAATCTGCAGGTATAAGAGTGACACTCAGGGAATTGGTCATGGTAGATAGCCTTTGTTTATACTCCTGAAAAATAGTAGGTATTTTGATTTTTTTTTGTTTGATTTTTTCCTGTTGTTTATTATTCCTACTCTATTTAGTGATTTCAATACCTAAGCAAGTGTTAAACAAGTGGGAAAACTTAATATGTAAAAATTTTAATAGTCATAATCCATCCCATCATAAAAATTTGTAACAAATAGCATATGCCCTGTAATTTCTACACTATTTAGTGTCCAACCTTTCACAGAGAAAGGTTTTTTAGCATGCAAATTGCCTAGAACATTATATCTTGAGTCAAACAGGTAAAGAGGAACTTGCCTATTACTTAGGCAAGTGGAATGCTGAAAATGATAGCCTCCCTGCACTGGGGAATCCTGACAAACCTGCTTTCAGAAATGAAGCAGCTCTGTGGAATTGCCTTTCTTTTTACGTAAGGACTTGAATTGCAACAAAAAAAGCAACAGACACTAGAAATTAAGGATTTACTTACTTATTAAATTCTTCACTGATTTATAATTATGTTCCAGGAGTGTATGTATGTGAAGAGAGAGATGAACAGATGTTAAGCATCCTAGTGGATATGAAGTGATATCTCACTATGGTTTGATTTACATTTCTCCAATAACTGATGATATCTAACATGTTGTTATGTGATAAATGGCCATTTGCTTGTATATCTCCTTTGGACTTCTGTCTCTTCGAGTCTCTTGCCTGTTTTTTTTTTTAAAGATTTATTCATTTTATTACAGCCAGATACACACAGAGGAGGAGAGACAGAGAGGAAGATCTTCCGTCCGATGATTCACTCCCCAAGTGAGCTGTAACGGGCCGGTGCGCGCCAATCCAAAGCCGGGAACCAGGAACCTCTTCCAGGTCTCCCACGCGGGTGCAGGGTCCCAAAGCTTTGGGCCGTCCTCGACTGCTTTCCCAGGCCACAAGCAGGGAGCTGGATGGGAAGTGGAGCCGCCGGGATTAGAACCGGCACCCATATGGGATCCCGGGGCTTTCAAGGCGAGGACTTTAGCCGCTAGGCCACGCCGCCGGGCCCTCTCTTGCCTGTTTTTAAATTGGGTTGTCATTTAAGACTTTTTAAATTTTTATTTTACAGTCTCTTCCCAGATCTGTGATTTACAAGTGTTTTCTTCCTGTCTGATCTCTCACCATATTAACTGTCAAAATATTAATGATGTGTGCTTCCCTTTCTGAAAAAATTTTGTTTAAAACTTACTTTGTAAAGTGAAAAGATTTCACATATTTCACAGTATAAAGGAGAGGCTAATGATCTTTCCTACCCCACCCCCTCTGCCCACGTTATTCCTTATTTTTTTTAAATTATATTTTGGCAATCTTTACATTGTTGATTAGGGTAAAAAGTTACAAGGGCTAAAGGGAATATTGAGGAGAAGCCCCACCCAGTCTCCCACCCACCCCAGGTCCCGGATGTAGGGCATGCTCCGGGATCCTTGCTCACGTGGTCCCGGTAGTTCACAAGTTATGCATTGCTGCCAATCTTGCCACTCCAGACACGATGAGGCTGTTGAATAATCTACTGATTGACATAGTCCATCATAGAGTCTCCCTTTGTCCAGTGTTTCGCTGCCAACATATAGCTGTGGTGGTTGACTGACCTGTTCTGTCTTCCGTCTTTTCTTGGTTAAAGTTCTAAGTCTGCCATTTCGGTTGAGGGGATCCTCAAAGAAACTTTGAGGTGTTCCCAGACCAGAATCCTATATATACTAGCAAGTACAGGACCTGGCACAGTCCGTCTCCCCGTTCAGCTGGTGGTTGCAATTGCTGGGTTGGTTCTGTCTTGAGCCTCGACTTCCACATTCCTTATTTTTTTTAAAACTTGTAAAATGGCATACTTTGATTTCACTTCGCAGTCACAGGCTTATCATTCCATTGAGTAGACTTTTCAAAAGGTAGCAAGTATTTAAAAAAAAACTGTTCCACAGTAACGTAGACAGACTAATCTGTGATTCAATTACTATATGTCAATATATACATTACATATTTTTTACTTTATGTATTATAGATCAGAGAAAACATCTTTGTCTTTTGGGGACTGGCTTATCTCATTAAACTTAATGGTTTCCAGTTGTACCCATTTTGTTGCATTTTGTTCTTTTTTGTGGCTGAGTAGATTTCATAGTTTACACATATTAAATTTTCTTTATCCAGTCATCAGTTGATAGACATCTGGGTTGATTCTGGTTCTTAATTACTGTTAATTGAGTTACAGTGAGCAAGGAGTACAGCTAACTCAATCTTGCTTTCATTTGTTTTGATAAATGCCCAGAGTAATGGGATGGTTAGGACGTAGGGTAAGTCTGTTTTCAGATCTCTGAGTCATCTCCAGACTGTCCCCTTTGAATGGTTCTACTAGTTCCCACCAAGAGTGGATTATAGTACCTTTTCATCATCTCACCCCCACCAGCACTTACTGTTTTCTTGATTTTCAGATGATAGCCATTCTGACTGGGGCGAGGTGGTTTTTATTTGCATTTTCATGGTGGCTAAAGATCTTGAAGGGTTTTTTTTTTTTTTTTTGCAGTTGTTTATTGGCCATTTGTGTTTCATTCTTTGAAAATTGCCTGTTTATGTCTTTTGCCCATTATGTAATTGAATTATTTTGTTGTTCTTAAGTTTGTTGAGCTCTTTATAGTTGTGTAATTTGCAAATTATTTTCTCACACTCTGTTGGTTGTTTCTTCATTTTGTTGAGTGTTTCCTTTGTAGCACAGAAGTCTCTTGGCTTAATACAATCCTGTATGTTTATCTTTGGTTTAACTACCTATGCTTCTAAGGTCTTTTCCAAGAAATCTTTAACTATGCTTGTGTCCTGCAGAGTTTCCCCAATGTTTTCCTCTAGTAATTTCATGTTATCAGGTCATAGATTTAGTTCCTTGATCCATTGTGATTTTGTATAAGCTATATGGTAGGGGTTTTGTTTTGTACTTCTACACACATAGATCTCAATTTTCTCAGCACCATTTGTTGAAGAAACTGCCCTTTTCTGGGATTGATGTCCATTCTTTTGTCAAAAATTAGTTAGCTGTAGATGTTTTAAGTTTATTTCTGGGATTTCTATTCTTTTCCATTGATTAGAAGTTATGCTTTGAAAAAAAATAGAAATAAAGAAGAAATTAGCAAAAAAAAAAAACATAAAAAACTAAAAGAAATAAAAAAACAATTAAAAAACCAAAAAACAAAATGAAACAAAAAAATTTAAAAAAGCAAAGAAAGAATAACAAAACAAGAAAAAAAGAAAAAAGAAAGAAGTTATGTTTTGTATCGCTACTAGTCCGTTAAAATAAACTTCCCTCATAGCACATCTGGAAATCTGGTATTGTGATGCCTCCAGCTTTTTGTTGTTGTTGTGCTGTTTTGTTTCAATTGTTTTGGAATGTTGGATCTCCTAGGTTTGCATATGAATTATAGCATCATCTTTTCTAGATCTGAGAAGAGTGTGGTAGGTGTTTTGATTGGAGTCACATTGAATCCGTAAATTGCTTTCAGTATAGTGGACATTTTGATTATATTAATTTTGCCAGTCCACATATATGACAGTGTGTGTGTGTGTGTGTGTGTTGGTGTTATCTTCTATTTTTTTCTTTAATGTTTTAGAATTTTTAACATAGATACATCTTGGTTAAATTTATTCCAAAGTATTTAGGCTTTTTTGCAGCTGTTAGTGGGACTGATTTTACCAGTTCTTTCTCAGCCACAGAATTGTTTATAAAAGCTGTTGCTTTTTGTGTATTAATCTTGTATCTTACAACTTTACCAAACTCTTATGAGTTCCAGTATTCTCTTAGCAGAGGCTTTTGGTTTCCCATGCAGACAATCATGTCATCTGCAAACAGCAATAATTTGACTTCTGCCTTTCCATCTTCTGTCCCTTTAATTTTGTTATCTTGCCTAATGGCTTTAGCTAAAACTTCCACTACCATATGGAATAGCAGTGGTTAAAATGTGCATCCTTGTCTGGTTCTGGATCATAGTGGAAATGCTTCCAACTTTTCCCCATTTAATATGATGCTGGCTGTGGGTTTTTCATTTATATCCTTAATTGTATTGAGGAATGTACCTTCTTTACCTGCTTTGCCTAAGGTTTTTTTTTTTTCATTATTTTATCATTATCATGAAAGGATGCTGTGTTTGCCAAATGCTTCTTCTACATCCATAGAGATAATCATGATTTTTATTCTTCAGCTTGTTAAAATGATGTATCACAGTTACTGATTTGTATTACATTGAACAAGGGATAAATCCCATTTGATGAAGGTGAATGATCTTTCTAATGTTTTATTGAATTCAGTTAACTAGTATCTTGTTGAGGATTTTTGCATCTGTTTATTGAGGATATTGGTCTATAGTTCTCTTTCTTTGTTGTATCTTTATGGTTTTGAAATTAAGGTGATCCTGACTTCATGAGGATTTCCCTACTTTCCTTAGTTTGAAATAGTTTGAGAAGAATTGGAAAGTTTGGTTGAGTTCAATAGTGCCATCTAGTCCTACACTTTTCTTTCTTTTGAAGGTCTTTATTACTAATTCAATCTCCATGTTAGTATTGGTCTATTTAGGTTTTCTGTCATTATACTCGATTTAGGTAGATTCTATGTGTCCATTCCTTCTAGATTTTCCAATTTGTTGGCATTTGGTTGTTTGTACAGTTAGTTTTCTATAGATACCATTAGGTCCATTTATGGGGTTTTTTTTTGTATAGTTGATCTGCCCATTGATGAAAGTGGAGTGTTAAAGTCCCCCATTATTTGTATCTCCTTGCTTTTTAAAATTATGCACACGTTTATCTGTCTTACATTTGTTTTTTTTACTTGACAGAATATCCTGGAATCATTCTATAGTGGTCTGTAGACCTCTTGTTTGTTTTTATTTGTTTGTTTTGACCAGCTAGCAGTATTTTGTTATTTGGATGAATCAGCATATGTTTCGGTTTCTCTTTCCAACTTATCTTTTAGGTATTTTCCTATAAGAGGGATTACTAGGTCAACAAATAAATGTGATTTTGCTAGAAGCTGCCCAGTTCTTCTTAGGGGTTGCAGGGTTTTACCATCCCTACCAG
The DNA here is from genome assembly GCF_030435755.1 of Ochotona princeps. Classification (NCBI taxonomy): domain Eukaryota; kingdom Metazoa; phylum Chordata; class Mammalia; order Lagomorpha; family Ochotonidae; genus Ochotona; species Ochotona princeps. Next base: position 11,951,122 of record NC_080836.1, on the reverse strand, counting down.
CAGTGTGTCAGTACATTTTTATCAACAAAATGTTATCATTGTTTTACTTTTTGTCAGTATGTTAGGTGAAAATGGTATGCCTATGCTGTTTGACTTTGCATTTCTTTTGTAAGTAAGCGTAATGAGATTGGGTTTTTTTTTCTTGTACACTGATTTTTCTGATCAATTCTGTTTTATATACTTTTATTTTTCAGAGTCAGTACAGATTTGTGTGTGAAGCTATTTTGAAAGTTTATGAAGAAGGCTTTATTAAACCCTTAACATCAACAAATAAATGAGAAAGCAAAAGATTTGGAATATGTGTTGGAAAACTGCTTTTCATTATATTCACTGTGCCATAATACTGCTCACAGGAAATGGCATCTAACAAAAGAAAAAAATGAAGAACTCAAAAAAACTTTTGAAAACTTGAGCACTGTTGCACTTTATGTTTTAAAAAAAAGTCACTCTTTCAAAATCTGTAACTCATGTGTTTGAAGACTATTTCATGCTTTGCTCCGAACAAAAAGTGAATAACTGAGTAAGTTCAGGGTAATGTATGAAATTCTGTGGTGGTGCCATGCAGTCCCTTTCTGGTAGAATTGCCAAACAAGGCTCTGAATTCTCATCATCTCTGCTATACGTCTGTATCTTGAAAGCAAAAAGAAGCAAACGTCAGGAGTCAGCTCTGGTCTTTTCCAGCAGTTCATGTACTTAACACTGATAACCAGATTTTATTTTTTGAATTTTAGCAATATCATTCTCAATATTAGCCAGTACACTGCCTATGGATGCAGCACATCTTTCCCTACACGTCCCCTGTAGAGACCTGCTGTTCAGAAGAAGAAAGGCGGAATTTGCTGTTCCCAGGAAATGCTGCATATTGTCCATTTACCAGCATCTTCTAGAAAGTATAAATATGAATCTACAAATTTTCTTGGATTTAATAATGTAACCTATATTTATCATAAGGTTGGCTTATTCCAAATCATGTGACTTCACATACTTGATGTAAAGGAATGCATGCATTGTGTCTTAACCCCGTAAGTGCCTTGAGACATCTTTGTATGTCTAATGAAAAGGCACTCATTTGACCCTACTAGGAGGTATGTGTGTATATTGTACATTCTTACATTTTTATGCATTTTGAATGAGTTAACATTTTTAAAAACAGCTTCTTGTATTGAGAGTTATGCAGTCAAAGAAGAGTAAGGAAATTCTTCTTAGTACTTGTATTTTGCTATAAGAAGCAAAGATAATTTGTGCTACTGAGTGTGTGCTCTGCTGCTATGGAATGATTCAGAATCTGCACATTCCGTCACTGAGGGACAGGGATTACAGTTTATCAGCTCAGCTTAAAAAGATGCTTTATTCAGATGCCATATTTATTTTACTCCCAACTTTACGAATGATGTCTGACCTACAAAGTAGGGTTAAACTTAGTAATACCCTGAGCCAAAGTTAGGGAACGATTAGTTCATTGTGATTCATTCCCATCTATAATGAAATGGTTAATCTGCAATTGATGTCAGTGCTGTCAACATTCTTTACACTGTTTGGGATTCTCTTAAGTGAGGAATAAAATAGCTGAATAATTTATAATGTTCATCCCTAATAACTAAAATTAAGATTTTCTTGTCCTGTATACCTGCCAGATTGTAAGCATGTTGAGAAAGCGACTTGGATGATCCAGTGTGATCAGGACCTGCTGAACAAGGATCTGATCCCATCAACAATGTGTATATTTTCCTCTTCAGGCTTTTTTGTTTTTAAGTCGACAGAGAACTTTTACATGGCCCAGTTTAACCTAAGCGAAAATCTGGTCACCTTGTCAAAGTTGCTTACACAGTCACTTTACATGGGTTGTGTTTAAAATTGATTGATTTTTTTAATGGTCTCTGAATGGTTCTGTATAGTCTTGATAAAGTTTAGAATGAAATGGTAGATCTTTTGGAATGGTTTTTAGTATAAGGGGAAAATGTACATTTACAAATCTTCATTGTAATCTAAATGACATCATTTCATATGACCAAAATCCATAAGGGAAAATTTCAGGAAGTTAAGCTCTTAAACATTAACAGCCACAATACCAAATAAATTATTATATTAAAATATTTTGTATTTTAAAAGAAAGATGGAAATATAATTCCATTATTTCCTTTTATCTATTTCATAATCAACTCAATATAAGATAGTAAATTAAATGTAGTCTTATTTGAACATTCCATTCTCTACCAACAGATAAATGTAATTTAGGTTGCTATAAACTGACACATTGAAAAGCGAAAAAGTAAAATTCTGTTGAGGCCTATATATTAAATAATAACTGTTTGGGCAGTTTTTTATCTGATTAAATGTCCATAACAGAATGGAAACTATGACAGCTATAGGTAAAAAGATGATGGTGATGTAATTGTAAACAGATGGCCTAAGTGGCAAGTTCTCCAGGGCTTTGTTTCCCATGCTAAAGTAGCTCAAATTGCTGGCAATGAGCACTGCTACCTTAATGCTTGTCTTTCAATGATAATGTATTAGAAGTGTAGACATATGTTTAAATGTCGCCAATGTGGATTTTTAATCTCAGAGCCACTTCTTTATGAGTATTCTTGTGTATAGAAAAGATTCTTTTTTAGAAGTATTATTATTAGGATCTTAAATTTAAGGTATCCTTCACAACTGCTTAAGCTAAATATGCTACATACATGTTTCACTATTTCCCCAACAGAGAAGACTATCTATTACAGTTTAGAGAGTTTTTGCTTTGTTTTGTTTTTTGCCTGCTTACCAATTTAAATGGTTTTCATATACAAAGTACTTTTCAACTCCATTCTTACAAATGTGCTGTTGTGTAATTGAATTCCAAAATTGTTAGGCTACTCACCTGATCCACTAGCTGTCCCTACCCATCTCCAGCCCTGTGGCCCCACCCCTACCCCATCCCACTGAGGAAATTAGTGTTGACTTTAGTGGAAATCAGTTATCAGTTAATCAAGGAGCTTTAGCCAATTAAATGTTTAGGGCATCCTTTCCTCTGATTTAGGAGGGGTTCTTTGCGTTTTCATTCAAGTTGTTGGAGCATTGGATTTCTGGCAGCCCTGTATGGATAGGATGAGGGATAATTTGGATTAGACTTTACATTCACAAGAAAACTTGTTGTGCTTGTTCAACCAGTGCACCCATTCAAACAGAAGCCGATTAAACAGGCTACAAAAGAACTTCTTTTATCTGAGCTGCTAGGACAATGTTGGGGAAGGGAAGTTGATGATTTGGATTAAGAGTGAAAAGAACATTTATTGTTATGTGAAAGCGGACTTCAAAAGTTAAAAGGTGTGTAGAACCACTAAGGAAGTTGCTTGAAGGTTTCAACTAATACCTAATATTTTAGTGCATTTACTTACGTGTGTAGTCACAAAAGCAGGTGTCCACAGAGCAAAAGGATTTAGCAGTCTGGTCTTCTACCATCTAGGATTTTGTTCATTCTCAGTATGATATTCTTTGCATTAGACTAGACCTTCAGCAAATTGTAACCTAGTTACTATCGTAAGTTTTTGTGAATTTGAGTCTCTTTCAGCTTGAGAAGCATACTTCAGCAGTGTTGTCACTTCATAACTATGACAACCTTACGTTAGAAATAAGTAGGCTTCAAAAGTGGTCCCAATTAGGACCCTGATTCGGTTTCCTAGTTAAGTTTGTCCAGTGAACCATAATTTTCTGCAGTGTATTTAGGCTGACGCACATACAGTATGAAAACATTCTGGACTGCAATTAGGAGACTAGGTTTTACAAGCATTAAAACAGAGATTATGTATCCAATGTAACCTGAAATAATCTCTGTTCATAATGTGAACATGTAACAGAATTAAAACATTACTTGTTTTATAATAATAGGAGGGGAGAAGGAAACCTGAATTTATAACGATGTGCTATTTAATATCTGTATTTTGAGTAAAGTATTCTGATGGTAAAGTTGCCAAAGTGATTTTGAATTCACTAAAGATATTTATACCATAATAATGTGAGGAATGTTTACAGGCTCTTTTCTTTTTTCATAATTATTTTGTAGTACAGGTGAATTTGCGTTGAAGTCACTTAAATACTTTATGGTGAATATGTATTGAAATAAATTTCTCAATAAGATGATAAGCTGTAGATAAACAAGGACACTGCCTGCTTTTACGTAAGCTACTGCATCAACAAAGTATTTTGTCGTGATGTTGCTTACTGCCCACATTGGCTTCAACACAGTTTCTAGAACCATTTTTAGGTAGTGCTTCCTCCAAATGAAACAGCTATGTTGCTTAAATCCAACTTGGGTTCTTATCTGAATGATTGATCCGGTGGCAAAGACTTTGTGGTGTCTTAATCACAGTTCACATTGCAGCACCTGTTTTATAAAATTATCAGAGAATTGTATACATGCAAAGAAATTTACGTAATCCTAAAACACTTGTGAAGGCTAATTGCTATGAGATAATTTGAACAATTTTAGCAAAAAAAAAAAAAAGAGATTAACCCCTGAATTATGTGGTTTTGGTCTGCAACTGTTAGGAACACGGTATTTCATTGTATGTAGACTTCTTTTTTTCTGAGCAGCAGTTGCTACATAATGAGCCTTTGTCAAAGACAAAAATCGATGCCTGTTTCTGCCATGATTAGACATTTATTTGCACAGTCTTGATTCATTTGTGCTTGGTAGATACCCAAAAGTTGTTTCTGTCTCCATGTATGAATTTGTTGCTGTTATTTCTATGTATTTCTGCTGCAGTGCACAGTCTGTGTTTTGTACTCATGATTGTCTTGACTTTGGTAATCCAAACTAAATGGAAAGATAGAAGTGATAGCTGCTGAGGGGTGGTCATCAGGATGGCCTAGATGTGGTTTGGCTTATCAATAAGTGAGCTAAGTCTGTCCTTATTTCCAAAATTAAAGGTATTGAGTATTGAAAACTAAAGACTACAGTTTTGAGGGAGGTGTTCAAACACTTAACTTCCTGAAACCTTTTTTTTTAAGATTTCAGCTACAATATTGAAAATATTTGAAAGCCTTGTTAAGTTCATTAATATTTTCAGTTAAATGCTGTAGAATTTTTGCTGAGTATTGTGTAGATAATATAGCAAATATTTTTCTACGGACAAAAAGTAGAAACTGTTAACTTTCATTCTTTAAAAGGGATAAAATGATATTTGTGCGTCTTTCATGCTGTAAAGAAATTGAATGTATCTTGCGAATTATGACTTGAGTCACAAGGATAGTTCTTAAAATCTGGAGAGGATCGAAGAAAGAAAAGGAAGATGAGTGTGCTTCCTTTCACAAAAGGCAGTGTTAGGAGACAAGTCATTTTCATGGTAAGCAAGAGCGGTCATTATCAAAGATGCATATTTCAAAAAGGAGGTGCATTCTTTGTCATTTTGATTTTGTTTTAGCTCTAACTGAAACTTTCCAGAAGCTTTGCATACACTGTTTTTAAGCATAAAATAACTGTATTTTAGCTGCCTGCCATGTGGAAGGGTGTTTGTGTGTGCAGATCAACACACAATTGCATGTGTTTACCGTGGAGGAAAGTCCCCAGGCTGTGTCACTATGGCAGCTCCGAGGGAGGACGTGGCTGTGAGGATGACTTTGGTGAAGCCAGAAAATTGTGCCTACGATTCACTGCAGTAATTCTGTGTGGAAGCCCCGACCCCAATAAATGGTTTTGCCTTTCTCTCATCAGTGCCCTGAACACGTAAGACCTTTGGACCCATCTCTAACTTGTAACAGTGGAGCTATTTATATGCTTTAGGATTCAGTAATTCACCTGGTTGGTGGGGTAGGGAAAAGTTATTGTTAAACAACTTCTGTAGGCATGATTAATTTCTTGGACAACTTCTTTTGAAAGTTTTATTTATTATTTATCACTCATGCTTGAATTGAAGCAGACTTCCATTGATTCCCACTTCCAACCCCCCACCTTTTTACAGGTCACTGATTTCACTCTTTGGAAAATAAAGATCCTGAGAACTATAAGGTGATAGCCTCCACTTCACTAAAGATGTTAAAGGATTAGTGTCAAGTGCCATCCACCTTAGGAGTATGCAAAATTTGGCAAATTTTATTTGTACTAACCTTACATTAAGTGCCATGTTGCCAAATAAAATTATTTCTGGCAAGCTATCTGGAGATAGCCCTGTGCAACTCTGAGATCCATAGTTGATAATTTGTGATTTCCCATGTCCACTGCAGTCACGGTTGAGCTCAATTTACCTTTTATTTAAAGAAGCTTTTTTGTTTTGTTTTGTTTTCTTACAGTTTCTACTCTAAAATGTAGTGTTCCAGCATTAGTTGCCTTTCTGGGCAAAAATATTTCAGCCTAGTTTAGGGATTCTCTGATGCACCCATCTTTTCCCATCCTTCAGTGAGTTGGCAAGATGTTTTCATTCTTGTATTCTGTAGAGTGGGTCAAATTTCAATGGTAAAATTAATTTCTTGAATTTCAAATAGTAGCACTTTATTTCATGCTTACTACTGACCTAATTTATACAGTTATAAATAGAATCTATCTTAGGAGTTTTGTAAATATGGGGGTGGGGAGGGACGGATTAGTACTAGAGATCATTAGGTTGGTCCTGGGTTTGAATGCTTTACAATGATCTCTTGATAGCTTATTTGATATTTAAGAGATGACTTCTATGATCTTAGCCTTGCCACTTTTATGTAATTTATATAGTACACAAAGGCTACCCAGTTGGCTGTGCACCTGGACCCGGAGTTGTCCCAGCTAGTTTTTAAACCGAGCTTGATTTACACTCATCATTTCCACTTTGCAGCTTTTGTACATCACATGAATACTCGGAAACCCAGTTTTCAGTGTCGTACCTGGGGGTGAGTACATATTGCACCACAATAAAGTAAGGGGGCAGAAGTCTTGACATTTTTTGTATACATGTCAAAGGCAGGGTTTTACAAGCTGAAACAGTTTACATTCAGCTGTTTGCCATTTCTGCCAGTAGAATCTGAAAACTGTCCAGCCCCAGGTTGTGCAGCACCAGGACCTTGATGAGTCATCATCTATGTTGTGGACTTTTCAAATAAAAAAAAGCTAGTCTTTATTTTCTACAGTGTAGGCTTCATTTTAGGACTAATAGTTTATACTCATCAATGATATTTTTAAGCAGTAATCTTAAAATTATTTCTATGTAGAGGATGTTTTAATTTGGGATTTTTTTTAAAAGGTGCTATATGTAAATACAAAGGGGGCAAGTCAAAAGTCTAGTTTTTTTCCTACTTAAAAGATAATTTTTCATTTCTGTCACCATTGATTGTTTGATTCTACTTCACCTAGTGGCAAAATGGAATTAACTAGCCCTTTAATTGTTTTCGGCAAACTTTCCCCCCCATTTCATGAAACTCTTTTCCCATATGGTTTCTTCTCATACATAAGAGACAAGCTAAGGAGTCATTTAAAGTGTGTAAGCTTGAATTTAGTGAACACTGGATAGTCTGAAAATTGTCCTGTGTGTGTGGTGGACACAGCGCGAAAGGCCTGTGCACATCTTCATCTCAGCAAAAACTTAAGACTCCTACCATTAATTGGAGTTTAAAGTAGCTACAAATACTAACGACAAATGGATTAAAAATGCCAATTGCATCAAAACTGTTGTAGTCTAAAGAGCAGTTCGTATTATGTGAAATGGTGATACATGTATTTTGTTGGCCATATTTCATTTTGATTGAAAACTAGTGTTCAGGTACAAACGTGAAAACAACTCTAGCTGTGACTCTTCATGTTCAGTTGCAAAATAAAAATGTGCTTTAGTAACCTCAAATATAAGACTTTTGCATATTATTTTATGGGACTATTTTATTGTTGGATTTTCTCACATTTACGTTTGGGAATGGGTGATCAATTAGAAGGAATCAGAGAAAGCTAAGCAAGGAATTTATTTCTAGAATTTAGGGCTCACATATTGGCTATAACTGAGGAAGAGAAAGTGAGCAGGGAACTAACAGACTGAGGTGAAAGCAGCCTTAAAGACAACACTGCTCACCTCCTCCCCGTCCCAGCGCCAGCCCCTGCATGATGGGAAGCAAAAGGACCTCTCTGGTACGGCCTGAAAGCTGGCCTCACAGCGTCCCCAAGTACATCCACGTGTGCCATTTTTCAGCTGAAAGAATGACTTTGTGGAAAAGCAAAAAAGCGAACATAAAGATCTGTGGTGATGCCATGCCCGAGCTCTTAGGCACATGGTAAGGATTCCAGCAGCATGAGGGAGGTCCAGGAGGAGTTGTTATGGCCTCGTCCCATGCCCCACTCCCGCAGAAACTCCTGTCAAGCCAACAACTCCTGACTCTTGTATTTTCTCCTGTGTCTGTGCATACATGGCACAATTGATCGATGCCAGCAGATATGACACAGTCTACAATTGCTTTGGCACCTTGGAAGATTTTCTTATCCATTTATTCAGGCCTAGTTCATTTTTTTTCATCACTGTGCACATGGAGGTACCATGATTTATTGGTGGACATGTGGATGTGCAATTAGTGATGTACAAGCAGTGCTGCAATGAGAATTCTTACGCAGATATTTTCATTACTCATTGCCAGTATATGCACAGGATATGTTTCCTAACAGTAGGATTGTTAGGTCATAGGGCACCTGCATTTTCAGGTGGGAAAAAAAATGTCATTCATGTTCTTGGAGGAAATTAATTTATGCTTCAAAGCATGGGAGAATGTCTTTTCCCATGTATTTAGGAAAACTTTATAAGCTTAATTTCTTTACCTTATAGATGAAATATTTCATTTAGCCTCTCTAAGATTAATAATTTTTCATAACTTTCTTGAGTACTTGTGAGTTTTTTTCCCTGTGGAGTCCTGCTTTTTTTTTTTAACTTATTTGTAGTAAAAAGGCAACTCTACAGAGAAAAGGAGAGAAAGATAGATCTTCTATCCGCTGATTCATTCCCCAAATGGCTGTGACAGCCAGAACCTAGCCAAACTGGAGCCAGAACTTTCTTCTTGGTCTCCCACATGGGTGCTGGCTCCCAATGCTTTGGGCCGTCCTCTACCGCTTTCCCAGACCACAAGCAGGGAGGCAGGTCAGAAGTGGGGCAGCTAGACACAAACCAGCACCCATAAGGGATCCTGGCGCTTGAAGGTGGAGGATTAACCTTGAGCCATTGAGCCTGCCCCTAAAGTGTTTAGCATTTTACTATGACACTGGTAGTCTAGCAATTCACTTGTCAGCCATATTGGTTTCAGAAGCATCCTTTGTGTTGACTTCGTCACTTCTGTCTTGGGAGGCACAAACATATCCATCTTTGTAATGACTTTGAAGTTTAGGACATCCCTGTGGAGGCTTTAATTCCTCCTCACATCCCAGCCTTGACCACGCCATCTCAGTGCACCACTCGTAGACTGGCAGTCTGCTTTGCACCCTTCCCCTTGGCTCTGCTCACTGCTGCAAAGTAGGCCAGGGCTTTTGCAGTTCCATTGGTTAAACCACACCTGCTAAAATCAGTTACACCCCTGTGCTTCCAAACATACAAATGTACTTATCTTTATTAATCTATTATTTAATATATTGCACAAGCCAATGAAATGAGAATGTAAACAGCAAATCGCAGTTTTTGAGAAACCCTTCAAAAGGTAAGTCATCAAAGAACTGACAATGTTTTTTTTTTTTTTAAGATTTATTTTATTTTTATTACAAAGTCAGATATACTGAGAGGAGGAGAGATAGAGAGGAAGTGGAGCTACCGGGATTAGAACCAGCAGCCATCTGGGATCAAGGCAAGGACCTTAGCCACTAGGCCACGCTGCCAAGCCCTGACAGTGTTTTTAAACTTTACTGTCAGAGGAACAAACAAGAGGAAGTAGAGAATGCTATTAGCAAACATGATGAGTGATTCTGGTGAGCGCTTAGAGCAGGGCAGAACATTCACCCCACGGAATCTGCCCTTGGTTTGGCCCTGCCAGGTCAACCACATGCATTTATAGCAGACCAGTTTTCAAATTGATGGATGTTATAAATATTCAAAGGCAGAAAAAAGTTCCTCAGCCCTAGCTGAGAAGACCAAGCAGAGTGGTGCTAGGAATGTGGGCAGTGAAGGCAGCACTGAGCTTTCTGATGGAAATGAAGATTCCTTTTGGGAATAGAATTAAAGGTAACATTGTTCCATCTCAGCAAAGAACCTGGCTCTATTGTGACCTTGTCCTGAGGCCTTGTGGGAGGCTGGAGTTCTGAGTGGAGCTGGTTTGACAGGGATTCCAAAAGTAGCAAGGGCCCGGTGCGATAGCGTAGTAGTTAAGGTCCTCGCCTTGAACGCTCCGGGATCCCATATGGTCGCCGGTTCTAGTCCTGGCAGCCCTGCTTCCCATCCAGCTCTCTGCTTGTGGCCTGGGAAAGCAGTCGAGGATGGCCCAAAGCCTTGGGACCCTGCATCTGTGTGGGAGACCCGGAAGATCTGGCTCCTGGTTTCGGATTGGCTCAGCTTCAGCCATTGCGGGCACTTGGGGAGTGAACCATCAGATGGCAGATCTTTCTTTCTGTCTCTCCTTCTCTCTCTCTATCTGCCTTTCCAATAAAAATAATTTAAAAAATTTAAAAAACAAAACAAAAGCAGCAAACCATGAGAATCCCTGGCTGCTGTGAGCCAACCACACAGTGGGAATCCAGAACAGAAACAGCAAAATGCAAGAATTTCTAATAGTAGCAGTCCTTCTGGCGAGCAGAGAAGGAAAGAAATTGCACATTTGGAGCAGAAGACAGTAGAACACCTGCTTGCTGAAGAGGCCAACACAGGTAAACAAGAGCTGAGAATTGACAGGGAAAAAGCCCTTCATGGCATTCTGGGGTCTGGGAGGCAGAGCTTACACTGGCAGTCCCATCAGACATCAGCAAATGTGGAATGCTTTCAGAAATCTTCGGGACAGGATTGTTTGGGTACATGCCACCTATGTTCACTGCAGGTGTTCCAAGCAGTTGCCACAACACCAACCTCTGCATGGAATCACTTAACCAACTTGCAGCTTATGGGAGTGATGTCATGGAAGACAGGTGAACTGGAAGCTCCATTCCTCCATCACTTCCTCAAACAACTATGTAACTTGCCAGGACTGTATGAAGGAAGCCTTTTGAAACTCCTAAGTTCAGTGGGACGCCCAAAGCATCCAGGAGAGAACCTGAGGAAGAATACGGTAGGTGCAGTCTGGTAACGTCCAGGTTTTCACACAGCAGGAACTGCTCTCTCCCATCCCTGAGGCAGGTTGCAGTTGAGATAACTGGTATGACTTGCTGGAGCCAATGTGGCTAACTGACTTTGCCTTCCGAATATTAAGGTTGTGGTTTTTATTGGTAACCACACATGTTGACTACTAGGAGGCCAGGACCAGGGCTGCCAGTTATTATTTTAACCCTCTTGACCTCAAGCTGCTTCCAAGAGATTAAGGAATAGAACTTGGTTTTACTCCTTATCAAGGGAAGCAAAAACTTCAGTGATGGGCTCAGCACGATAGCCTAGTGGCTAAAGTCCTTGTCTTGCATGCGCCAAATACCATATAGGCACCAGTTCATGTCCCGGCTGCTCCATGTCTCTTGCAGCTCCTTGCTTGTCAACTGGGAAAGCAGTTGATAATGGCCCAACACCTTGGGACCCTGTACCCATGTAGGAGACCTGGAAGAAGCTCCTGGCTTTAGCTCAGCTCAGCTCCGACGATTGTGTCCCTTTGGGGAGTGAACCAGTGGATGGAAGATCTTTCTGTCTCTCCTCTCTATAAATCTAAATTTCCAATAAAAAGTAAAATAAACCTTAAAAAAAAATCCTGGGTTTGGTGGCCCAGCCTAGCAGCTAAAGTCCTCACCTTGAACATGCCAGAATCCCATATTGGTGCCGGTTCTAATCCCGGCAGTTCCATTTCCCATCTAGCTCCCTGCTGGTGGCCTGGGAAAGCAGTCGAGGACGGCCCAGCACCTTGGGACCCTGCACCTGTGTGGGAGACCTGGAAGAAGTTCTGGGCTCCTGGCTTCTGATCGGCATAGCACAAGCCGTTGTGCTCACTTGGGGAGTGAATCATTGAATGGAAGATCTTTCTCTCTGTCTCTCCTCCTCTTTGTATATCTGACTTTCTAATAAAAATAAAATAAATCTTTAAAAAAATTCAGGAAAGTAGACAAATAAAAAATGATAATGAACAATAGCACCCAGAAACTGTAAGGAAGTGAACAATCTGGCAGGGTTGTCATAGTATACCATTTGTTTTGAGAAACATCTTTTTCTGGGTGTGCCTGTTACTTTGTCAAACTCTCCTTTCAAATAAAGATGTCAGTCATACCAAATTAGAGTCCTATGACTTAGTCATTAGATACTGGCTTGATGGTGTTTATCTTAGCAAACAGGGCATGAAAAGCTAGATCCCACTGAGGGCATTTCAACGTGCCTTTTGAGGAACACATTTCAACCTCTTGCAGTGTCACACAGAACCGAGGCAGTTCCGTTTCTTGCTCTTTATTCTGGTCATTTCAACTGACCTTTATTGAGATTAACAGATTTTTCTGCTAGTTCAAGTCAGCTCTTGGGCCACTTTAGTGAATTCTTCATTCCATTTATATTTTTCAAATTCAGAATTACTATTTGCTTTTTAAAATATAATTTTTGCCTATTTAGTGATATTCTCTGGTAAGACATAGTGCTTTTTTTAAGATTAATTTTTATTGGAGAGACAGATTTACAAAGAGAAGGAGATACAGAGGGAAAGATATTCCATCTGCTTGTTTCACTCAAGTGGCCACAACAGTCAGAGCTGAGCCAATCCGAAGCCAGGAGCCAGGAGATTCTTCCGGGTCTCCCATGTGAGTGTAGCATCCCCTGCTGCTTTTCCCAGGTCACAAGCAGGGAGCTGAATGGGAAGCGGAGGAGCCAGCATATGAATGAGCACCCATATGGGATCGTGGCGTGTGCAAGGTAAGGACTTAGCCACTGAGCCATTATGCCAGACCCAAAGACATAGTTCTTATACTTACTTTAGTTGTTTAGATATGGTTTCCAATAGCTTTTTGCACATACTTCATATGAGTGACAGTGTTTGTGTAGGTCCTACATCTGAACTTCCTTTGAATAGTTTCTTTAAATAGTTCTTCCTTTAAATAGTTTCTATTTACTGGTTTTCAAAAATATTTATTTGAAAACCAGAGTGTATTGAAAGAGGGATCCTGGAAACCAGGGGAGGTGGTTTTATTTTTGTAATGCTATATGAATCTTTGTTGTGATTGGGAAAGAAAGAAAGAAAGAAAGAAAGAAAGAAAGAAAGAAAGAAAGAAAGAAAGAAAGAAAGAAAGAAAGAAAGAAAGAAAGAAAGAAAGAAAGAAAGAAAGAAGAGAGAGAGAGAGAGAGAGAGAGAGAGAGAGAGAGAGAGAGAGAGAGAGAGAGAGAGAGAGAGAGAGAGAGAGAGAAGGAAGGAAGGAAGGAAGGAAGGAGAAAGAGAAAGAAAGAAAAAAAAGAAAGAGAGAAAAGAAAGAAAGAAAAGGAAAGGAAGAAAGAAGGAAAGGAAGGAAGGAAGGAAGGAAGGAAGGAAGGAAGGAAGAAACTTCCATCTGCTTGTTTACTTACCAAATGGCTAGAATGACCAGGAGTTGCACCTGTCTGAAGCCTGGCAACAGGAGCTTCATCTGGGTCTCCCACATGCATACAGGGACCTAACACTTGGGCAATTCTTTTTGCCTGCTTTCCAAGGCACATTAGCAGGGAACTGAATCAAAAGTGGAGCAGCTTGGGGCCTCATGCAATGACTCAATGGCTAAACCTTCCCCTTGCAGGTGCTATTGTACCATATGGCAATGGTTTGTGTCTCAGCTACTCCACCTTCAGCTCCATTCAGCTTCTTGCCTGTGGCCTGGGGAAGAGCAGTAAGGTTGGGCTAAAGCCTTGGAACCCTGCACCCATGTGGGAGACCCAGAAGAAGCTCCTGGCTCCTGGCTTCAGATCGGATCAGCTCTGCCTGTTGCAGTCTTTTGGGGAATGAATCCGTGCATGGAAGCTGTCTCTCCTTCTCCATAAATCTGAACTGCCTTTCCAGTGGAGCAGCTGAAACTCAAACTGATACCCAAATAAGACATGACTGCAGGCAGTGACTTGACTGGTTACACCATCATTCTGGTCGTCTATTTACTGCTTTTGTTCTGCCCAGTATGTCAGTTTCTTGTTTCTTTGTGTAGCTGATTTTCTTTTTGAAAACTGGGCATTTTAAATGGTACACTATGACAACCTGCCAGATTGTTCCCTTCTTTACGGTTTCTTGTTGTCATTGCTCATTGTCATTTTTTTATTTGTCTACTTTCCTGAGTTTTTTAAGGCAGATTTATAGACAGAAAGATCTTCCATCTGCAAGTTCACTCCCCAAGTGGTCTAAGTAGCCAAAGCTGAGGTGATCTGAAGCCAGAAATCAGGAGCTTCTTCCAGGTCTCCCACACTGGCGTAGGGTCCCAAGGTTTTGGGCCGTCCTCAACTGCTTTCCCAGGCCACAAGCAGGGAGCTGGATGGGAAGTGGAGAGCAGCCAGACACAAACTGGCACTCATATAGGATCCCAGTGTATGCAAGGTGAGAAATCAGCCACTGAACCTTTGTGCCAAGTCCATGAACTAATTTTTGTTAAGTTTTTAGTTTTTTTTTATTAATTTCTGTCCTATATGAGAAGTTTTTGTTTAATTGGCCTAGTGGTCACTCTCTGTGTGTATGTGTGTATATGTGTGTGAGTTGAGCATATCCTCAATATTTAGTCAGGTAGTTACAAACTCTGCCTTAACTCTCACTTCTGGTTTTGCTAGAATTTCAAATTAGCCAGAAGTCATAGCTAAGAACTTTAAGATGTTCATCTTTGTAGCTTGATGAATGAAAGTAGTTTCTAGAGTCCCAAAAATAGGGATTTTTCTACAATCTCTATAGTTATCCTACTTCCCAGCTTTCCATTTTGATCTTTCTTTATTCAATTGTTGGACCAGGCCAAAGCAGAACTCCATCTGGATCCCCCATGTGGGTGGCAGAGAGCCAAGCATTTGGTCCATCTGCTGCTGCTTTCCCAGGTGCAAAAGCAGGAAGCTGTAGAATCTTCTAATTACCTCATCTTATAGAGAACCTGCTGCCAGGATAGATGAAGCTGTATCTA
Source organism: Ochotona princeps (assembly GCF_030435755.1). NCBI lineage: Eukaryota > Metazoa > Chordata > Mammalia > Lagomorpha > Ochotonidae > Ochotona > Ochotona princeps. The sequence continues at coordinate 11,936,004 of NC_080836.1, read as the reverse complement.
AGTGGGACAGGAGCAAGGTGGTTATCACTGCCTCTCTATTGTGTGATATGATACTTTGCAAGCCCTGGTATCAAGGAACAGTCACAGATGTGGCGCAGGCGTCTGAAGAACTGGTTATTCAATGTGTAGGCCACTAATGAGCAGTAGCAACGGGCTGCTAGCTGGTTTGTCAGGACTCTGAGCCCCCACCCCAGGCCCTCTCACCCTTTAGTAAGATCCCCAGGTGAGTCACCTGCACATGCCCGTCTAGAAGTACTGGACTGTCCTCTTTCCTCCCTGGAGTCTCTCTCTCAGTCTTATCAAGGTTTCCCCACTAGCCAAAGCTGATGGCAAAACCTTCTCACTTCTTCCTCTTGATTGCCCAATACCGTGAACTCACCTAGAGCCAGGTAAGCTGTTCTGAATTCCTTCCTAGCCCAGGACCGGAAGGAGCATGGCCATTGGCCACCACGTGAGTCAAGCCCTGTTCCAGGTCACTCAGAGCCGAGGGATGCAGGAAATAAGGATTCACGCAAAAGGAGTGTCAGAGTTTTTGCCTCACAATGCGAAAAAGTAGAGAAAAGCCTGCTTGCTTCTGGAAAAGGACTTACTTTTCCCTGTCTCTTCACTGTATGTTGCCACCCCCACCCCACCCCACCCCACCCCACCCCACCCTTTTGTCAGTGGGTAGAACTTTTGCTCCACCATTCTCCTGCCAGGTGTACTTGTAAGAAGAAGCAGGTGAAAAAAAAAAAAAAAAAGAAGAAGCAGGTGGACCTTCAAACATGGGATTCTGGCTCAAGGAAGCTTCAGCTGCCCTGAGGGCAGGCCCTAGCCCAACCCTGGGCCTCACTAATGCCCCATCCAAGGACTTTCCTTTACCTGAAAGTCACATGATCTTCTGTGTGAAACTGTATGCTGATAAAAACATTTTCAGGTAACTTGTTTTAACGCAGTTAACCTCTCTGCTTTATGAGAAAGGTGCTTTCATTGTCATTTCATACACCTGACAGGTGTTTGTGGATTTTAAGCATTTTTTTTTCCAAACAAAGTTATTTTTAGTTTTATTTGGAATGCAGATTTACGGAGAGAAGGAGGGACAGAAAGAGCCCTTCCATCAACTGGTTCACTTTCCACATGGCCACAGTGGCCAGAACTGAGCCAATCTGAAGATCCAGGAACTTTTTCCGGGTCTCCCATGTGGATATTGGGGCCCAAGGACCCGAGTCATCCTGCACTACTTTCCAGACCATAACCAGAGAACTGGATTGGGAAGTGGAACAGCCAGGACACCAGCTGGTACCCATATGAGGTGCTGGAGCTCTCAGGTAGAGAATTAACCTGCTGCTCCAACCCCGATCTCTTAGCTTATATTCATTAGTGAAATCTTCCCTCTCACATGGGTGTATGTGTGGTTTTTTTTTTTTTAAACTTTGAGGAGGAGTGATGTAGGCATGTCATTAAAAAATTTATTTAATATTAGTTTTACTTTTTGAGATACAAAGCTCCTATTCATTGGTTGATTCTTCAGATACTTGCAACCCATGCTGAAGTCCAGAGCTGGAATCCAATCCAGATTTCGCATGTGGGTGCCAAGGACCTAAATACATGATCCTAGCACCTGTGTTACCAGCAAACTGGAGTCAAGAGCCAAAGCCGGGACTTGAACCTTGGGTCTCTGAACCACTCAGCCAAGTGGCTGCCTCTCCTGGGTGCTTCTTGGTGACTTTTTTTGGCCTGGCTCTATCTGTGTGCATTTTTGGAAAGGGCTGTGCCCTCTCAGATCTGGGTCTGATAGGCCCTCTTGATCGTAACTCTCCTGAGGGCGTTTGCTTTGCAGCGTGGAGCCTTTGGAATGCAGGGCCCTTGGGTCCTTGGGAGGACCTCATCGCAGATTGTAACAATCTCCGCTCCAATCTGCTGGGACTTCCTTGGAAGAAACGACCCCAACAATGAGGACCAGGTCACAGCAGGCTGGCCAAGAAAGTCAAGAACCTGAAAATCAAGACCAGAGGAGAAGATTCTGCAGGCTGGGGACACATGTCCTCCATGACTTAAAGGGTTGTCATGCGAAAGAGGGATTATGCTTCTGCTGTGATTAGAGGTGGCTGTATCGTGCAGATAAGCCGCTTTAAGCTTCAGGATTCTTTGCAATACCTCAGACCTAATTTGAATTCTTACATTTGTGTTATATCACATGCACCTTCAAATTACATATGCGCTGCTAATCAAAGACACACAGTACATTTGTAATGTCATGAAACAATCACATCACATTAACAGTTATAAATCATTTATGATGTATATGTGATGTATATTTTTTTAAAATTCATATTTTTTTATTTGAAAGAGTGACACTGAGAGGGAGAGAGATACACGGAGAGATCTTCTATCTGCTGGTTCACTGCTCAACTGGCCACAACAGCCAGCTGTGGGCCAGCCTGAACCCAGGAGCCAGGAACTCCAGCTGGGAGTACTTGGTCATCTTCCCCTGCCTTCCCAGGCACATTAGCAGAGAGCTGGATCAGACGCGGAGCAGCCAGGACTCGATCTAGCACTCCAGTAGGAGATCTGTGATGCTGGGGCTGCAGGTTGTATAACAACGATGTCCTATCAGATACAGATATTGAAATGTCAGATGATGGAATGTGTTCTCTCTCCTCCCCCCACCGGGTGTGACCTGCGTTAAGTTTGAGCAGGTGATGTCATTAGGTCATCAAGAGAGTGCTGGGACTTTCTTTCGCTGAATCAAGGACAAAAGATTGAGGAAGAGAAGGTTTCGCCCCCCCCCCCCTTTCCGTTTCTCCCTGCTATTCAGGAGAGCTGGTAGCACAGCAGCCAGAGGCACACAAGCCCAAAGTCGACAAGCAAAGGGAGGCAGAGCAGGACCAGTGAGGGACCGGATCTGCCCTGCCTCTAATATTGCCGATGCCACAGTGTTAGTTTAAGCTGCGGTTGATTGCGTCTTCTTTTCCTTGCAGCGTAGTGCATTTTTACTGAATAGAGCTGTTGTTTGAGGGACTTCCTGGTCCCTGGTGGAAGTCCATTTTCAGGCTAATGGTACCACAAGTTCTGTTACAGCTGGCATTTGTGTCTGGGGGAGAAGGTGATAACATGGCTTTAGGAATAATTTTAGGAGGCACAGACATCTTTCTGTAACAGAGGTCTTTAGCTTCCATTGCCCCTCTCCTAAGTCTTCCTGTTGCCCTCACCATCTTCATCTGTCTCCCACACCTCATCCACAGTCTCCTTCAAACACACACTTGGGCCCGGCGGTGTGGCCTAGCGGCTAAAGTCCTCGCCTTGAAAGCCCCGGGATCCCATATGGGCGCCGGTTCTAATCCCCGCAGCTCCACTTCCCATCCAGCTCCCTGCTTGTGGCCTGGGAAAGCAGGAGAGGACAGCCCAAGGCTTTGGGACCCTGCACCCGCGTGGGAGACCCGGAAGAGGTTCCAGGTTCCCGGCATCGGATTGGCGCGTACCGGCCCGTTGCGGCTCACTTGGGGAGTGAAACATCGGATGGAAGATCTTCCTCTCTGTCTCTCCTCCTCTCTGTATATCCGGCTTTCCAATAATAATAAAATCTTTAAAAAAAAAAAAAAAAACACACTTGACAGGCAGTAGAGAAAAGGACTGAGCAAAGCGGCTGCTATCTCCACACGGTGTTGCTATCCCAGTTTCAATGGAGTACTGCCAGAACAGGAATTCCTCGTGGATTACCTAAGAGGTGAATGGCAAGGGGTGGGGGCATGGCAGAGAGGGTGAAGCCACCACCGATAGTGCCAACATCCCTTATGGATGCTACCTCAAGTCCTGGCTGTTGCACTTCCAAGCCAGCTGTCTGCTCCAGGTGTACCTGGAAAAGCAGTGGAAATGGCCCAGTGTTTAGCCTCTTTTAGCCACGTGGGAGACGCAGAAGTTGTTCCTGGCTGTGGCCTGGCCCAGCCCCACTGTTAGAGCCATCTGGAGAGTGAGTCACCAGATGGAAGATTTCTCTCTCTCTCTCTCCTCTCTTCCTGATTTTCAAATAAATATTTAAAAAAGAGAAAGGATAGCTCTTCAAATGTGCTAAGACTACTCAGTGCCAGGCTGAGGCAATGGCATTCAGGCCTGAATTAGATGGTCCCCTGGGCAGAACACAGTCTTTCCAAGGGGCACACAGACCAAGCGATATTTTAAAGATTCTATTACAGAAAATTTTAAACTCATCCAAAAAAAAAAAAAAAAAAATAGAATAATGTATCCACTAGCCAGCTTTACTTCATGGCTTACTCTTGCTTCATCTACATCTGCTCTGCTTCCCCCTCACCATCATCACCATCATCATCACCACTCATCACTTGCTAAAAAACACCTACTTATTTTTATTGGAAAGGACAATCTACAGAGAGAAGGAGCGACAGACATATCTTCTATCTGCTGGTTCACTCCCAAAACGGCTGCAACAGCTAGAGGTGAGCTGATCTGAAGCCAGGAGCCAGACACTTCTTCAGGTCTCCCACGCAGGTGCAGGGTCCCAAGGATTTAGGCCGTCCTCTACTGCTTTCCTGGGCCACAAGCAGGGAGGTGGATGGGAAGTGGAGCAGCAGGGACAGAAACTGGCATCCATATGGGATGCTGGCACTTACAGGTTGAACATTAGCCAATTGAGCCATTGCATCAATCCCCATCCATCACTTTTCTTAAAAAAAAAAAAAATAGATTTATTTTATTTTTATTACAAAGTCAGATATACAGAGGGGAGAGACAGAGAGGAAGAACTTCCATCCATGGATTCACTCTCCAAGTGGCTGCAACGGCTGGAGCTGAGCTGATCTGAAGCCTCTTCCAGGTCTCCCATGCCGGTGCAGGGTCCCAAGTCTTTGGACCGTCCTTTCCCAGGCCACAAGCAGGGAGCTGGATGGGAAGTGGGGCTGTCAGGATTAGAACCGGTGCTCATATGGGATCCCAGCACACAGAAGGGGAGGGTTTTAGCTGCTAGGCTATCGCATCAGGCCCTATCCATCACTTTTTAACTGAGCTAAGTTGAAGCTGTGACCACTATGTCTTCCCCTCTCATGCGCTCCAGCTGTTTCCCCTAGAAGATGTGATGTGATGTAAATGTTCTAACAATTAGAGTATAGCAAAGTTTTTACAACTTTGGAAACACTCAGCCACCCAAGTGTACACTTTTAAGAACACTTTTTCCCCCTTTTATCTGAAAGGCCGAGAGGGAGACACATACACAGAAACAGCCCGAAGGCTCCCCCGCCACTGGTTCACTCCCCAGATGGCCGAAACAGCAGGGGCCAGGTCGAAGCTGGAGCTTGGAACTTCATCTAGGTCTCCCACACAGTGGCAGTAGTCCCAGCACCTGGGCCACCTGCTGCTGCCTTCACTGGCACGTTAGCAGGGAGCTGGATCAGTGGCAGAGCAGCTGGGACTCAAGTTGGCATGCTGGTGCGGAATGCCTGACTCACAGGCAGCAGTGCAACCTGTTGCCCCACAAACACTGGCCCAAGAAGGCTGCATTAAAGTGGATTAATTCTATAAGGGTTTCTCAAGAAGTTGGCAGGAAACTTGAGACACGTTCATTCTACTGCAAAACATTTTTGCAATGCCTACATTGTTTTTTTTTTCATAATGTATATTTTCCATGAATTTTTTTTTTTTGAGTTTCACAAGTGGAATTTTATTTTTTTTCATATATGCACACATATACATGTATTATTTCATGGGAAATTTAATTTTCAACTTGTAAATAATTTGTGTGCTTGATACTTTTGTGAATTTAGTTAATTCAAGAGACTTAAGTAATCACATAAGCAGTGAAATGAGTATCTATCATAAATTTTAAGATAGTTTAACAAAGCCGTCTTTACAAAAAATACCATAATCAAATAAAAATATTGTCTTCCAGAGTAGTGTGAAATTGACTGCTCTGACTAATTACCCTTTGTACTGAAATTTTAGTTTCCATGAATTTTTGAAGAATCTTCCTATTCATAGATTTCTTTTTGTGCCAAAACTGTCTTTGAATTCAGTGTTTCCATGAACTTCCTCCAGGACCTTCACAGCTCAATAAAACTAGTTTTTAAAAAGTAGAATTAGGAGCATTCAGCCCAGGTGTTAGGCCTCTGACCAGTGCCTGCAACCTTATTAGAGTGCCTGGGGCTGACACCCAGTGCTAATTACCCACTCCAGCTTCCTGCTAAACAGACCGCCAAGAGACAGCAGATGGTGGCTCAAGTGACTGGCTCCCAGACACCAATGTGGGAGACCCTGCTTGAGTTCCTGTTTCTGCCCAGCCTTACAATTGCTGACATTTAGGAAGTGAACTGGCTAATGAAAGATGTCTCTCCTGTCTATAACTCTGCCTTTAAATAAATTAATTAATCTTAAAAAAAAAAAAAGCATTTTGGGGCAACCACGATGGCTCAGTTAGTTAATTCTCAGTCTGCAAGCACTGGTATCCCACATGGGTGCCAGTTTGAATCCCGGCAGCTCCACTTCCCAACCAGCCTCCTGCTTGTGGCCTGGGAAAGCAGTAGAGAATGACCCAAAGTCTTAGGATCCTGCACTATCGGGGGGCGGGGGGGGGAGGGACCCAGAAGCTCAGCTCTGGCCATTGTTGCCGTTTAGGAAGTGAACCAGCGGATGGAAGATCTTTCTCTGTCCTTTTCTCTCTAAATCTGCCTTTTCACAACAAAACAAAAGAAAAAACAAAAAAGTTTTTTTTTTTTTCAATCTAGCTTGTTAAAGCTGGTCTGCCTCTGTGATTTGGGTAACAGGAGTCCCATGGCATAACTTTTGGGCATCACCCTTGCCAGGTTTGCTCCATTTTCCACCTTGGTCCAGCACAGCTAGCTGACCCTGCCAGAGAGGGTCCCCTGGCAGATGTGGGCTTTCCTGGAGCCAGAAATGATGCAGGCAAGCTAGAGCACCATAGCCCTACGCTTTGGGGGTGGTAGAGGAATGGGCAGCACCGGTGTCCAACAAGAGCTCCAGGTGTCTGTGTCTCTTGTGAGTTCGCCCAGAACCCCCTCAGCCCACATTTCCTCGGCGGCGACCCAGCACACATACCTGGGAACACTCCGGCACCTCCTCCCCCAGTCCGCCTGCCCAGGAGGACACCCATCAGTCCTTATCTCCCGGACACTGGTCAGTGTTTGGCCCAGGGCTGCACGTCGCTGCGTTATCTCGCTCGCTCCGTGCTAAGCCCCACGAGGCGCTCCTAGTCCGTCTCGCCAGCCGGCGCTCCCCAAGAACATAGTGTGCAATGCGAAGCAAGGACAAGCGACCCTGCCTTCCTCTGTCTCACTCTCCCCCAGCTCTATATTGCTTCCAGATCCCGATCACCACGTGCCACCTGTTGGTTCATGGTCCCTCCCGCGAAGGCTGCAAAAGTCACCTGTAATCGCGGGGCTGTCGCGGCCAATCAGTCATTGCAGAAAGCATGAATCTCCTGGGCCAAGGCAAGGACGAATTCACCGACGCGATTTGCAGGTGCCCCGTGGTGTCGCCACCTACAGCTAGCCCCCTGGGGCAAGAAGACGGACTCAGGAACCGGCTCCCAGGCTGCGCGGCCCGTCGTCTCCCTCCGGGTCCCAGCCCAGCCTGGCCCTGGCGCGGCCGGTTTAACCCGAGCCCGAGCTCCGCGCGCCCATTTCCGGGGCGGTGTCATTGCCCATTTAAGAGCCGGACGGCCCGCCCCTCCAGGGGCGGAGCCGGCGCGCGGAGGGGCTTTAAGGCGGGGTGGGGGGCCGCCCGGGTCCGGCCGGGGGATTAACGCCGGTGGGCGCGCGCCGCGGGCCGCCATTTCCGGGCGTCTCCGGAGGAGCCGCCCCCTCTGGTGTCCTTGGCTCGGCGCGCCGCCGTGCGCGGCTCAGGTAAGCGCGAGGCGGGCCGCGCGGGTTGTGGCGGGGGGTCGTGGGGGGCGCCCCCACCGGACCCCCGACGTGTGCTTCGCGGCCCCGGGGGCCGGCGCGGTGTCCGTGGAAGCCCGCCCGAGGGGAGGGGAGGGGCGGCGGCGGCGTCTCCAGAGCCTGGGCGGCGAGTTTCGGGCGGTTGTTGTTGTCGGAGGTGGCGGGTGGTGTTTGCGGGGCTCGCGCCGGGCGTCCCACCTGCGCTAGGCGCTGAGGGAGGGGAGCGTGGCAGGTGGGAGGCGGGCGGCCCGGGACGCGGGGGTCACGGCATCGGCCAGGCTGGCCCGGGGCGCACTGGACTGTTGGCGCTGCCGGGACGCGGCCCGAGGCAGGTGCGTTCCCGAGGAGGGGGATGGTGGGGAAGGTGGCCCGGGCACCCTGAGCTTCCCGGCTGCCACCTGCGGCTTTGTGGCCCCGGGGTGCAGACCTGGGTGTAGTCCGTTCCTGCTGGCTCTCTGCTCGGCCTCCGCGGATGAGCAGGGTCCGAATGCCGGGGAAACACCCAGCTCTCCGCGTCCCCCATGTAAACTGCCCCCTGCGTCACCTCCATTTCTAAGGCACCCAGGGCCGGCTTTGCTTACTCCGGGAGTGCTCTTCATGCACGCTTGCTCGTTCCTCACTTTCCACAGGTGGTTGCACAGGGAAGCGATCCCTGCAATGCTCCGTTTCCTTGCTGGGAGGTCAGGGGGCATCACACCCCACTGTCTCGGGTTCCTTTGGCTGTATTGAAAGGCCACTAGCTTGCCGGGCGGGGAGAGGGGTGGTTCCTAGTTACATGAGAGCTCTCACGTTTCCCGACGAACTTTGGAATTTGGGGTATGGATTTGAGTAGGAAAAAAAAAAGCCACTTTCTGTTCTTTTAGGCAGGAAGCCGATGCCTGGAGTTTGCCTGCCTGTGATTGTAAAGGGAACGGTGCTTAAATTAAAAAGTTAGAAATGATAATGTTCTGTACAACTTTTTGTTGTTTTGAAGCCACAGAATCCTGCCACCCACTTGTTCCTTGCGGGTCACTGTGGTGTGGCTGGGAATTTCCTGTATAGGATGCCCCACTCAGACTGGATCAGGGTCCTTGTGTGCTAATGGAACAGCTAGCCAGTATAAAGAAAAGAAAAAGAAAGGTGGGGAGTCCCAGCGTGATAGCCTAGTGGGTACAGCCCCTGCCTTGCATGTGCTGGGATTCCATATGGGCACTGATTCCTGTCCCAGTGGCTCCACTTGCTTCCCATCCAGCTCCCTGTTTGTGACCAGGGAAAGCAGGACGGCCCAAAGCCTTGGGACCCTGCACCGGCGTGGGAGACCTGGAAGAGACTCCTGGCTCCTGACTTTGGATCAGCTCAGCTCAGGCCATTGTGGTTGCTTGGGGAGTGAATCAACAGACGGAAGATCTTTCTGTCTCTCCTCCTGCATATTTGACTTTTCAATAAAAACTAAAATAAATCTTTAAAAATTGTTGTCAATGTTAATATCAAATCAATAAAAATAATTGAAAATATTAAAAAAAAAAAAAGACAGGTGGGGCTTTTCATTACATTTTGTTAAAGTGTTACAAGAAGGAAAAGGCCAGGTTGCCCAGAGGGGCGCCTGCTTCTCACCTGGAAATTAGAAGGTGCTTTCCTGAGTGCAGGACATTAAGGTTTGGCATATGGAGGGGGAGAGGATAAGAAAGAGGTTTGGTTTTGTTTTTTGTTTTTCCAGAAAGTTGGAGCACCTTCTAGAAGAAAGGTTCAGGGTTGAGCTTGTGGGGGAGTGGGAAGAGGGCTGGAGCAGTGGGGAGTATGGGAAGAGCCCTGTGGTCACTGGGTCCTCTGACAGGGCTATGGAAGGCTGAGAAGTCAGCTTGCCACTGGCTGCAGTAGAAGGACCAGAAATGAGGGGGTGCTGGGAGAATGAAACATTTTGATTGTTTTTTTTTTTAAAAACAATTGAACTCTTTTTCTTAAAAAAAAAAAAAAAAAAGATTTATATATTTTTATTACAAAGTCAGATATACAGAGAGGAAGAGAGACAGAAAAATCTTCCGTTCGATGATTCACATCCCAAGTGACTGCATCGGCCGGTGCTGTGCCAATCCGAAGCCAGGAGCCAGGAACTTCCTCCATGACTCCCACACGAGTGCAGGGTTCCAAGGCTTTGGGCTGTCCTCGACTGCTTTCCCAGGCCACAAGCAGGGAGCTGGATGGGAGTGGAGCTGCCGGAATTAGAACCAGCGCCCATATGGGATTCTGGCATGTTCAAGGCGAGGACTTTAGCCGCTAGGCTGGACCCTACATGTGTCTTTAAAAAAAATTTTTTTTTTGAAAAACATGTGTCTTTAAAAAAAATTTTTTTTTTTTGAAAGGCAGAATTAAAGAGAGGGAAAGAGAGAGGAAGGTATTCCATCCACTGGTTCACTCTTCAAATAGCCACAGCAGCCATAGCTGAGCCAGTTTGAAGCCAGGAGCTTCTTCCAGGTCCCCCGTGTGTGTGCAGGGACCCAAGGACTGACCGTCCTCTGCTGCTTTCCCAGGCACGTTAGTACACCGTTGCGTCAGAAGTGAACAACTGGGACTTGAACTGGCTCCTTTAGGATGCTGGAGTCACATTCGGTGGCTCTACTTTACATTGCAGTGCCAGCCCGTACAAATATCTTTTTTTGTGAATTTATGTTCTCATTTCACACCGTTTTTTTCATATCTTGCCCATTTTTTCTGACTTTCCTAAAAGATGTGCAATTTTTTATTAAACTGCATAGAAATCCTTCAAAAAATTTTTTTGGAAACTTATTTAAAAGCTTTTTGCTATGCCATTTGTCCTTTGAGTAATTTTTCATTTCTTTTTCAGTTTAAATCTTCGGTCTCTGCAATTTATTGTTGTGGAGTGCTTTCCTATTTCTGTAAAAAGAACTGCTAGCTTTTTGTGACATTATGTGTCATACATCGATATGCACTTGAAGTCAGAAAGATTGTTTTGTAATATTTGCTTCCTAGGAACCACAAAATCATACATTTTAAATGTTTTTCCTTGACCAAGAAAGTCCTCTTGTTTGATGGAAGAATTTAGCATAGATAAAAGTGGTGACGGATCTGTGATGAGCACCCAGGTCTCTGGCACCCAAGGGGTAGTTTCGCCACTGAGAAGAGACAATTTGATCTGTGTCACCACTCACCTCCCTTTCTTGTGTTAATTTGATGTGAATACCGGATACCGCATGTTTTCATCTGAGTATTCCGGTGTGTATTTCCAAAGAGTAAGGATCCTTGAAGAAACAAGGTAACTTCTTTGCCACTGCTTTTGTCTGGAGTGGCAGTGGTGGCCTGGCTTCCCTAAATAATCCTGTCAGTGCTGAGACTGTGTGTGGACTTTTACTTCCTTGGCAAGTTCAAATGACAGCTCTCATGGCTTGCCGCTTTATGTAATGACCCAGGTGCGTGCAGGCTTGTTAAAAAGGAAGATGATACTCTTCATGGCTACTCAATATACTGTTTTGATATTAATTTGCTTTGATATTTTAGGTTTGGTTTTTATGAGGTTTTTAGATGCTTCCAGACTAAAGAGTCAGCTGGTTGTGTAGGGCTTCTTTTAAGCTGTGTATATGACAAGCAATTGTGATTCCAAAAAAATTTTGGACATAACTTTTGGCTTATGTAAGAGCTTCCCCTAGTGATAGTTTTTTTTTTTAATTTTTTTAAAGTTTATCTGAATCAGAATTCAAAATAGTAAGTATATTACTGTTGCTTGGTACGTATTTTAAAGTCATTTTTTGAAAGTTTTCTTGGTTATTGGCGACAGAGTAACAGAAGAAAAGAGAATGAGCAAGCAAGACATCTGTATGCTCGTTTACTCCCCAAATACCCACAACGGCTGGGCTGGGATGAACCTGGCAGCCAGGGCTGCCCTCTGGGTCTCCCACGTTGGTGGCAGGGACCCAAGTACCTAGCATCTAGCGTGTGCATGAGCAGGAAACTGGGTGTGAAGAGAGGTCAGACTATTTCTTTTAAAGATTTATTTATTTTTATTGCAAAGTCAGATATACAGAGAGGAGGAGAGACAGAGAGAAAGAGCTTCTGTCCAATAATTCACTCCCCAATCAGTTGCAACAGCCAGAACTTCACCGATCCAAAGCCAGGAGTCAGGCGCCCACTCCGGGTCCCCCACACAGGTGCAGGGTACCAAGGCCCTGGACCATCCGTGACTGCTTTCTCAGGCCACAGGCAGGGAGCTGGATGGGAAGCAGGGCCTCCCGGACACTAATCAGTGCCCGTATGGGATCCCGGCGTGTATAAGGCAAGGACTTTAGCCATTAGGCTACCACGCTGGGCCCCAGGGGCCAGATTCTGTCCCAGGCATTCTTGTATGGGATGAGGAAGTCTCAGTTTCTAAACCATTTTTTGCAAGTTAATGCATTTAAAGGGAGTGTGGGAGAGAGGAAGGGAGAGATTGTCTGTCATTTGGTTACTTAGCAAATGGCCCGTTCAGCCAGAGCCGGACCAGGCTAAAGCCAGGAGCCGAGAACTCCATGTGGGTGGAGGGGCTAAGACATGGGTCATTCTCCCAGGCACACAGCAGGAGGCTGGATTAGAAGTAGAGCAGCTGAGACTTCAGTGTGGGATGCTGAGGATGGAAGCTGGTTCTCCACCCACTGCCCACAGTGTGGGCCCACCTGAATCACTTTAATAAAGTGGGTGTTTTTTTGCCTTAAGATTTAATTTATTTTTATTGGAAAGTCAGATTTGCAGAGAGAAGGAGAGACAGAAAGATCTGACATCTGCTGGTTTGCTCCCCCAAATGGCCACGACAGCTAGATCTGAGCTGGTGGAAGCCAGGAATTTCTTCCGGGTCTCCCATATGGGTGCAGGGGTCCAAGAACCTGGTCCATCCTTCACTGTTTTCGCAGGCCACCAGCAGGGAGCTGGATGGAAAGTGGAGCTGCCGGAACATGAGCTGGTGCCCGTATGGGATGCTAACACTTAGCCAGTTGAGCTATCATGCTTTTTGTGTTTGTGATTTCATTTCAAATCTCTGCTTTTTAAGAATTTCTTTTTGCTGAAATGTGTTATATGATTGTTTCTATGACACAAAGATACCAACTTGTGGAGTCAGAACCTTGACTTGAACCCCTGTTTTTTGCCACTTACTAAAATACAGACTTGGCCAGTGGTTTAACTACTCTGACCCTTCCTTTATGGCTCATCAAAATGAGATAGTGCTTAGGGAATTTTTCTTAGGTAAAGATAAGATTGTTTACTTAACATTTATTGTTAGGATTATGAATTATGCCAGGTGGCTAAGCTATTCAGAGTGGAGGCTGTGTCCTCACATTGCTAACAAGAAGTGAGACATATCAATGAGCAATTCTGATTAATGAAGCAATAAAATGTTCTTTTTATTCATCTATTTTTATTTTGCTTTTTAAAAATTTTTGAAGCAATGAAATGTTCTGCAGGCTCGGTGAGGTACCTGGATGGAAGTGCCTAGCTTAGAAATGAAAGACTTATCTGTCAGAGAAGACGTTGGGGAGGAGCTCAGTTAAAAGGAGTTGAGTAGGGGGTTCTTTGTCCTAGTAGCTTTAGAATTCCGGGGTGACAGCTACAGGGGGGCCTAGGCAGCCAAAATGAGGCTTGTGCAAGGGGAATCCAGCTGGAGAGCTGCCCACTGTTGCAGTTTTTTTGGGGGGATTACACAGGACTATGCCTCTAGATACATACTGGTGTTGCCTGGTCTCAGATCTGTCCTATAGCAATTTCCCCGAATTCGCCTGTTCTCAGAGAACCTCTTCTGTAGTTCGAGTCACGTGCAGGTGCTGCACATGGCCATTTTTATGTGCAAGGTCGGGAAGCAGAGGAAAGAGAGATCTTTCATGTGCTGATTTGTGACCCAAATGTCTGCACCAGCCAGCCAGGGCTGAAGCAGGCGGAAGGCAGCAGCCCAGGAATCCATCTGGGTCTCCCACAGGGATGACTTGATTGAGTCATCCTCTGGTGCCTCCCAAAGTACAGGCAGCCTTGGTGTTAGAAGCAGAATTGATGAGATTCGAGCCAGGACTCATGACCACTTGTGCCAATCTGCCCACTCCTTATAGTTTTTCTTTGTTTTTAAGAATTTCCTGTTAGGTTGCTGGTAGGTAAGATGAGGAATTAACTCTCTTCAGGACTCCTTGTTCTCAGCCCCTGCTGTTCCTTGCCTCTCATTGTAGTTTCTGTGTATTTCTGGTTAGATCAGTGTTTGGTGTTGATATATTATGGCCGTTTAAACTATTGGCTGAGCTGTGTAGTCTGTGATTTCTCTCCCATTTTCAGACCTCTGTTTTCTCTGGAGTGAACGTTGTCTTTTCTTTGATGTTGGCTTAGCTATATGAACTGTGCTTACTCTGAAACTGTTAGCTGTGTGAATTAAACCCATGAGGTTAGCAAGGTAACTTAGGGTGTTTTCCATGTCATTTGTTTCCAGCACTGTACTGGGTGTTTCTAAATGTAGTATGAGATTTTATATTATTAAGATCTATATTAGCCAATTTGATTAGCTTTAATGTTCTTGATGGAGATAAGGAATGAAGTGGCCTTAAAACAGTTTGATGCTGTAAAGGTTTATGTTAGAAATTAAAACCTATAAATACTAAAATATTTAAGGGAACTTAGGACCTTTGAATTGTATTTTGATTGAAGAAGGCGGTTGTCTTTGTAGCGAGTACTGAGACTAGAGAGGCAGCTTCAGCATCACTTTTTTTTAAAGATTTATTTTTCTTGCAAAGTCAGATATACAGAGTGGAGGAGAGACAGAAAAATCTTCCATCTGATGATTCACTTCCCAAGTGGCCACAACAGCCAGAACTGTGCCGATCTTAATCCAGGAGCCCAGAACTTCCTCCAGGTCTCCTGTGTGGGTGCAGGGTCCCAAGGTGCTGGGCCGTCCTCGACTGCTTTCCCAGGCTACAAGCAGGGAGCTGGATCGGAAGTGGAGCTGCCAGGATTAGAACCGGCGCCCATATGGGATCCCGGCGGCGTTCAAGGCGAGGACTTAAGCCACTAGGCCACCTTGCCAGACCCCAGCATCATTCTGATCATTGGAATACATCTTAGTGTGTAACATCTTCGAATGTTTGTAGGGATATCCAACTCTGTACAGCTAATTTATTGTTCTAGAAAATGTGATGAACTTTCCGAATGTTCACTCCTCTCCTTCTATATCAGCTTCTGGTAAAATTGCCCAGTAGGTTTAGAAAGCTGCAGGCTATGGCTCTGTTTTAGATATAACAGTCTTTTAAAAAACTTTGAATTAGGGACTTGGCATGGTGGCACAGCAAGGTAGTCATCTGCCTTGTGGCACCGACATCCCATATCAGCACTGGTTTGTGTCCTTTCTTTTCTTCTTCTAATCCAGCCGCCAGCTTAGGGTCAGGGAAACCTGCAAGGAGACTCGAGTCCTTGGGACCTTGCACCCATATGGGAGACCGAGGAGAAGTTCCTGGTTACTGGCTTCTGATCAGCTCAACTCCAGCTGTTGTGGCCATTTGGAGAGTGAAGCAGCAGACGGAAGACCTTCTTTCTTTATCTCCTCTCTTTGTAAAATCTGCCTTTCAAATGAAAAATGAATCAATCTTTTAAAAAACCTTTGAATTGAAGTAGCAAGTTTCTAAAATTTATTTTTAGTTGACAGATAAAAATTGTTTATTAAATGAAACACATTTGAAAATGTGTGTAAGAACTGAGTTTTAGTTACTGTTTTCAAACGTGTTGACTGTTTTTATAGCACGCCTGCTCAGGTCTACAGGATTTACCTAATACTGTCACTTATCTGGCTGACACTGTCTTCCTCTCTGATGTCATCTTTTTCCACTCTGATTTTACAGTGGCAGAAATGCTGCGGTTCCTACGTAGAACCCTCGGGCGCCGGTCCATGCGGAAACATGCTGAGAAGGAACGGCTCCGAGAGGCGCAGCGCGCTCCCACTCACATTCCTGCCGCTGGAGATGCCAAGTCCATCATCACGTGTCGGGTGTCCTTGCTGGATGGCACCGACGTGAGTGTTGACTTACCGGTATGTAGGTTTTGCTGAGATGCTTCTTCTCAGAGATTGATGTCTTTATTTGAGCTTTTCGCTGGGAAACAGGGACTGTGTATGAAGCACGGTAATAGACAAGGCCATGGTAGGGAACCTTGGCCCTGGAAATAGCAGCAGTTAACTTGAACAATTAAACAGTAGGGCTGTTTTGGCCTGATGCGGGTTAGCATGTGTACCTGGGCAGGCCATTGTGTAATAATGGGTAGATTGTCACAGTCCCTATTTCAACAGCTGTTGAAACAGAGAACCATACTAGTACTTACATATGTGCTGGAAGACGTTTAGTTCCTTGTATTCTTCTGTGTTTTTCAAAACTCCTCAGTTTGGTGTGTTTGTGGAAGTGCTAATGAAACAAAATGAGAAACACGACTAAGTGTTTCCCCTGCTCAGGTCTGACTACCTCCGTGGGCCCAGAGTCGTTTGTGCTATGGATTGCTGTTGTGCCCTGTACTCTTTATTTATTTTTTTTTTTTAAAGATTTATTCATTTTATTACAGCCAGATATACACAGAGGAGGAGAGACAGAGAGGAAGATCTTCTGTCCGATGATTCACTCCCCAAGTGAGCCGCAACAGGCCAGTGCGCGCCAATCCGAAGCCGGGAACCAGGAACCTCTTCCGGGTCTCCCACGCGGGTGCAGTGTCCCAATGCATTGGGCCGTCCTCAACTGCTTCCCCATGCCACAAGCAGGGAGCAGGATGGGAAGTGGAGCTGCCGGGACTAGAACCGGCGCCCATATGGGATCCCGGAGCTTTCAAGGCGAGGACTTTAGCCGCTAGGCCACGCCGCTGAGCCCTGTACTCTTTATTTCAAGACAGGCTGTTGTAATGACATTTGCATTTTGGATCAGTTGATTCTTTGTGTGTGTGTCAAACAGTGTAAGCTGTTTGAAAGAGGGTAGCTTATTCCTTTTTTGAGGAAGTCAACTATTTGGCTTTGGGGCGCAAGTTCCCTTTGTCTGAATTACATTTATTTATCCTACATCTCCAGGGGTCCGTCTCCTGTCTTCTTGTGAGTTGTGTAATACAGTGAAAGCTTCCTTGGATGTTCTGCAGTAGTTTCCCTCTCCACAGTCTCCTTAGCATGGACCTGCTTGCCCAAAATTACATTGAAAAGTTGCTGCAGTATACAGTTAAGCCTTAAACTCAAAGTGGGAGTTTCAGCAATTAGCTAGTGTGTCTAAATGAGTATTCTGATCAATTGAATGATGTGGAATGTACTGGGTGTTTTACCATTTTAATGATTTGGGGTGCGGAGTGTTTTGTTATTTGAAGAGGTTGGAGGTTAGACTGCATATTTCTGGGGGTGCAGGCGTCTTAATTTTTTTCTGGTAAGAGCTTCTGAAGGGTTGTCAGACATTCCAGGGAGAGCTGCCTTGGGAGGCTAGTTTTTGTATTCATGTCTTACTTGATAAGCATCTTGACTTGTGTGCTGTTCCTCAGATATCATTAGGTATGTGGTGAAGAGCCCCAGACTGCTGTGTTGAAGTCCGGGAGGAAGTTTCTTGTTACCTAATGGTTGAAGTATGAACTCTCAGGGCTGTGTGGATGATGCCACGTGAGCAGAATTTTTAAGGAGGCTTAAAAAAGAGGGGGGATGCCAGCACGTGGCCTAGTGGCTGAGGTCCTTGCCTTGAATGCACTGGGATCCCTTGTGGGCACCAGTTCGTGTCCTGGTAGCCCCGCCTCCCATCCAGCTCCCTTCTTGTGGCCTGGGAAAGCAGTTGAGGACGGTCCAAAGCCTTGAGACCCTGTACCGACGTGGGAGACCCAGAAGAGCTCCTGGCTCCCGGCTTCGGATTGGCACAGCACCGGCACAGCACCGGCCGTTGCGCTCACTTGGGGTGTGAGTCATCGGACGGAAGATCTTCTCTGTCTCTCCTCCTCTCTATTTCTGACTTTGCAATAAAAATAAATAAATCTTTTTTTAAAAAACCACATAACGTGGAGGAGAGACAGCCTGAGGTTTTCAGCTTAGAGGGCAAATGGTGAGTGGCTGGCTGAGCTAGAACAGTTTCCTAAGCTTGGCCTGCCTGGTGAGGCGTGTGTGATACCCCATCAGGCCTGGGAGTGTAGGCTGGGTGGGGACAGAGGCCGGGAAGCACCCAGTTTGAGATTTGATTCACTGGAGCGAGAACAATGGCCTTCTCAACCCCGCAGGTGAAATCTTAGCTATAGTAACCCAACTCCAGAGGTTTTCAGGGCTGGGAACGGAACATTGGCTGATTTTTGACTAGAGTAAAAATGTAGGTCAATGGAATCTTAACTTCTTAAAAAAAAAAAAAAAAGGTCCATTTTCTAGTAAGACTGCAGGAGAAGACTAAGACTTGATCTTGGTAATTGAATGAATCACATATTCGTTTTCCTTTAGGATCAGGGTCACTGTTAGTTTTACTAGCCAACATGAAACTAAAATGATTACTCAGGTAATATGTAAAGGATGATCTCTGGTTAAATAGAGTAACGTGTCTGTGGACTTCAAATGCACATTTATCAGTTGTCAAGGTCATTCTCTTGCTCCTCCTCTCCTTTGACAATTATGCAGGAGGCTTTTTTGATTTTTTTTTTCCTTTTTTCTTTTGGGATGCAGAGGAAGAGCTCTCCTCTGATGGCTCATCCCCCCAAAGGTCCCCAGGCAGTTGGGGCTCACTCAGGTTGAAGCTACAAATCAGGACCTCAATTTGGGTCCTCCTTGAGGGTGGCAGGCACCCAAGAACTTGTGCCATCCATCACCTACTGCTGCTTCCCAGGGTGGCCCTTCACAGGAGAGCAGGAATTAGTTGGGACGTGAGCCCAGGCACTCTGAGTCCAAACACTCATGCCTCCGGTTATACTTTTAAGACTGTGTCACCCCCTTATCCCTCATGTTACTTCTGTGGTTTTAATTCTCTGCATTCAACTGCAATCTGACCTAGTAATGGGAAGTTCTAGAAATGATCCGTGATTCTTAATTATTTTGATCTGATTGTTCTTTTATTATATACTGTTCATCACTTATAGCACCTCATTTGTAAACGAAACCTTCTCACGGCTGTGGTTGTGTGGGGAGAAACATAGTACATACATACGATGTGCATTGGGCTGCGTGTTGTCTGGTTTCAGGCACCCGCTGGAGATCTTGGAGGGTGGAGAGGGGTTCCTGCAAGTGCAAACCACCCCTCATGATGGATTTGTAGTTGTTAGGGTAGTAGTGGTCCAAATGGTAATACAGATTGAATGTAACCCCTGCCTCATTCCTGCTGGCCTATTTATGGGAATTGACAAACTGAGTCTTGTAGACTCTCAAGGGACCCTGAATCACCGGAGCAGTCCTTGAAAAGAACAACCTAGTAGTTGCTCTCATTTTTACAGTGTAACAACAAAGCAGCAGTAATAGAGACAGTGTGCTGCTGGGTGCAAAGGTAGATGTGGGTCAGTCCATGGAATGGGGAGCCCATGGGCCCGGCACAGAGTGGCTCAGTGGCGGACGCCTCACCTTACAAGTGCTAGGATCCCATACAGGTGCTGGTTTGAGTCCTGGCTGCTCCACTTCCATTCAAACTTTCAGCTTAGGGCCAGGTAAATCAGTGGAGAATGGCCCAAAGCCTTGGGATCCTGCACTGTGTGGGAGACCTGGAAGAACTCCTGGCTCTTGGTTTTGGATTGGCTCAGTTCCAGCCATTGTGGCCACTTGGGGAAGATCTTTCTGTCTCTCCTTTCTTCTGTAAATCTGCCTTTACAATAAAAAGAAAGAGATTAAAAAAAAAAGATGG
This sequence comes from Ochotona princeps, assembly GCF_030435755.1. Classification (NCBI taxonomy): domain Eukaryota; kingdom Metazoa; phylum Chordata; class Mammalia; order Lagomorpha; family Ochotonidae; genus Ochotona; species Ochotona princeps. The sequence continues at coordinate 11,916,332 of NC_080836.1, read as the reverse complement.
GAACCCAGTCAGAAATCTACAGTTTGTGGTCAGTTGATATAATTTGGGGGGGGGGGGGCAAGAGTGTTATGGCCATTCAGCAAGGAAACAGCAGTCTTTTTTCACAAATGGTGCATGAAGCCTGGGTATCCACACACAGTGAAAGTCTTAGGTTGTACCCTTGCCTCACTTTATATACAAACGTTAACTCAAAGGAGATTGAAGACCTGAACATAAAAGCTAGACCTATAAAACCTTTAGAGGAAAATACAGGGTAAATATGGCCTTGGGCTCAGTGTGCTTCTTAGGTGTGTCACCCCAAGTGTGAGTAACGGGGGCGGTGATGTGGTTCAGTGAGCTAAGCTGCCACTTGTCGTGCTGGTGTCTCGTACTGCAGTGCCAGTTCAAGTCCCAGCTGTGGCAGTTCTGATCTGACTGTGCTAATGCAGCTGTGAAGGCAACAGAAGATGGCCCAGGTGCTTGGGCCACTTCCAGCTGTGGGCAGCCCAGAAGGAGTTTGTGGTGCCTGACTTCAGCCTGGCCCCACTCTGGCTGTTTTAGCCAGTTTGAGGAATGAACCATCAGATAGGAGAGTGCTCTGTCTTTTCCCTGCCTTTCTCTGTTACTGTGTGTTTTAAATCCATTCATACATACACAGATACATACAGATATGTAGTTGGACCCTCTAATTGCTTTCCCAGGCACATTAGCAGGGAACTGGATTGGATATGGAGCTCACTTGGGGTGCTGGCATTGTGTGCTGACCTAGGGGTACTGCAGCCGAATTGCAGAGGAAGGAATGCTTGGTGCATGGGTGTGGCAGGGAGGGACTGAAGGCTGGCAGTGAGCGGGACACAGTTCCAGCTGGGTCTGAGTCTTATGGATGGTGTGCCAGGTTGTGAGAGAGCAGACAGGTGTTGTGAAGAAAGGGGTAAATGAGTGCAAGTGGCAAAAAGGCTTGAGGGGGGCCTGTGTGTTTGGAACCGGATTCTGTAGAGCTAAAGGAATTGTCCTGGTTGGTGCTAGTCCTTGGGCCTCCTGCGGCTCTTTGCTAATAGTGGGTGCTTTATTGATACTGGCAGATTGTCTGAGGAAGTACCTGATGGGAAAATGGGGGGATTGCCCTGACATCCGGCGCTCAAAGAAAGGAGGAGATGGCATAGTGGCTTAGGGAACGGATGAGTGGGGAAGTTACAAGTTTGCTTAACTGAATAGGAAGAATGCTGCTTGGGAATTGGTGTTATAAACACAGGGGAAAAGACAAACATCTTGCTAATCTTCAGAAGAGATTGTGAAGTGAGGACTGGGTTTGAGAGATGGAAAAAGTTGTTGCTGCTGGGGCCAAACAGGGTAAGTAAGCAGGTGTGCTGAAAAGTGACAGGGGCGGGGAGGGCAGCACTAGAGCTTGAGTAGGTCTGTGCTTTTTTCCTTTTTTATATGGTTTGTTTGCAGTAGGTTCAAGGTGAGAGAGAATGCATACAAACAAGGCAGGGACTCTGGAGTCCAGATCCTTCCTTCCATGGTGTCCACACTGGCCACACCAGAGCTCGCTGTCTACTCAGCCTGGCTGAACCTGTTTCAGTTCTGTTCCCTTTTGCACAGGAACCTGTCAGAGGGAGAAAGGCTCCCTGGGAGACCGAAATTGAGAGTTAGTGAGAGGCACAAAGACCATTCTATGGGGCTAAGGCCCAGAGGCATGACTTGGGAAATTATAAGCTGATAAGAATGCTGGAGATAAGGCTGGAAAGGCAGGGAAGGACCAGTTAGGAAAGCCTGTTTTGTTCCCTGGGAATAATGCAAGGCTTTGAAAGAACAGAGTGACATTGTTTTGCAGTTTTGGGAAGATGATTTTGGCAGCTTCTGCTTCCAACTTTGTCTACTTCCCTAACCACCTCCCACTCCCTAACCACCTCCCACCCGCATTCCCTCCCTCCCGGAAATTGTCAGGATCTCGCTCCCTGTTCACTTTCCCTTCCCCAGAGGTGGCAGCGTTCTGTTCACACTTCCAGGCACAATTTCAACCACCAAAGCCTCTAAAGCTGTCAGTTACTCGCAGTCAGTGTCAGCAAGTCACTCTGACAGCTTTTGCATTTTGTTTATGCTGCAAGAGTTAACATTAACACTTGTTCCAACTTTAAACCAGTGTATGCCTGTATTCTTGGCCAAGACCCTTGTGAGTGCTTGACAACCAATAGAAGTGTTTTCATCGACACATGTAACCCTAGCGTCTAACCCATGATAGGTGACTGTACAGCCGTAGTTGACTGTTACATCAGGAATGTTCTTCCTAGAGCTGGTGTTTGGGGGCAGTGGCCAGGTCCGTGCTTGGGTTACCTGCATTCCACATTGGCGTGCCTGGGTTGCTGTTTGCCTGTACTTTATGGTCCTGCTTCCTGGTAACATACACCCTGAGAGAAAGCAGGTCATGACTCCAGTAACTGGAACTGTGCCCCCCATTTGGGAGTCCCAGATGGAGTTTCTGGCTCCCCTTTTCAAATTGACCCACTTCTACTTGTGAGTAAAATTTGTAGAGTGGATTAGCATATGGGAGATACCTCTTTTATCTGTTTTTCTCTCTCTGTCTTTCAAAAAAATAGATACATAAGTAAATAGTTTTAAAACACTTTTTTTCCACAAGGTATTAATAAGTACAAAACAGAATAAAAAAAGAATGCATAATAGGACAGAGCCTGTTGATTTAAGATACTATTTCCAAAGTCCCTTCCAAGATTGATGGTTGTTTTCCCAACACATGCTTGATTTCGGTGTAATAGACCTACAATAATATTAGCAAAGCCTGCTCTTCTACCTTGTCAGTGATAATACGTGGGATTTCTGGATTAGACCCAGAAAATTTTCTGAAACCAAAGTACTGTTATTGTTGCATTTTTATCTGTGACTTTCTTTCTTGCAGTGGTGTAGTTCTTTGTCCTGCAGACAAGAGCTTGGATGAAAGCTTTAAAACCATCTATGCTACTTGTAAACATCAGACTGAGGTGTTTGGGGAAGCCGCTGTTTTGTTGCTGTGGATTATTAACTTGCGGGAACTGCAGAGGTCTGGTGTTTGCTGTGGGTTGGCCTGGAGCTGGCCCCCATTCAGAGAATGACAATAGGTAACCTTGAGAGTGGTTTCGCAACTGACCAGTTGGCAGAAGACCATCATGTGTCTTCTTAGGACGCAACTGTCATGCGCATGGGGCTGGAAGTGACATTTTGGCACAGCAAGGAGAGGAGATTTTTTTTTTAAGGCCATGTTTCCCTTTGGTGTTTGAAACAAAAATGGGATGTTGATAGAATATGAAATTCACCCTGGAAGTGCACCCTAGAAGTTAGCTGCCTTGGACGTGCTGTCTCTGCAACATGCTTTATTGTGCTCTGCACCTACACCCCCTCACGCACCCACACATCTGGAGACTTGGCATTCTGCCTGAGATGTGCTTTCTCTGAGCACATAGGTCATGCTGTTACTTCATCCAGTCTCTTTTCAAGTTGCTCTTTTAGAACAGGTCTTCCTGTTTGAAGGTTATTTCCCATCCTTTATTCCCTTTATCTTGATAACTTTTACCAGCAATTATCTTAGCTTGTTATTTTCTTTCTTCCCTAGAATGTTAACTTCTTGGGGGACAGAAGCTCACCTGTTGCTTCTGCCTAGTACAGTGGTGTAGTGTGGCATAGAGTGTAGGGCCGTTGCTATACTGCCGGCATCCACATGGTTGCCAATTCACGTTCCAGCTGCTCCACTTCTGGTGCACCTGAGAGAGCAGCAGAAGATGGTTGAATTCCTTGGTCTCCCATACCCTGTGGGAGACCCGGAAGAAGCTGCTGGCTTCGGACCTGCCCAGCTGCAGCCATTGTAGTCATTTGGGGATTGAATTGGTGGGCAAAAGATTCTCTTTCTCTAGCCTCCCTTCCCTACAGCTCCACCTTTCAGATAAATAAATAATGTGTGTGTGTGTGTGTGTGTGTGTGTGTGTGTGTGTGTGTGTAAAGAACTACAAGTCAGTAACAGCACCAGAATAATCCAGTTAAGAAATGGGAAAATAATTTAAGTAGATATATTCCTGAAGACAATGTGCAAAGCAAAGTGACCAGTGAGCACAGGAAAAGGTCCTGAGTGTCGCTCATCCTCAGGAAATACAAGGCATTGTTGCAATGAGACAGTCGCTGGCACCTGTTCAGAAAGCCTCTGTGGAGCCCAGAGATTTGGTGTAGCTGGTTATGCTGCCTCCTGGACGCCTGCAGCCCGTATTGGAGTGCCTGCTCTCCTGCTGGCTGCTACACTGCCAACCGACCTTCAGGCTAAGTGCATTTGGGAAGGCACTAGAACCTAGCCTAAATACATGGGCCCCTGCACGTGTGAGACCAGGCCGGAGCTCCTGGCTTCAGTCTGGCTTGCACTCAGCTGTCACGGCCATTTATGCAGTAAGCCAGTAGGTGAACAGTCTATCTCTCCTCTCTCTCTATTGTTCTGCTTCTGCCTTTCAGATACATAAATAAGGGCCAGCATTGTGGCACAGTGGGTTAAGTTGCCACTTGTAACACCAGTCTCCTACATATCCAGGAGTTTGGGTTCTACCTGTCCCACTTCCAATCCAGTTCCCTGGTAATGTGCCTAGAAAGTCAGCAACAGATGGCTGACGACGGAAGCAGTGGGCAGAACCGTCAATAGCTCAGCTGGGTCCCCTCACATGGTTCTGACTGAATGAGCATGGAGCCAACTTTGAGGTCAGTGAGGGCCCATGCTGCTGTAGCCAGATGGGCAGTAGACCAGCAGAACTTTCCATGGAAAATGTCAACAAGACCTTGAAGCATTTCTCTGTAGTGCTAGCAAAGGAATGACCAAGAAGAGGTGGAAGTGCTCCTGGCAAAAGCAACAGTGGATTGATGGAAAGCAAAGGTCAGGGTTGTTTGTTTTTGTTTTTGTTGTTGTTTTTTTTTTCATTTGTTTTTCCTTGACATTCGAGATACTTTGTTTGTTAGCTTTCTGGGGAGGGTGGGGCTCAGATCATGACGACACCTGATTTTTATGAAAGTGTTTGGAGAAAGCTTCATCTGTCGGGACAGTTCTGCTCTTGCATGTTATCCAATGTTGGCAATTTTTGTTGGGAATTTTGGTGGGAAGTTGTTAAGGACACAGCCTGATTTTCTCCATCTGACTAATTTTTGTTCCCTAATTAAAAAAAAAAAAAGAAAAAAGAAAAGAAATCTTTAAAGGGCACCCATTCACGCATTGTCTTACTTAATGTAAAAGAAGTCTCAACTGACATGGCTAGATTCCTAAGACCTTCAGCTCTTTAGGATGCAAAAGTTTCTCAGAATATGTGGAAAATGTGTATTACGAGAAAGCTGTTTGCACCCAACTAAACTCATACTTGTAATATCTATCTTCCACACTTTCCTAAAAAAGTATTTTAAGCAGAGGTATGCTTAAACAAAGTAGCAGTGCTGAAAGTAGAAGTGGCAGCACTTGATAGGAAACTTGACATTGACAAAGACAGAGAAAATGTTTGAGGACAAAATAGTGATTGATTTTCCCGAACTGAAGAAAGAAGAACTCAGATTGGAAAAGAGCATCATGAAAGGTTAAGGAAAAACCCAGATCTCTGCACAGTGTAATGGAAGTTAAGACTATCAGAGCTGAAATCTAAAAGCGAATGGATTACACACCAAGGAACACAAGTGAATATGGACAACACATTTTTTACTCTATAGCATTGACTGCAAGAAAACAATGGGATAATACTTTTTGAGTGTTGGAGAAAATGTTAAAGTAGCTTTGAACCTTGAATTTTTTTTTTTAAAAGATGTTTTTATTGGACAGTCCGATATACAGAGAAAGGGCTTCCGTCTGCTGATTCACTGCCCAAGTGACTACAATGGCTGCAGCTGAGCCAATATGAAGCCAGGAGCCTGGAGCCTCTTCCGGGTCTCCCAAGTGGGTGCAGGGTCCCAAAGCTTTGGGCCGTCCTCAACTGCTTTCTCAGGCCACAAGCAGGGAGCTGGATGGGAAGCGGGGCTGCCGGGGTTAGAACTGGCACCCATATGGGATCCCGGTGTGTTCAAGGCAAAGACTTTAACTGCTATGCTATCGCGCCCGGCCCCTTAATGTCTATTTAATAAAAGGTTCTTGGATTCTCTTTATGTGCTTCTGTAGTCATTATCTTGCAAAGATAATTTCTTTTTTCTATTTCTTTTATTTGTTTTTAAGAAAGATTAATTATGTTTGAAAGGCAAAATTACAGAGCGCTTTAATTTGTTAGTTTATTCCCTGAGTGGCTGCAGCAGCTGGAACTGGGCCTGGCCTAAGCCAGGTGCTGCTTCTAGGTCTCCCATGGAAGTGCAGGGAGCCCAAGCTCTTGGGCAGTCCTCTACTGCTTTCCCAGGCCATTAGCAGGGAGCTGGACTGGAAGTGAAGCAGCCAGGGTATGAAGCAGCACCACATGAAATGCCAGTGTCACAGTACCACAATGTCAGCTCCTACATGAGCTTTTTTTTTTTTTTTTGGATTGATCTCAATGAGGAGAATCTTAGGACCTCTGGCCTCTTTGGAAAGGGTCTGGTTGCAGGTGCGAATGAAGGAGTGGTTGGTGAATGGTTGGGCCAGTGGTTAAGATACCTGCATCCCACGGTGGGGTGCCTGGGTTCAGGGCCCAGCTCTGGCTCCTGCTGCCAGCTTCTTGCTCATGCAGATTCGGGGAGGTAGGTAGCAGTGATAGCACAGTTGGCTCCCTGCCACCTGTGTGGGAGACCTGGCTCCAATTCCTAACTCTTGTTTCTGCCCTTGCTGACCCTGGACCTTCTGAATATTTGAATATTTGGGAATTCTCAGTATTTGTCTCTTTCTTCTCTCTCTCTTACTTTTTCAAATAAATTAGAATAAATTGACCAAAAAAGGGGGTGCCCCAGTGACCCTGAGACCACTCTGTGGGAACTCTTTTTCCAAGTGTGGCTAGTTCCACATGAATATGAAGTGCTTCGAATTTGCTTGTTCTTTCTTCTCAGTTACATCATAGGCTCCTTTAAGAAGGAAACTCTAGCATAAGAATTTCTCCTTAATTCATACATTGTATTTGGTTTTAAAAAAAAAAAGGCTTCTTACCTCTGAATAGTTAATATTTATTGGCTAATTTGAACTAATAATCTTCAAGAAGATAAGGAGAAGTTTTTTTTTTTTTTTGGCTTTACAAGGTTTGTTGTGAACTGTACCCTTTGAGCGATTGCTTACTGTATGACAATATTTGTGTTATTATATGTCATATTTTCTTTAAGAGTTTACGTATCATTGAAACTACTTTTTATTCAGGTGTGTTGATCTTATAAGGAATGGAATGATGAGTTTATTTTCTTGCCATTTCAGAAAAAAGCCAAAGGACAGGAGCTGTTTGATCAGATTATGTATCACCTGGACCTTATTGAGAGTGACTATTTTGGCCTGAGATTTATGGATTCAGCTCAAGTTGCAGTAAGTAACTTTTTTTTGAAGGTTCTGGTATGGGGACAGAAATGGAACATTTCAGACCCTGTGCCAAGTACTAGAAGATGACCATGTCTTCATCTCATGTATGGACTGCTTGCTTTAGAATCATCTGACTCCTTTTACAAAGTATGAGTTCTGGTCTTGACTTCACTTACTAGAGCAAAATCTGAGAGGATGGTAATCTGTGTGTGTGTGTGTTTTATGTTGTTCACGTAGTTGAGAAGGATGCACACCCATGTAGACCACTAACTAGAGTGAGGAGAGCCATGGTATGGGAGAAAGTGGATGAGACAAATGTTTTCAGTTTTTTCTTTTCTTTCTGACTCTGGGGAATGGGAGGAAAGAAGGTCACTTCCAGCAGCCTACCCACATCGGTACCCAGGGATGGAGACAGCCACTTGGTGTTATCCTAGTATCCCCAGTGTGGAACATATTCCAAGGATGCTGTTTAAGTGGTTTCAGTAGTTCTAAGTTGCTGCCATTTACGTTGCCCCAAGGTTGAGGAAGCACTTCTAAGTTCCATTGGCTGGCATAGTCTACATTAGAGTCTGCATTTCCCAGATACTTTCTGTCAAAACTTGGCCAGGAGAGCTGTCCAATTTGTTCTGCTCTCCATCTTCTGACATGGTTCTGGATGTCCTCTGTAGGCCTCAGTGAGCTGTCATGTCCCCCATGTGCATCTGGCCGTGCCATCCACTGCACAGGCTTCCACCTAGGAGGCCCAGTTTTGATACATGCATTGCAAGGTCAGACCATAATCCTATAATTTTCCCTGTGATTAGAGTTTTTAGTCCAGTGGTCCAGTTGGTCACCTCACCAGAGGTGACTATAGACCTGACTCCTGTGTGTGGCACACTTGATCTTAGCCAAAAGGCCAAGAAGCAATCCTGTGTGTGCAGGATGTGGCTCAGTCTGTCACCCCCAACAGCCTACACTTACTGATCCATATGAGAGCCGACTGTGGGAGGACTGGATTGTAGCACCCACTGGTAACAGCCAGAAGGGGTAGGTTCACTGAGTGCCAACATCTAGCCCATTCTGGCACACTCCCAGACCCAGTCCCATGCATGCTGAGGGATGCTGCAGCCATGTACAGCCCAGCAGAGTCGTCCGCTTTGATCTTTTGACCAAGCCCACTCCCAGCCTCACATCTTGCATATGCTAGGGGTTGCTCTGACCCAGCCTGACATGGCCTATCCTGTCTTGGCCTTTGCCATGGGATGCTGCGGCCTGGCCCAGCCTGGCCCACCCCCAGTCCCTACTCTCCCTGCTGGGTACTCAGGTAAACAGGCAAGTGCAAAAACCTAGCCTGGAGTGGCCTACACCTTGTCCTGACTCCATGCATGCCAGTGTGCGTGCTTAACTTGGCCTGGCCTTTCTGGTCTAGCCCACACCCAGCCCTAGCTCTTGTGCTTACCAGCAGAACCTGCCAAGTACAGAGTGTCCCCAGTTCTTGTACCAGGTCTGCTCCCAGTACTGGATTCATATGTGTCAGTGGGGCAGGGCCCTACCCAACATTGTCATCTCCCTGGTCTTGGTCTTGTTGAGTGCTGGTCAATACTGCATCCCGACCTGGCCCCACATCCAATTCTTGGATGTACCAATGGGTGCTACATCCGGAACCAGTCCAGCCTACTTTGAGCCCTAGTTCCCATTTTAGTGTTGGTGACTTCCAAGGTCATGCCTAGCGTGGCTGTCACCACCCCCAGCTCTCACACAAACCAGAGGGTATTGCAGTCCTACAGGGATGAGCACACAAATTCCCCACAGAATCTGCCTCCAGACCCAGTTTTCTCACGTGTCAATTAATGTCTTGGCCCAGCCTAACATGGCCTATCTCCTGCCCCAACAGTGTGCCATAGTCCCTAGCATTCATGTGTGCCAGAGGACTGTGATCAATTCCAGGTAGCCCAACTCAGGTCTTGCATGTGGGCAGGTATCCTGGTCTGATCCAGACATGTCCTTCAGCTTCCCATACTGCAAACCAGCTGGTTTCAGTCCCTTGTTTACCTGTGATTGTAGTAGCCTGGTCCATGGAAGTCCCCCAGAAGTCATTCATCACCTGTAAAATACTTCCTCAGCAGTCCTCCCACCCCTGCATCCCCAAACCCCCTTTCTGGGACAGTCACAGCTGCCATATCTGCAGTAGGCACGGGCTCTAGGACTGATTTTCTGGTGGTCTGGGGCACTGCCCACTTCCCCAGGGTCTACCACTGATTCTGGAATCTGTGTTTTTAATAAGCTTGGTTGTCGGACACATAAGACTATTGAGAACCTGTGTGCAGTGGAAAGATGCTAGGCTGGGAGCCATGTAGGCTGTTGAGTAAATGATTGAAGTTTCTCATTTGCAAAGATAGATGAGTAGACTCCTGGTCTCGGTTGGAGAGTCCCTGTCTAGACGGCTGTTGTTGGATGTGCACTTCAGATAGAACATGGTGCAGCAAGGACGTTGGAGGCTGCTGAGGGAGCTGAGAACTGTCCTGGAATGTGAAAGAAAGTTGTGGAGGTAAAAGTAGTCCTGAGGCCTGGACAGTAGCAGGCAGAGGGAGGAGCAGGATGATAAGGGCCCTGGGAGGTTAAGCCCTGGTTTCTGGAAGCCTGTGATTGCTAAGATAAACTCGTCAGCTGCCTTCCCAGAGCAGCTTGACCACATTTACAGCAGGTAATAATTTTAGCTACTGTTTTTTTTTTTTCTGATTTTTCTTTTTTTTGCCTAAATTTAAAAAAGTATGAAGCAAGGACATTTAGTAACCAAGTATTGGTTAGGTAAATTTAGGTACAGCCTAATAATAATATTATACTTAAGATGAGGAATTTTAAGTACAGTAGTTGATATGGAGTGGTAGAAATAGACTGATTGCAATGCAGTCTAATTGGATTTTCTGATTTTTAAAATATTTAGATATCTGTACACACATACATCTGAAAAAAATTTTGTGCAGCTATTTCTCCCAGTTTGAAAGTTCTGATCTCTTGGTGTAGTGATAGTTCAGGAGAAATTTGTTTTCTGTTTTTGTGAATTTTTTTAAAGATTTATTTTACTTGAAAGTCAGGCTTACAGAGCAGGCGATTGCCCACCATCTGGTTCACTTCCTAAATGACCGCAACAATTAGCATAGAGCTGGGCCAAAGCAAAGAACCAGGAGCTTCTTCAGGGTCTCCCACACAGGTGCAAGATCCCAAGGATTTTGGCCATCCTCCACTGCTTTCCTAGGTGATAACCAGGAAACTAAATGGGAAGTGGAGCAGCTGGGACTCAACAGTACCGGTATAGGATTCTAGCACCACAGTCTGAGGATTAGTGTGCTACACCACTGTATCAGCCCCATTCTTTTTCTCCTGGATTTGAGAGGCAGTGAAAGAAAGCAAGCACTCATGCTGGCTTGTCTCTAAGTGCTTGCTCTAGCCAGCACCAAAGCTGGGAATACAATCCAGGTCCCTCCCGTCAGTGGCAGGAGCCTAAAAACTTGGGCTGTCACTGCTGCCCGTCAAGGTTCATGTTGGCCAGGAGCTCCTGGGAATCAGGCCCAGGAACTCTACCAGTGGATGTAGCACCTTAACCAGGCTAGATACTCTCTGCTGGAAGATGCATCTTTTAATTTTCTTTTATATGTTCTCATTTCTCTTCTATGAGGCTAAATGCACTAAAGGCAGAGAACAAGTCTCACTAAGCTGTCATTTATTTGATGGGCAACAGAGAATGTGTATTGAATTCAGTTCTGAACTACCACATATGTTGATAAAAGCTTGGTTGGTCGTTAACTTAAAAAATTGGTTCTGTTAATTTTTATTTTTTTATCTTTATTTGAAAGAAAAAGAACCCTTTTGTTAGCTGGTTGACTCTCTGAGTGCCTGTATTTGCAGCACTGGGCCAGGCTTAAGGCAGGAACCCATAGCTCCATCCGGGTCACCCAGGTGGGATGACAGAGACCCAAGTAGTCAAGCCGTGGTCTGCTATGGCTTACAGGGCATGTGTGGGAAGGAAGCTGGAGCAGAACCAAGGCAATTGGAACTCAAACTAGGCACTGATACAGAAGGAGGACGTTTCATGGAGCAGTTTCAACCATTGTGCCACACATCCACCCCCACTGGATTTATTACTTTACTTTCACTTTTAAAGTAACTGACAGACTGAACTCCTGGCTTAGGCCCGGGGAGGTGGTTACAGGCACATGGAGGGTGAACCCAGAGACACATCTTTGTCTCTCCTTGCTCTGCCATTCAAATAAACGTAAAAATAAATGGAGTCTCGCAGTCATATGTGGAAATAGATGATGCTAGGGAAAGACAACGGCTTTTTCATTTCATTTCATTTTTTCATTTCAGAAAAGAAACAAATAATGCCAGTGTTAGGCGTTAGTTACTTTTTTCAATTTCTCACAATAATTGTGGAAAGAAATAGATATGCAGCCAGTACTAAGTGGTATTATTTTGTCTTTTCTGATATCAGCAATGACTGAGTTATCCTATAGTGACATTTCATCCCCCCTTTTGGCATGGGTGAAGTGCAGTTATGATCATAACAGCTTTTCGTAGGTCCAGGATTACAACTTTTGTCTTGTGCTCTTCTTAGTTATAGTGTATGCATCTCAGTAACCATTAATCTAAACACCAATGTTAAGTGTGTAGGCTTCATCTTAGTTTTCCTGTGGCTAAAATCCTGAGTTGAGCTGAGAGAACAATTGGTAGATGAAATGTATTAAAGATGAAAGAGAATTCTAGATAAAACTTAAAAGCTTAGCTTTTCACTCCTTGTAATATGTTTTTGGAATTTTGTTGAGAATTTTAGCGTGTATTTTGACCTAGTTTTCTTGTACCAGCTTTGTCCAGTTCGGGTGTTAGGGTAACGCTGGCCTTAGAGAATGGGCTGGGAAGCATTCACTCCTGTTGTTTTTGGAAGATCATGTATACATTCTGTATTCATTGTTTGGTGGAATTCATCAGTGAAGCCATCTGCTCCAGTGCTTTTCCTTGAGACACCTTGGTCATTGTCTCGATCCGCTTGTTACAGATGTAATCAGATTTGTTTCTTGAATCAATTTTTAAGCCAGGCCACTTTGGAGAGTGAAAGGGGAGCCTCACTGAATGAAGAAAAGGAATACAGCAGAGGCCAGCATTGTTCTGAGAAACTCGCCATGAATATCTATCCTCATTGTGTGCTGGACCTCAGAATACTGCTGCCCCATCCTTTATGTTGAAATCGAAACTTAGCTTATACGTCATTTAAAGCATTTTTGCATGGTCTAATGGTGATCTTAGACTTGGAGTTACCATGATAAAATCTCCATAAGGTGAAAATTGAGTGTACAAATAACCCTTGGTCTACCTTTTTCAGGTATCCCTGAGGCCTGTCTGTGAACTCTAGTTTAATAACCTTGTGTTAGCAAATGAATAACCTGTAGATTCAGGGAAAACTGATAATTGTATTAATTTGTGTATTTTTGTCTTTATGGCAACATGACTAATATTGCCCAATCTTTATAATCTCTTCATACCACTGGGGCACCTTTGCTATTATGGTTTTATGCTATTATGCTAGAATTATGCTGTCATGAAAATGCTTATGGCAATACAGTCTTTTTCGAAGAGGCATTTAGGGCAGTGCCCTGCCCCCTTTGCTGTCATAAAATCGACACAGGAGTGTGGGCCTGCCACCACGTGGGACACCTGTGTCACACGTTGGCTCCCAGAGTTGAGTGCTGTGCTCTGTGTCTCATCCAGCGTGCCACTAATGCTCACCCTGCGAGGCATCAGGTGATGGTTCTCTGTAGTTGGTCTCTGTGTCCATGTGCAAGACTCAGGTGGTATTCTAAACTGACACACAGATCGGTGGAACAGAGAACTCAGAAGTAACCATTGGCCAGTATGTATGTGTACTGGTTGTTTACAAAGGTGTGAAGAGCAGTGTTAGCAATGGAGCTGGAGCAACTGGGTGTGTGTAGGCAGAAAAATGAACCTTGATGTACTCTTAGAGCTCTTCAAAAATGAGTTCGCATTTACACAGAAATGCGAAGTACGAAACTTAGAGAAAAATGCACAGAAAATCTGTGGGAGCCACAGTTGGTGAGAATTCATGAACCTTAGTGCAATTTTTAAAAATTGGTGAAGTGCCTTTGTAAAATTCAAAGCTTTTACTGTAGAAAAGTCTCTGATAGGAGACCGGAAAGCCATGCTACAGACTGGGGGAAGTCTTTCTATGCCAGCTATCTGACAGAAACCCACATGAGGCATTTATAAGGAACTCCTAGATTCCTCTGCTTAGAGGGTGGAAAGCAAGAATACGACTGTAAGATGCTTAGAGGACATGCAGAGTGTGTACAGATGGCGGGTGAGCACACGAGGAGGCGTGCAGCAGCACTCGTGTCAGGGAAACGCAGGTGATGGTGTTGACAACACGTCAGCATTACACATCTATTAGCACAGCTAAAATAAAAATAGTGGCAGCCCCAGATTCTGGTGAGGATGTGGAGAAACTGGATCTCTCCAAAGTTGATGTTGGGAATGTAAACTGGCACAGCCACACTGGCAGTGTCATGAGGTAAACATGTGTCTTGTGTGTAACTTGGCAGTGGCATGCCAGGCTGTTGATCCCAGAGGATTCAAGATTTGCTGCCACACAGGGACTTGTGCACAGTTGTTCATGGCAGCTTTATTTATAATGAGAAACAACCAGATTCTCCTACAATAGGTGAATGATTAAATACTGTGGTAGCCATACACGTAATGCCACACAGCAATAGAAAGTACAGCAGCTTGGGTTTCAAGGTCTTTGTGTCGAGTGCCAAAAAGCCAGTATCGCCAGGTTACACACTGCATTTCTATGCCACGGTTGAATGACGAAATTACAGCGATCGAGATCAAGGTGGCGGTTGCCATGGGTGAAGGATGCTGGGGTGGGAGGGCTGGGTGGTGACTGTAAAGGAGTAGTGTGAGGGAAATCATTGTGAAAATAGAGTGTTTCTGTGCTTTGATTATGAGGTCATTTGAGGGATGAAGATGTGGCAAATGACAGAGCTGTGCCTTTTGGACCTATGCCAGTTTCCTGAATTCAGTTGAGTCCTGCGATTAATGAGCTGAGAGGGACGCATTGGAGAAAGGTCAAGGAGAAGGAAACCCTGGGCTCTTGCTAGTAACATTGCAGCTTTCTGTGGATAGAATCATATATATCATATATATATATATTTACAATATGTGTACATTGTGGATTAAACAAAGCATTGCTCAGAGTTTAACTTTCTTATATATAATATTTGGTGAAATTTAAAAAGGTCATGTTTAGATCTTAGACTGTCAACTTGCTTGGTTATGTTGATAAAGAAAAAATAGGCCATCTATAGCGCAGGTATCCTATGTAATACAGCATTGTATATTGTTCTTTCAGAATAAAAGGAAACATAAGTAACGTTTTTAAGGCTTATTTATTTAAAGGCAGAATATATGAGGGGGGAGAGAGATAATGAGAATGAATGAATGAGAGAGAGAAATGTCTTCCATTCGCTGATCTCCCTAAATGGCCACAGTGACCAGAGCTGGGTTGATCCAAATCCAGTAGCCAGGTGCTTCTTTTTCTTTCCGATGTCTCACACGGGTGTCTGGGCCCAAGACTCAGGCTGTCCTCCATTGTTCTCCCAAGCTCATAGCAGGGAGCTGGGACTTAATTTAGCACCTATATGGTGTGTGGGCACCACTGATGGGCAGTTTTATCTTTTACCTGCCACGCCACAGTGATGGCCCCCATAAGTAGTATTTCTAATAAATACTTTAAAAAGGAAAAAAACAAACTTTAAAATGTCAGTACTAATTTTTTTTTCTTTTTAAGATTTATTGATTTTATTGGAAAGACAGATTTACAAAGAACAGAGACAGAGAAAAGAATCTTCCATCCACTGGTTCACTCCCCAAGTGGCTACAGTGGCTGAAACTGAGCTGAGTTGAAGCTAGGAACCAGGAGCTTCTTCTCGGTCTCCCACGTGAATGCATGGTCCCAAGACTTTGAGCTGTCTTTGACTGCTTTCCCAGGCCACAAGCAGGGAGCTGGGTGGGAAGTGGGTCAGGTGGAACATAAACCAGCACCCATATGGGGTCCTGGAACATACAAGGTGAGGACTTTAGCCACTACTCTTCTGCACTGGGCCCAGTGGTAACGATTTAAACGTAAAATTTTCTTTGGCTCTTTGTTGCAATCTCAAGTCAAATATTTGTGCACTCATTGTATTCACTATCCTATTAAAAGTACCAGGAGGTGTGGATATTTAGTCTGCTGGTTAAAACTGGTTTAAGGGCCTAGTGCAATAGCTTCATGGCTAAAACCTCGCCTTATATGTGTCAGGATCCCATAAGGCTGCTGGTTTGAGTCCTGGCTGCACCACTTCCCATCTAACTCCCTGCTTGTGGCCTGGAAAAGCAGTCGAGGACAGCCGAGAGCCATGGGGTGTTGCACACTGGAAGGCTTGGAAGAAGCTCCTAGCCTCAGATCTTCTCAGTTTCAGTTCTTGTTGTCGCTTGGGGAGTGAGCCAGCAGATGAAGATCTTTTTCTCTCTCCTTCTTTATGTGAATCTAACTTTCCAATAAAAATAAATAAATCTAAAAAAAAAAAAAAAGAAAAAAGAAGTACTCTGGTTTAAGATGTCTATATCCCACATCAGACTGCCTAGATTTGCTACTTGACTCTGATTCCCAAACTAACTTCTCAATGCTGTGTGCCTTGGGTGGGAGAAGACATGGGAGAGAACCAGGTTGAGCTCCTGGCTCAGTTGTGGCCCAGCTCAGACCCTAATGTTGTGGACACTGGAAAGAGTGAACTAAAGGGGAGCTCGCTCTCACCTGGGCTTGTTCTGATGCTTGCTCTCACACTCTGCAATAAATCATTACAAGTATATAGAATATACTATTGTCAGGTAAAGTTTACTTTTAGAATACAAGATGGGTCAATACTGGTAGATGGAGTTCATCATACATGGTATTTTATGTTGTTATTATCTATCCTTGCTGTAATAGATTTATATATTTTTTATCAGCATGATGCCGGGCTTGCCGCATGACTTGCTTTCGATAATGAGGAGTTGATGTGATGTGTTCTCATTTTTAATTTGTTAATCTTTCATTTGTGCTATGATTGCTTTATCTTATACATACGTGAAACTACATTTAAAAAAAGTACCAGTGCCCAGGTGGGATCCAAGTGCTTGCAAGACGAAGATTTAGCCACTGAGCCAACGTGTTGGGCTCAGTAGGTTTGACTGCTGATTGATGTCAAAACCCAACAAGAACAAACCTTGAGTACCACATAATTATTTACTGATTGCCACAAGGGATTCTGGTAAAAACAATGGGAATAGAACCAGTGTAGTGGCATATCAGGCTAATCCTCTGCCTGTATTGTGGAATCCCATATGGGTGCCAGTTTGAGTACCAGCTGTTCCCATCCAGCTCCCTACTTACAGCCTGGGAAAGCAGCAGAGGGTGACCCAAAGCCTTGGAACCCTGCACCCATGTGGGAGACCCAGAAGAAGCTCCTGGCTTCCAGCTTTGGATTGGCACACTTCTGCCTGTTGCTACCATTTGGGGAGTAAACCAGCAGATAGAAGATCTTTCTCTGTCTTTCTCTGTAACCCTGATTGCTCTGTCAGGTAAAATAAATAAATCTTAAAAACAGAGAACAGTGGGCCAATATTATGGTATAAAGGGTTAAGCTGCTTCCTACAGTAGCATTCCGTATGGGGACCTGGTTGGATACCTGCCTGAGCCACTTGAAACGCAGCTCCTTGTGATGTGCCTGGGAGAGCAGTGGAGAATGGCCCCAGTGCTTGGGCCCTGCACCCACCAGGGAGGTCGGGATGAGATGCCTGAGTCCTGGCAGTCCTGGCCTTTGCGACCATTTGCGAATGAAACAGCAAATAGACATATTCTCTCCCTCTCTCTCCCTCTCTCTGCCTTTCTCCCTCCTTCCCTCTTCTTTCCCTCTCTGTCTTTACCCTCTCACTGTAACTCTAATTTTTTTTTTTTAGTAAAACATTTATACTTGAAAGTCAGCACTTTCAAGTGCTTGGAAGTCAGAGTTGCACACAGATAGAGATCATTCATCTGCTACTTCTTCCAGGCCTCCGTTGTGCACGGTGCAAAGGCCTTGGGCCGCTCTCTGGTGCTTTCCCATTAGCAGGGAGGTGGGTTGAAGTGGAGCAGCCGGGCCTGGAACCTGTGCCCATATGGAATGCTGGAGCCACAGGTGGAGGATTAACTTGCTATATACAACCGTGCTGGCACTCCAATAAAACAGATTTTTTTTTTTTAAAGATTTATTTTTATTACAAAGCCAGGTATACAGAGAGGAGGAGAGACAGAGAGGAAGATCTTCCGTCTGATGATTCACCTCCCAAGTGACCACAACAGCCGGTGCTGTGCTGATCCAAAGCTGGGAACCTGGAACCTCTTTTGGATCTCCCACGTGGGTGCAGGGTCCCAAGACTTTGGGCCGTCCTTGACTATATTCCCAGGCCACAAGCAGGGAGCTGGATGGGAAGTGGAGCTGCCGGGATTAGAACCAGCACCCATACAGGATCCTGGCATGTTCAAGGTGAGGACTTTTGCCACTAGGCCATGCCGCCGGGCCCCCAAAACAAATCTTAAAAAACAAAAACAACAACAAAAAAATTCCTGAGTAAATAAACTGCACAGAAATAATCACTAGGAAAAATTTATAATGGAATTTAGATAAAATTTTGAAGTGTTTTCAGTTAGATTGTAACTGTACTGTATGTATTGGTCCTCTGTTAGCAGATTTTTAACGTTTTCTTTAAAACCGCTAAATTGTTAAATTTTATTTTAGTATCATTTTAACAGAGTAGAACATAAGCCTCTTCTCAGAAGTGTGTTCTGTGGAGGCACTTGTTTGGAGAGCTGGTTCCCATTCCTCTGCTTTGAGCTGTTTGTCCCAGAGCAAGAAGGGGTCCATTTCTGTGTGACAGCCTTGTGGGTGGACGGCAAGCAGGAAGCACTGGACAGCTGTGTCTGTACTGGCTGTGGGGCCCGGGACCAGGGTGTGTGCGTGTTCTGGTAGCTTTCTAGTTGATTCTTTGGGTTAGTTAAGTCTGTTGTGTTTGTGATTCTGTATTATATTTTAAGACACATCAGTAAATGTGCTTTGATACCCAGCTCAACAGGATGGAAAAATGTAGTTTTCTGTATCCTTTTATATCTAAGTTTATCAACTCAAGTTCCAAGGTAGGAAACCAGAAGGGAATTTGTTTTCTTTTTTTAAAGTTACAGTGAGAAAAAGAGCCATCCTGGTTTCTCACTAAGAGCTCAACCCAGATCGGCATCTGTGCACGCTTCCCTTTATCTCCGAGTGCAATTTACCCTCAACTGCCGAAGACCCAGATTCGAGGAAAACACCCCGTGCCTGTCTCGGAGCTCTGAGTTTTCCAGTCCTGCTCTTGGAATGTGGAGGAGATGAAAGCAGACAGACTGGAGAATACGCAAACATGAACTTAGACCTTCCCCAGCTGCACATCCCCAGACTCCCCAGCTCCTAAATCTCACTGCAAAGTGTTCCTTGAGGCTGTCTCGGCGTTTCGGGCCGTCCTAGAGAGGGCAGATGTTAGAAGCTATTACAGGCAGAAAGGAGGCTGCTGTGCCTGCTTGGAAGACAGCTCTTTCCTCACTGGAGCGATTGTGTGCTTAATGTGCTTTCTTAGTGGCATGGTAGGGTAAGAATTAGAATAGAAAGTTGTATTTATGAGGTTAGTCCTGAAGAGAACTTACAGTTATAACTAAGAAAGATGATTTTTGCAAGTCATCTTTCATTGCTGTTTCCTTTTATAGTCTTCAAATTGATTTGGTCAGAATTCTTTATTAGCCTGTGAGTTTTCAGTTCACTGAAAATGTTCTTTTCTTTTTTTTTTTTTTTTAAAGATTTATTTTATTTTTATTACAAAGTCAGATATACTGAGAGGAGGAGAGATAGAGAGGAAGTGGAGCTACCGGGATTAGAACCAGCGGCCATATGGGATCAAGGCGAGCACCTTAGCCACTAGGCCACGCTGCCAAGCCCGAAAATGTTCTTTTCTTTACCAGCGCTTGCTTTCTCTCTCTGTCTCTGTTTCTCACACACATACGCACTGGAGTTTAGAAACCAGTGTCTAGAGGATGGGCTTCATGTGGCGTGACAAGAGGCTCTGAGGAGCACTGCTGACTGTGTGCTCTTCAGGATGACCAAAGGCATCACCAGTAATATATATATAAATATTAAACTGATCTATAAAAATAAACACACATAAAATATTAAAGGATGTCCATGGTCATTGTTTGTGGCATGGAATTTAAACAGAAAACAGAGGAATATGCGAGAAACAAAGTTACTGTTACTGGAGACATCTACTGTTTTGTTATAGATCATCCCCATCTGAGAGAAAATACACATTTTCATATGTAAATTTTTTTTAAAAAAAGGTTAATTTTCATTGGAAAGGCGGATATACAAAGAGGAGGAGAGACAGAGAGGAAGATCCTCCCTCTGATGGTTCACTCCCCAAGTGGCCGCAACAGCTGGAGCTGAGCCATTCCAAAGCCAGGAGCCAGGAATTTCTTCCCGGTCTCCCACTGCTTTCCCAAACCACAAGCAGAGAGCTGGATGGGAAGTGGGGCCACCGGGATTAGAACCGGCGCCCACATGGGATCCTGGCTCGTGCAAGGCGAGGACTTTAACCACTACGCTATCGCGCCAGACCCATATGTAAATTTTTTTAAGATTTATTTATTTTTTTATTAGAATTACTGAGAGAAGGAGAGACAGAGAGAAAGATCTTCCATCCGCTGGCTCACTCTTCCAGTAGTCACAATGGCCAGAGCTGAGCCAATCTGAGGTCAAGAGTCAGGAGCTTCCCGGTCTCCCGTGCAGGTACAGTCCCCATGGTGTTGGCTGTCCTTTACTGCTTTCCCAGGCCACAAGCAGGGAGCTGGATAGGAAGTGGAGCAGCTGGGATAGGGAGTGGTGCTCGTATGTTATCCTGACACATGCAAGGTGAGGGCTTTAGCCACTAGGCTACCGTGCCAGGCCCTTCATATGTACATTTCTGCCTTTTTTTTTTAAATGTATTTATTTCTGTTGGAAAGGTGGATGTACAGAGAGGAAGAGAGACAGGGAGATCTTCCATCTGATGGTTCACTACCCAAGTAACTGCAACGGCTGGAGCTGAGCCAGTCTGAAGCCAGGAGCCAGGAGCTCTTCCAGGTCTCCCACATGGATGCAGTGTCTCGTAAGGCTTTGGGCTATCCTCAACTGCTTTCCCAGGCCACAAGCAGGGAGCTAGATGGGAAGTGGGGCCACTGGGATTAGAAACGGCGACCATATGGGATCCCGGCGAATGCAGGGCGAAGACTTTAACCACTACGCTATTGAGCCAGCGCCCCCACTTTTTTTTTCTTTTTTTAACACAACAGGCTATACGTTTTGTGACCAGCCTTGTAAAGTTTCACAGTATTCCTGTGTTACAAATAATTTTCCAGATCCTGGACTTTTGCTCTCACTCCTTCACATTTGGTGCAATGTAAAATACTGGTAAAATGCTTCATCGTAAGCAATTCACTGGGTCTAATACAGAGTTGTTTTAGCATCTTCTGATGTCCTTTGTAGGTAAATCTGCACACGGCGTAATGGTGTTTGAATGTGAAATGGGGAGATCAAAAGCACAGTTCTTGTTGAGGTCTTAGCAGTACCTTGTCAGATGGCCTCCTGGCTGAACCTAGCTCATTCCCACTCATTAGGGCATCTGAGAGTGTCACAGTGCTGGGGCACCAGCCATCACTTGCTGTTTTATTGCAGTGCAATAGATAAAACCTGGAGACGGGCATCATCCAGGCTCTTGGATCTGGGGAGAAAGCAAGCTAGCTGTGAGAACTGCTTTTATCTCCTATTCAGTCTGTGACTGACATCAGGCTAGAGTAAGTGTCCGGGACAGTTAAGCCTGCGAACTGGCGATGTTGGATTTCTGGGCCAGGCAGAGGCAGATGGACTGTACCGTCTTAAAGTGACTTCGGCTGCATTGCGTTGTGCCTCCTAGCTGGGCTAATGTTTAATTGATCATGAACATTTGCAGTGGCCGTTCCACTTGAAAGCATTAGAAGATGGGAGATGGCTAAGTGCGTGCTTGGAGTTGAGGGAAGGCATGTACAGAGTTTCCTTGCCTTTGAAAAGGTTGAGCCTCTTACTTCAACCTGCCGCTGTGCCAACAGTCCCGGGAGTTTCGCTTGGGGATCTTGGGACAGAGAGGAGAGGAAAGGCTGAGTGAATAATTGGCAAGCCTGTGCACAATGCAGCCTTGTTTGCCCTCTGCTTCCTATCTGGACTTTTGAAAGTAGATTCCTCAGCTCTGTGAGGCAGTCGGCACAACAGCACTCCTCTCCTCTGGCGGGGGCTTGGGGGTGCTTGGAATGGAAGGCATGCTGGAGCGGTCCCAGCCTGCAGCCTGTCCCTGTGAGGATTTGGTGGTGTAAAGGGATTAACAGGGAGCAACCTGGAAACCGGTTATCAGGGCAGGATCTGAAGTTGTTTTTCAGGTCTGTCTGTTGCACGGAGTTTCACTGTAAAGAAGTTATATAAATCGGAAGACTCTTGCTCTTGAAACCCAAAGTCTGCTAGTCCCAATGTTAACATCCTTTATTTGTAATGTAAAGGAGCGAAGACTGCCTCATTCTGTAGGGTGAGCCTTGATTGTAAGGAAGATCTTCATTTTACTCCCCCAAGACACTTTGAAATAGACCAGTTTCTGGGTTGTGTCTCTTTGTTAAAAGTTAGATGACACTGATATTGCCTAACAGTTTTTCATAGAGATACAGGTAACAAATCTTTTGTTTTTTATTATAAGAATGAACACATGAAGCACTAGAATATGAGGATTCTTCTCTGATTTTAATGGCTGTGAAAGAGTAATTGACTTGGGAACACCAAGGAAACCAAGGACAGATTTGAACTATCAGCATTACCGAGAGCCAGAGAAATTTTAATTAATTAATTAATTAATTATATTGGAAAGTCAGATTTACACACAGAAGGAAGCAGAGATTAGGAGCTTCTGTCCACTGGTTCACTCCCCAGGTGACTGCAATGACCAGAGCTGAGCTGATCCAAAGCCAGGAGCCAGGAGTTTCTTCCAAGTCTCCCATGCAGGTGCAGGGTCCCAAGACCTTTGGCCATCTTCCACTGCTTTCCCAGGCCACAAGCAGGAACTAAATGCATAGTGGAGCAGCTGAAACACGAACCGGTGCCCGTATGGGATCCTGTCGGGCTGGGCCTAAGAGGAAATGTTTTAACTAGTCACGGATCAATTTCAGGTCTTTCTCCTTCACATGTGTCTGAAGCCTGCCATGGGGATTGGGTCTCTCTTTTCTCTTTCTCCCTCCGTTTCACTGACACTCACTCACTCACGTTGGCTTCTCTTTTGTGACTATTTCCTTGTGGTTTGCAATAAAGATATGAAAATAACATTTAGTGATTAAAACGTCAAAATTCTATTAAGAACTTAACTGCTGACTGTGTTGTTTCATTTCCAGCATTGGTTGGATGGCACAAAAAGCATCAAGAAACAAGTGAAAAGTAAGTGCTGCAAAGATTGCTTGGGGGAAAAATGGAAATCAAGTGTATTGGAAATTTGATTCCTGGTAGTAAGAACATGAGCAATCAGGTTTCGGGTGACTTTTGTCCAGTGTCGCGGGTCTGGTGCTGATGTAAACTCAAGGGCCTTGTAAGCCAGTCTCCAGCAGAAGGCCCTGCCCCTCGCCAGTGGAGTGACTTCTTAGGAAAGGCATGTTCAGCTTTTATCTAGCAATTGCATTGGAAGTCTCCTGTTTGGGTTTTGTTTGACATCTTAAAGCATTTTAGCACTTTAAAGCTATCTGCTTTTTAAAATTAAAGATTGAAAATTAAAGCAGCGCACATGTCAGGGTTCTTCCTGGCGGAGCTCAGGGTGAGGAATATTGTGTCCAGCCCCTCATACAGCTTATCCTCTGGCATGGCTGAGAACTTCAGGGCAGCTCAGCTCAGGTCTTTACAGACTAAGGGCACACATGTGCCCACTGCCAGGGCCTTGGAGGTTGGTGTGTGGAGGAGTTGCCAGGAGCAGTTGGCAACAGTGAAATCAAGAAGTGAATCCCTAGGTATGGACTGCAAGCAGGATGTCTGTTCCGTGCTTCAAGCCCTGGCAGGTAAAAGATGATTGTGATAGGAATACAGATAAGAGAGAGAGAGAATGAATTTACTGATTGATCTTTTTGTGTCAAATTCCAGCCCATAATCCACTCTGAACCGGTTCTTCCATAACCTTGAATCTTCGCCCTGGCAGGAAATCTGTGATACATTAACTCCTGTTTAGACCATTAAATTAACTTAACAGCTGCTGTTTTCTGTTTTTAATGGCAGTTGGTTCACCATATTGTCTGCATCTTCGAGTTAAGTTTTATTCCTCAGAACCGAATAATCTTCGTGAAGAGCTGACGCGGTAAGTCCCCCTACCCTGTTCCAGAGCTGTGCTGAGGGATTTTTGGAATGTTGTCAAATGGTTTCCAAGTGACAGAGAGCTGATGGAACGGATCTCTTGCTGCTGGGAATAGGCCCTGGCAGAATAGAGTTTTTCCTAGGACAGCAGTTTTCAATTGTTTGACTCTTGCCCTTGGTGAGATTTTAGAATAAAGAGTAAAGGATTGGTTCCTTGGCCTTTCTCCAAAGGGGACCAGTGGGCTCCTCAGCCGATGCCCTTCCCGCCGTGGGCTTTGTACTGAGCTGCTGTGTTTCCATGTTTCTCACTCATCTGTCTTGGGCCAAGTTTGTTGGGGTCGGCTCCCCACCCCCCTGCTCCCGCCCTGTCCCCGCTTTCTTTACTCGTGCGAATGCACTGATGGATGAAACCTGAACCCGGTGCGGTTTGTATCAGCTTTAGGTCATGTGCATTTGTGTTTATACTGTCCTGCCTGCTGGGATATTGATTCAGTGACTCCGTATTGCAAGGCCGTCTCTCCGTGTGCACGTCTTGTTTGCGAAGTGAAGGAAGGAGGAGGGTGCTGTCAGCGCCCCGTCGGCTTAGATCCTGGAGCTCTTCCCCAGGAATGTCTTCTCAGCGTTTTCCTTTGAGACTGGCTGCCATTCCTCGCTGTTACCTGTGTCGGGCCGCCGTCTTCCTGATGTTGATTTATTTTATTGTGGGTGAAAGTCTGTGAGATGAGCACGTTTTTCTTTCTGTAGTAAACGGTTCTCTTGAGTTACATTTATATCGTTTACTTTTCCCAGGTATTTATTTGTTCTGCAGTTAAAACAAGACATTCTCAGTGGAAAGTAAGTATTAGTTTATTTAATAAATGCACATTCTCTTGTGAGGCTGAAAAATGATTTTGAAAATAACTTCAAAGCTATGAGGAAATGAATGATCACCAGAAAGGATGTATTTGTTTTTTGTTTTTTCACTTATCTTAAATTGCAGGTTGTGAAATTGACTTAACAACTTTGTGTTTTGGTCTCAGATTAGAATGCCCCTTCGATACAGCGGTGCAGTTGGCAGCATATAACCTGCAAGGTGAGCGGCGATTGTGCTGACTGGAGACTGAGTGTGTTCTCTTTCTGTCTTTAGTTAAAGAATTTCTGGACCAAGTGAGGTGTCAGAAAACAACACTGTCTGTGTGGGCACGTGCCTGTGTCCAGCTCTGACTGTTTCTCTGACTTCCTGCAGAACTCTGTTCTTTCGTGCTCTCTCTCTCTCTCTCTTCCCTCTTTTGTTTCTTTGCTCTTTTTTTCTCTGTGATGTTTGTGCGCTAAAATTGCAGTCTTTCTGATGATTCAGTACATACTATGATTGAGCCCCCTGAGCTAAAGTTTCCCCTTAAAATGAGCGCTGTGATTTCTGGGTAAATTACTGCTGTAATTGCCATATGTTTTGTGAATTTAGTCTTATTCTTAAGTATGAATCCAGGAGAGAGTCACAAAGAGCATGTCTTCAAGTTCTTGAGGATCATAGTAACGTGGTTTCTAATAAGATAGGCGAATGAAACCCCACTTCTGTGCTTTCTAACAAGGATACTCTACTGTTAAACTTTGAAATTTTATAATAAAAATGGATTTTTAAAGGGAGACTTTCAGTTTATGGTTGCAAAATGAAAGGAAATATTCTAATGGAAATATTTGTATAATATGCCATGTGGCACCCATATGGGATATTGGCACTGCAGGCTGAGACGTGGCATGATATGGCATGATGCTGGCCCCTAAATCCTGTTTGTTCTCAAGATTCTTAAGAATAAACCTGTGGGGGCCCGGCGGCGTGGCATAGCGGCTAAAGTCCTCGCCTTGAAAGCCCCGGGATCCCATATGGGCGCTGGTTCTAATCCCAGTAGCTCCACTTCCCATCCAGCTCCCTGCTTGTGGCCTGGGAAAGCAGTAAAGGACGGCCCAATGCATTGGGACCCTGCACCCACGTGGGAGACCCGGAGGAGGTTCCTGGTTCCCGACATCGGATCCGGCGTGCACAGCCCGTTGCGGCTCACTTGGGGAGTGAAACATTGGATGGAGGATCTTCCTCTCTGTCTCTCCTCCTCTCTGTACATCCGGCTTTCCAATAATAATAAAATCTTTAAAAAAAAAAAAAAGAATAAACCTGTGGACCCATTGCACAAGGCTATTGGCCAAATTCTCGCCTTCAAACCACAAGGATCCCACGTGGGCACCAGTTCTTGTCCTGGCAGCCCCGCGCCCCATCCAGTTCTCTGTTTGTAGCCTAGGAAAGCATTCGGGGATGGGACAAAGCCTTGGGACCCTGTACCCACATGGGAGACCAAGAGAAAGTTCCTGGCTCCTGGCTTCAGAACGGTTCATCTCATCTCATCTCTTGTTATTGTGACCACGTGGGGGAGTGAACCAGTGCATGGAAGATATTTCTCTTTGTCTCCCCTTTTCTCTGAAATTCTGACTTTCCAATAAAAAAAAAAAATAATAATTCTTAAAAAGAATATATATGGAAAGCAAAGGGAGAGAAAGAGAGATAGGGAAAAATCTCCCACCTGCTGATTTATTCTGCAAACGTCCACAACATCTGGGACTGCACTGGGCCAAGGCCAGGATCTGAGAACTCCGCCAGGGTCTCTCATGTGGGTGCTAGGAACCCAGGTGCTCTTTGGCACTCACCTGCTCCTCCTGGGGTACATGGTGGCAGAAAGCTAGAATGCCAGAGAATTCACTCCAGTAACCGATGCAAGTGCTCCAGGGGCCTCTGAACAGCCCTTCTAAGTGCCCTCCTTTCACCCTCCCATCTAGGTATAGCATTATATAGCAGATTTGGTTTGATGCATCTTAGGATTGAAGAGCAACTTCCTTACTAATAATGTGAGCCTTAAAAAAAACATGTTTTAGGTGGAGGAATCCACCATGGGGGGAGGGTTAGGCGAGGGGTGGGGGGGAATCCCAGTACCTATAAAACTGTGTCACATAATACAATGTAATTAATTAAAAAAAAAAGTTTTCCAAGGTTGTGACATTAAATGATATACATACATGGTATTCAAAAGCTTCTGCACTGAAACAAGATTTCTAAATTTCACTTCCTACAAACTTTTAAGTCCGGGAAGAAAATAAAAACTGAGAAGCAGAAGACCTGTGAGAAAGAGGGAGCCAAGGCTGTCCTCATCTACTGCTTTGCTCCCCACATGGCCTTCCTTGGCTCGGGTTGAACCAGAAAATTCCAGATTTCCCATGTGAGTGGAGGGAACCCAATTCCTGGAACCTTCCTAGCTGCTGTTAGGAGCTCAGAGCTAGACTCAGGGACTAGAGCCAGATGTTCAAGCCAGACTTTCCACTATGGCTTGTGGACATCCCACCCAGCACCGTGACCAGCCAGGCCACAGTGCCTGCCGCAGACCTTTGGAAGTACCCTCTATCATGTTTTTAACATACACCGTATAAAGTACTTAATAAATGTGATGATTATTACTTATTGCTACAAGTGTTGTTTTCTTCCCCAACTTTATAAAAAAGATTTTAATTTTTAATATGAGTGATATGTTCTCTTAAAAGAATTTTCATTAAAGATTTTTAACTTTTCATTGGAAAGGCAGATTAAAAAATTTTTTATTTGTACTTTATTTTTTGTGGAAAGGCAGATTTACAGAGAGAAGGAGAGACATAGAGAAAGAGCTTCCATCTGCTGGTTCACTCCCCAAGTGGTCACAGTGACTGCAGCTGAGCTTAGCTGAAGCCAGGAGCCTTTTCTGGATCACCCATGCAGATGCAGGATCCCAAAGCTTTGGACCATCCTCTACTGCTTTCTGAGACCATAAGCAGGGAATTTGATGAGAAGTGTAGCAGCTGAAACACCAGCTGGTGCCCATATGGGATCCTGGCGCACGCAAGGCAAGAATTAGGTACTTTGCCCATCACCCTGTGCCCAGGAAATGATTTTTAAAGTATTGAAAATGGGTAGCACTATATTCCCCAATCCCACAGTTCAAGAATAACTATAGATGACTGTGCAGATGTTTGTGTGCTATTCATTTCTTTCCTTGTGGCCTTTTTCCTTAGTGTTTTTCATTAATTTTCAGTTCTTTGGAATTAATAATATTAGAAATTAGGAAGATATCTTGCAATGTTCCTAGCATTATGATGTGTGTATATTAAATTCTTTATAGGAAATGGCTAATTGTGCTTAAAGAATTCATGAATTTCTCATTCATTATTATGTCAGCAAATATTTCTCAGTGGAAATCCACAAAGTGATTTTCAAAAGCTACCCACCAAGGTGTGAGTAAATGAAGAGAATGATATTCAACTAAAAATACATGTGTAAGTTATGAGTGTGAATAGACACATTATAATTTTAAGCCAGATTTATTTTGAGGAATTCTCTGTGTTAGAATTCTTGGCAGTTTAAGAGTGTCTTTAATCCTCCTAATGATTTTTATTAGTACTGTGGATTATGAAGATAGATTCCATTGGGATTAAGTATATTCATGTTAACACAATATAACTTTGTTTATAGCTGAACTTGGTGACTATGATCTTGCAGAGCACAGTCCTGAACTTGTCTCTGAGTTCAGGTTTGTGCCTGTTCAGACGGAAGAGATGGAACTGGCTATATTTGAAAAATGGAAAGAATACAGGTACTTGGCATTTGAGTTTTTATTTTTTTGTTTTATTTTGTTTTGACTTCATCATTCATTCATCACTATCATTCATTCTGTTTCTCTCTTTGATATAGAATTTATTTTATATTATTCAAAAGTATTGTAAAAAGTATTATGTGTTATATTTCAGAGGTCAGACACCAGCACAAGCTGAAACCAATTATTTGAATAAAGCCAAATGGCTAGAAATGTATGGGGTTGACATGCACGTGGTCAAGGTAAGTTTTGTGCTGTGGCGACTTTGGGATGTTCTTTGTGTCGGGTCGTGTGGTGGGATTTACTGTATAGGGGAGCTCACAGTGGGTAGTCTTGTGTAAGATCCTTTGGATGTGTGGTAAGGAAAAAAAAAAGAAGATTAAATACTGAATGACTAGAATCTATGAGATTCGTTGTGTAAGAAGAGGAACAATCCAATTTCTAAAAAGGTACACCATGGCTCTTATATAGTTTTAGACTACTTTCTGTTCTTTTCACTTCGTAGTGTTCTGCATTATTTAAGCTGAACCAACTTCCATTCGTTTATTTTTTTAATTAGAATGAATGTATTTGAAAGGTTGGATGACACAGAGTAGGAGAGACAGTGAAAGAGATCTGTCTGCCAGTTCACTCCCCACATGATTGCGTTTGGGTAGACCAAAACCAAGAGCCAGGAGCTCCATCCAGTTCTCTTATATGGGTGGCAGAGGCCCAAATAATTGGGCAGTCTTGCAGTGCTTTCCTAGATACATAAGCAAGAAGCTGCATTAGAAGCGAAGCAGCCAGAACACAGGAGA
Organism: Ochotona princeps; assembly: GCF_030435755.1. Classification (NCBI taxonomy): domain Eukaryota; kingdom Metazoa; phylum Chordata; class Mammalia; order Lagomorpha; family Ochotonidae; genus Ochotona; species Ochotona princeps. Next base: position 11,886,952 of record NC_080836.1, on the reverse strand, counting down.
CACAGGATGCTGGTGTCATCGTGGGCAGCTTAACTGGCTTCACAACAGTGTTAGCCATCGAGTAGGTTTTATTTTTTATTGGAGAGAAGGAGAGACATAAAGATCTGTCTGCTGGTTCCCTCCCCAAGGGGCCCAACAGCCTGAGCACAGCTGATCTGAAACCAGGAGCTAGGAACCTCCTCTAGGCAGGGAACTTTAGCAGCCAGGGCATGAACCAGAGCCCACGTGGGATCCCAGCGTGTACAAGGTAAGGATTAGCCACTGGGCCACTGTGCAGGGCCCCTGAATAGGTCTTTTTAAAGTTAAGGTAATTCAAGAGGTGAAGCTGAAAATTTATAGCTTGTGTAGTGATTTAAGTTATTTCCAGTACAAGTAGCAGCATTGTTCTCAGAAAGGTTTTTTTTTCAACTTGTGGTTTAAGAGATATAAGGAACATGGAGAAGGCATTCCTTGAACAACAGCTGTCTCCCCTTATCTTTGGCTTTTCTTTTTTTTTCTGATAGTATACTCTTTATTATTATTATTATTATTATTATTACTATTATTATTATATGATACAATTCCATAGACTCTGTGATTTCCTTTATCTCCCTCCCCAAATCCCTATGTTTCACACACTGATTTTCTCTATATTATTATGATAGTATAGTTCTTCATAAACAGTCATAAGTCCATCATTGCGGGCATGGACATCGGGAGAAAGTACAGCATCCTTTTGTCAAGGTATATTTAACAGTTTCATTGTGGGGGCAAGTCCATCTTTGATCTGGAAGTAGAGATGCGTACTGCATTGTATCCTCATATCTGAACACAGTACTCTCAATTACACAGTTACTATACATCCCCCCCTTTTTTTTTAAAGATTTATTTTTTTTTTATTACAAAGTCAGATATACAGAGAGGAGGAGAGACAGAGAGGAAGATCCTCCATCCAATGTTTCACTCCCCAAGTGAGCCGCAACGGGCTGTGCACGCCGGATCCGATGTCGGGAACCAGGAACCTCCTCCGGGTCTCCCACGTGGGTGCAGGGTCCCAATGCATTGGGCCGTCCTTTACTGCTTTCCCAGGCCACAAGCAGGGAGCTGGATGGGAAGTGGAGCTACTGGGATTAGAACCGGCACCCATATGGGATCCCGGGGCTTTCAAGGCGAGGACTTTAGCCGCTATGCCACGCCGCCGGGCCCTATACATCCCCTTTAAAGTCACAAAACAAACAACAGGAAGAAAAATAGAAATTTACAATGTCATGAAATTAAATAACATGCTGCTGAATGACTAATGCATCGCTCAAGAAAGGAAGAAATCAAGAACCTTCATGCAAAAAATGATGCTTCTGTATGACCTATGATTCAGTGAAGAATTTAATATGAGGAAAAAAACTATTTTGAAGAAATGAAAATAAAAACAGAAACATCAAAATCCGTGAGATATAGTTTCCACTGATCTTTGTTGGTGAGATGTGTCTCCTGTAGGCGAAAGATAGATGGGTTTTGTTTTTTAATCCATTCTATTAATCTTTGACATTTTTCGATGATTTAAGCTATTTATGTTCAGGTTTAATATGAATAGATAGTAATTTGGACCTGTTATTTTAGCAATGGGTTTTTCATTATTTGATTTCGTCTTCTTTTGTTGCTTTATTGAGATGTTGTCTGTATTTGCCTTTGGTTTTGGTAAGTGCTACTACTTTTCTCTGTCAAAAAAGCATCTTTAACTATCATTTATATGGCAGGTTTGAAGAAGTGTATTTGAGCTTTTCTTTACTATGGAAGAATTTTATTTCCTTTTCAAAGACAAAGGAAAGTTTTGCTGGGTATGTTATTCTGGGCTGACAATTTTTTTTTCTTAGAATCTGAAATACGTTGTTCCAGTCTCTTCTGACCTGTAGAATTTCCTATGAGAGGTCAGTTATGAGTCTGATTGGTATTCTTTTATTGGTCAATTGATTTTTTTTTTTTTCACGTGCATATTTAAGGATCTTTACCTTATGTTTGATTGAAGAGAGCTTGATTATCATGTGTCATGGTGAAGATCGCTTTTGGTCAACCCTGTTGGGAGTTCTGTGCCCTCTTGTATTCTGTTTCCCAATTCTTTCTCCAGATTAAGGAAATTTTCCTCTATTATTTCACTGAATACATTTTCAAACCCAACTTCTCTTTCTGCGCCTTCTAAAACTCCCATAACTTTTATATTTGGCCTTTTAATAGGGTCCCTTAATTCTTGAATACTTCTCTTAGTTTGACTCAGTTGTTCCTCCAGCTTTCAAATTGTTGCATCACCATTGTAGAAAGGAATATCTTCCACTCATGGAGTTTTTTCTTCTGCCTCTTTCGTTCTGTTGTGGAGACTTTCCATTGAATTTTCAATTTGCTCCATTTTGTCCTTCATTTCTAATAATTCTGCTTGGTTTTGTTCCAGTGTTGTTATTTCCTGTGTGACATATTCCTTAGGTTCCTTGAACTCCTGTATGTGTTTCTCATTGTTGATAAGAAGCGTTCTAACAAGTGTTTTGAATTCTTTTTTAAATTTTGGTTTTTTTTATTATTATCATTTTATGATACAGTTTCATAGATCATGGGATTTTCCTTGTCCCCTACCCAATTTCCTCCCCCACCCACTGAGTTCCCCTATATTGTTGGTATAGTATAGTTCTTCATACACACTCATATATGCATCATTGTGGGCATGGACAGTGTCAGAGTTCAGTATCCTAGTGTCAAGATGTAGTAAACAGTTTCATTTGGGGTCCATACTGCATTGTATCCTCACATCTGGATATGGTAGTCTCCATTACACAGTTACTTTATATCCGCTTGAATGAAAAGCCACAATACAAAATCAGCAACAGGAAGAAAAATAGAAATTTACAGTGCCATGAAGTTAAATAACATGTTGCTAGATAGGAGAGTCTCCATTACAGTTACTATACATCCCCTTACATGAAAAGCCACAAAACAAAATCAACAACAGGAAGAAAAAAAAAAGAAATTAACAACACCATGAAGTTAAATAACATTCTACTGAATGAGTAATGTGTCACTGAAGAAATGAAAAAGAAAATCAAGACCCTCCTTGAAGAAAATAATGCTACTGTATGATCTCTGAGTCATTGAAGAATTTAATCAGAAGAAAGTGTTTTGAAGAGATAAAACTAACAAAAAAAAATCAAAATCCATGAGATGTAGTTTCCGCTGATCTTTGTTGGTGAAATGTGTCTCCTGTAGGCAACAAATAGATGGTTTTGTTTTTTTAACCCAGTATATTCATCTATGACGTTTGATTGATGAGGTATCCTATGTGGCTAGGTTATTGGTGGTTCTGATCTTGCTGGAACCTGCTGGCAGTTAGGTCTGAGGGTCACATGGACCTATTTTGACCTGTAGGATGCCTAAGTCAGTGTGATTTTCTCTATGGGACCAGTGCAATGCACTGAGCTTAGTGAGTTCACTTCCAGCTCAGCACATGCACAGCTCGCTTGTCTGTCCAGTCTCAAAGCCTTTGCCACACTGTACAGAATGGTACCTGATGTGCTACTGGTGGAGTTCTGGATCTGCTGTTAGTTCTGGGGGCTCTCTGGGCTATTTTGGGTGGAACCTGTAGGATACAATATCGGTGCAGTGCATTGAGTGGGCTAGAGAGGAGTTCATTCCCAGCTTAATGCACGTGTAGTCCTGTTCCACAGCCTTTGCTCTATCTCTGCCCCTGGTTGAGTCAAACAGATCAGCAGGACGGGCAGTTCTTCGCTGCATTCACCTCCTGAGCTCCCAGGGAACTCCCCTTCCCACCTGGCTGCTGGTAGAGCTCAGTTCACTGCTTGCTGACTGCTGCTGGATTATATGTTTGCTGCAACACCACACCATTGTCTGCCGCTTTCCCATGTCCGTCATTCTCCATATGCCCCTCTGCCATTGGCCTGCCCTTTCCTATTTCCTGGAATGCGCCCTCTCTCCTTCACCCTAATGATTTTTTATCTATTTGGACATGTCCTTATCTTATTCCACCATCTTGGTTCTCTATGACTCTTTTCTTTCCCAGGTCCCAGCTACCGTGGTCAGCTGTGGTAGTCTGAAGCATTAAAAGGCGGATTCCAAAAATAAACAAGCTGTTTTGAGAGACAGAGACTACTTTCAAATAACTCTGATTACAGTGTATTTTATAATGGCTTGATTTTACTATTGTATCTAATTTGTGAATTCAACTTTATGTGCATACATGTAAACATATGAATGTATGTAAATACAATGTTTATGGGGCTTGTTCCTGTCTGTGGTTGCAGAAAGCCCCTGAGGGTCTTTGATTGTGTGCCCTGTGGGTTAAGGGAACCAGTGTGCAGTGTTGTACTGGCTGCAAATACAAATATATGCATGGATTTTCTTGAGGATGTTATTTTTGATATACTGAAACATCTTTGCATATTAGTATTAGGCATATGAATATGTTATCGCAATTCAATATGAAAATAAAATTGAACAGTTGTGTGAAAATAGAACACTTGTTTTATATAAATGATACTAATATGTTTTTCACTCCTTAAATCAGGCTAGAGATGGGAATGACTATAGCTTGGGACTAACCCCCACAGGAGTCCTCGTTTTTGAAGGAGAGACCAAAATCGGCTTATTTTTTTGGTAAGCAGAGTTAAATGCCAATGATGGTACTTACCTTTTTTTTTCTTTGAAGTGTTTGTTTATTTGAAAGAGGAGAAATTCAGAAAGAGGCCTTCCATTCAGTTGCTGGATCATTTCAGAAAGGGCAGCTAAAGGGCTTGGGCTGGGCCAGGAGCCTGGAGTTCCAGCTGGGTCTCCCACATAGCTGACAGGGCTCTTACCACCTGTTCTTTCCTGCACAACTTGTACAGGTTCATTGGAAGGGAGCTGGATCTGGAGCAGAGCAGCTGGAATTTGAAACAATATCATGATTCATGGGCTTAACTGTGGTACCATGAGGGCAGCCCCTGTCATTTTATTTCTGGCAAAGGAAAGAAAACATAAGTTTGAAAATCAAAGACTTCTGAAAAGCAATTGTCACCTGTCCTATTTTAAAGATTTATTTATTTTTATTGGAAAGGCAGATTTGCAGAGAAGAGGAGAAACAAAGATCTTGTATCTGCTCATCCACTCCCCAAATGGCTGCAACAGCCCCAACGGAGCCGATCCAAAGCCAGGAGGCAGAGTTTCTCCTGGATTTCCCACAAGGGTGCAGGGTCCCAAGGCTTTGGGCCATCCTTTACTGCTTTCCCAGGCCACAAGCAGGGAGCTGGATGGGAAATGGAGCATCCAGGACATGAGCCAGCGTCCATATGGGATGCCAGGCTTGGAGGTGGTGGATTAGCCCGTTGAGCCAACTTACCAGCCTCCACCTGTACTGTTCATCCTGCCTGTGCAGAGCTAATTTCCAAACCTCTCTGTTGCCATTAGTTTCAAGGTATATCGAAATATGCCTTGGCATATTTTCCCTAGGTATTGAGGGACTGCATGGCACTGTCTTCCTCCTCCTCCTTTTTTTCATGTATCTCTCCTCTGGGTGGTTGACACCGTGGCCTGCTAGCATAGGAAGAGATGTCATGTCTGTGCTTCCGCTCCACGTTGGCTGGCTCCCTTCTCTCTGTTCTGATTTCTGTCACCCAACCTTTGAGATCTTGTTCACCTTTCATGTTTACATTGAGAGCAAGTTTGTTTTACTTGGATTATGAAGCTATTTTGGACTTTCTCATTCTGTGTGGGTTCAGAAGCCGAGACTTCGAAAGCATGTTTACGTTACTTTGTTCACATCAGAACCAGTAAGAGCTTAGCATGGATTGTGTGGATGTAAGCCAGGCATGACCTTTCACAGCAGGCCAGGAATGTAAGAGTCCTGCAGGGCCAAAGTCCAGTTGATAGCCCCATGTTTCTGTGGGGGACCTTGTTAGTGTTTGGAGTGGTGTGCTTTTCCGTGGCCACCCAGTGGATGGAGCTGGACCCTGAGTGGGAATCCCATGGCACATCCAGTGTGCCCACTGGACAGGTGAAACATACTAGGCTGACATAAAGAAAACCTTATTTATGCTTTCTCATCAGAGTGTGGGAATTAGTTATTCTGTCTGGCACTTGCAAGCAGTATGTACATGTTTGTTAGAAAAATAAATGCTACTGCCTTCCCCCTCTCCAAATATTGTTATTTACTTATGACTTAACTGTTTTAGTATAGCTCTTAGAAGCAAGTCATGTTCATAGTTCCTTCATACAACTTACAATGAAAGATTAGTGGGAGGGAGAATCACATTGTCTGGAGATCGACAGTTTGTGAAAGGACACAGTTCAAATGTGGCAGGTAGTATAGAATTTTGGTACAGGAATGTGCTATGAAGTGAAGCTTAATTTTTTTAAATATGTATTTCATTACACTAAAATCACTATAGGAAGTCAAGGTAAAGATTCTAGGCATTAGTGATGTCTGTTATTAAAGGCCTGCTATTCTTTGCTGTATGCAGGTATTTTACCAAGGCTGGAGAATCTTGTGTGACTTAACTAGGATCTGCAAAATACTCAAATTTCTTTTAATTTTTAAAAATATTTTTAGTGTCAAATGTATGTACAATATCAGCTTTTTCAGAAATTGGCTTTGGAATGATGCATATTCCTGTTTTCTCTTAGAGGCTTTTTTTGATAGAGCAAGTTAAGTTTCAGGCTTTAAGTGACGAAATGTGCTTCAAGTAAAAGTTTTTTTTTTTTTTTTAAATGTAGAGGATATTTATTTTTAGTCTGACTATTGGTCTCATGTTGTTGTAGGCCCAAGATAACCAGATTGGATTTCAAGAAGAATAAATTAACATTGGTGGTTGTAGAAGATGATGATCAGGTACGAATTGTCTTGTGTTACTTGTTTAACAATGGTTATATTATATGGTAAGTTAACATCTTTCAAAGGGGGAATTTGTCTTGTTGTTTTAGAGAGCCATGAAGCAAAAGCTTACTGTATAATATTTTTTATTTATCTATTTTTAATTCTTCTTTAGTTAATTTTTTATTTATTTGGAAGATAGCTAGTTGAATGTATAAATGCCCTCAACAGCTGGAGATGAAACCATAGGTTAAAGCCAGGAGCCAAGAACCCAATTCGAGTTTCCTGCCCGGGTAACAGGGACCCAGGTACTTGTTGCCTGCAGGAAGTTAAACCTGGAAGCAGCTGGCACTTGAATGCAGACACTGGTATAGCGTGGAGGTGTCCTAGGATCATTTCCTGATTCAAGGCACACTGTCGTAAAAATAGAGTTTTCTGCCTTTAAGATTAAGGGCAAGGGACTACAATGCCTAGGGCTGGACCACGTGAAAACCAGGTGCTTGCAACTCTGTCCAGGTCTCCTGCATGGGTGACAGCGGACCAAGGTCTGGGGCCGTCTTCTGCCTTCACAGATAGCTGGATTGGAAGCAGAGTATCTCGCATTCCTGTATGGGATGCTGGTGTTACAAGGGATGACTTAACTTGTGCGTGGCGACAGTGGCCCCTGTAGCCTGATTGTACATCTGGAATAATGCTTCTGTCTGCCAGTGAGTGCATATTAGGGCATACATTTCAGATGAATAAGACAAATTAGGCAACAGGCTAATTGTTGGCTGAATCTTGTGGTTTGATACAGGTGTTCAGATTTTTCTTCATGTTTAAATATTCTTATGATGGAAACTAAAGAGATTTAAAGAGATGCTGCTTCTTAATTTTCCTTTCCTACATATATTACTGTTGTACTTTATCACTTTCAAAAGTACTGCCTGTGTTACTCTGCTAGCTTTTGTGAATGCAGGCCAAGTTTTACATATCTGTAGTCTGTTTTTTCTACTCACTGTTAGCATTAGCAGTGGGGATATATTCCTTGGTTGTGCCAGCATGAAGTGTGGCAAGCAGTAGGAAAAAGTAAAAATGACTTTTAATGAAACTTTACCACGATTGGATTCTGGTTTTCATAAATGCTTATAACAATGGAATATTTCTTCTTCTTCTTTTTTTTTTTTTTTTAAAAAAAACATGGTTGTTAACCTCTGGTCATGTTTGTTTATTCTTGCATTTCTTCTTGGTGTTTCATCTTCTTTCCTGTTGGTCTGATAAAGGTGCTGCATGAAAATGTCACCGTAAATTCCAACATAAATATCAGCAAATAAAAAGCTGAGATCAGTTGAATATTACTCTGCTTCAAGATAGTAGCCCTCTAATGATTTGCCATGGTTATTCTGGCTGTGTGAGGATCTGATTGAGATATAATAACTGGATAAAATATATGACATGAACACCGTATGGTAACTGGATCTTAAAGATTCCTTTATTTAAAGAGTCTTTCAAACTCTTGCATACTGGTGTTAGACTAGTTACTTTTCTCTAATAGGGGCACCTCTGTTGGAAAGCGGTCTTTGAGTTCACACATTAGGTCAGTGTTAGTGGAATATAGTTTCTCAGAAGCTTGCATGTATTGGCTTGCTGCTGCTTGCTGGGAGTCAGTGCTTAACAGCCAGTCAGTCTAAAGAGGTGCTGAATGCTTATGTGCTTGGTACAGTGCAAGGCGTTTTACTTGTCAGGGTGAATGAGGAAAAGTCCTGTTCTCAGAGAAGTTTTAGTGTTGTGGAGTAAGTGGATAAGCTATCACAAGGGTCTCACCAGCAGCATTTAATCGATATGTTGAGCCCTGTAGGCATAAAGCTCAGCATCATTTATACAATATAAAGCCGCAGCCATATTTTTAGCATCCCAGGAAAGCTCTGGAGAAGAAAATGCATATAATAAGTGACTGTTCCGTACACTAGTGTTTTATGTCTGGATTTTTAAGGCTACAACAGTATTTTGTTTAGAGAAAAGTTTGTGGAGCTTTCAGACTGTGATTGTTTCTTCAGAATGATGCAGCTTTGCATGATTTTCTTTCTTTTGTGGTTTCCTAAATATTTATTTTTTTTACAAAGTAAAGGAGAGAGGAGGGGAGATAAGATGGCTGATGGTACTGTTTGTTAGGTTCTGTCTTAAATACGTTGTTTGCTTAGGTAGAAAGACCTTTCAGAGTTGTTTGTATCTTTGGGTGAGGCTCTGAATTTTTCTTGTAAAAAAACGAAACAAAACAAAAAAACACCCAGGCTGTCCGCCTCACTGTGTGCTAGTGTGGGAAGCTGGGACGCTGTGGAAGAGACATCTGGTCTCTGTCTTCATGGAGCTCATTGGACATTGAGTGTTGATGTCAAGTCAGAATGTATTTTTGCTGTATAATTTGGCCTCTTCATTTCAAGGACTTTGAAAAGATGCCTGCCATGAATTGGCTGGCATACAAGAGTGTCAGAAATGTATATTTTTTTAATGAAAGCCTAAAAACAGCTGGACTGAATCAACTACATTTCTGCATGTAAATTTTAGTAATCTACATACACATTTATTTACAAGATTTAAAAATTGAAAATACAAAAAGGCATAAGTGACAAAAAAAAAGGCCATACTTTTAGTTT